>NC_090934.1:274662906-274985944 GCF_040938575.1 Ambystoma mexicanum
AGCACCTCTCCTGAAGATCCATTCTAAACTGAATAGGAACGGTGAAACACGAAATAAACGTATGACTAAAGCATTAATGTGCATCATCTTTTTCTTTCAAGTTGATAACAAACAAGGGAACCAAAATGATCTAAGTTGGCGCAAAAGAACCATTTCTCCCAAACCTCACCATTTTAATTTTTTTGTTCTGTAGCAGCCACAGCAATAGGGATAAACAATCTTTTGCTTGACAACTAATCCACCTTTTAAACACGACAATCACAAATCTACCAAGGAGCTCGTCCGGATCTGGAGATTATTGACTGCTATAAGAATATTCATTGTGTTTGAAAGGATGTTGTGAACCCGGTGGCAGAGGAAGGCCCAGTTGCCAGGATGATCCGAACCCAGCATAGTGAGATCCTAGGGGCAAAGAGCAATCGCCCAAAGTGCAAGACTGCTGAAACAATCTGTGTTTGTCTATTGTTTTCATCCAGCAATCCTTTTAAGGCAAGAGACTTTGAGGAAATAGACTTGGCCTTTGAATGTTCTCTTATCGTTGAACTGGAATTGTGAGTCCCATGCTGGAGAGGCCCAGGAGTGTGCTGTGCTCTTGAGTTCTACCTTGTCCTGTGCTTGAAACATGGGAAGGGAGACCCACCGCTACCATTCTGATTTATAATTTTGAGAACAATTCTTTCTTTTATGGTGAACATTTTCCCACAGTCTTTTTGGACCTTACTGGTAACGATTGGCAATATATATTTATATTTTTAATATTGGCCCTTTTGATTGGACAATACGCTAGTAGGACTTCCTTATTATTATTTGATGGTCGTAGCTTGCTCCCATCTTAGCTTTCAGTTTAGATTAGGCGTTTTTCTCACCCCTGCATACAGTTTAATTAACACCCTTGAACTGTGATCACTTGTGTCTGTCTTTACTGTTGCCACCATGTGTTCCTTACACCTGCCACACAGGCCACTCTGCTCTGTTCGTCACTGCACTTGGCCGGAACATTTCCTTCACATGGGCTGCACTGGCCATGTGGCCAGGGCTCCAGCTGTGACACACTGGTATAATCAGCCCTGCCTAACAAGGTCCGCTAGGTCTTGTGGTCCCCCCAAGACTGCTTTCCCTGAAAAAAACACAGCACATCACTTCTGCGCCCTTGCTGTTTTCCTCCAACTGTTTTAATGGTTCTTTCCTAGTCATGTTGTCTCTCTTGGCAGGACAGTCCAATCCCCCAGGACAGGGGACTTGTCTTGTCTTTGCTTCTGAAAGTTCCATGTGTCCCCTATAGTGGGGACTCCAGGTAACATCTTCTACGAGGTGTTTCAAGAAACTATTTTCAACCATATAATGTATGCATGCTTTCTGTTTTTACGCAGAACAAGGAATTGTATGTGTGGGTTACTCTGTGTGGTGCAGTCGTATTTCCATTCCATTGGTATGTATGTGCTGTGGTATGCATGTGGGGTGTGTATTATGTGGTGCGTTATAGTGTAGGATTTGTGGTGTGTCATGTGAACTGTGTATTATTTGCACTTTGAGATCTACATTGCATGACATGCTCTAAGTGTTATGGGTGAGATTGGTTGGCACAACTGGAGAGGTGGGGAGTGATAAGAGAAAGAGGGCGAGATAGTGGAAGTAGAAAAGCAAGACATCAGGAGAGGAGAGATGTGAGAGGGAGGAAAGAGGAGCAGTTAGAGGCAAGAGAGGGTCTGGTGCATTCATGAGGCTGTGTTATGCACATAGAGCTGTGGTATGTGCATGGTGTTGCATTCTGATTGAGGTGTTCAGGTATTATTGTGTTGTTGAAGTACATGAAGTGCGTTGTAGCAAGTGTAATTGGTCGTGTGCGTTTTGTGTTATGGAGACTACCATATGTGCATGGTGGAAGCATTGTGTGTTGTGGAATATGCACAGTTATATATGCCTTTTTTCTGCGGTGGCATGAGCGTTGTGTTGTGTGATCCACATTGTGCATACTGCATGGTGTGGGCTGCATAGGTGTTATGTGATATGCTTATGTTTGCGTGTGGTATGTTTTAAAAAGGTTAACTGCCTGGGAAACTATAGCTCTTCCTTTCATGTATGTTGGCAATGTGTATACAGAGGACACCGTAATGTGCATACTCACATTGCTCCAGCATGGGATACTGCAACAATATCACACTATTATTTTTGAGAATATTATTGATAATTTACGGGGAACACCCCAGGCACTAAGCTGTCTCTAAAAAGTCTTACTACCAATCTCAGTGGTGTTCATTGCATCAATCTGTGCAGGATGCATGCGGGTTGCGTGAAGCTGCAACACCAGCACATGTGATATCCATGCATCAGCTGCATGGACTCTGTTCTCTTCTCAGAAGCTCAGCTGTGATTAATGGCTGCTCGGCCTTTGACTGAGCTAGCCCTGACACCTCGATGCATACATTCCATCACGGCTGTGTTTTGGGGGAATTATAAATAAGATTCCGGTAATGGCCTGCCAGTCAGCCTTCCCATCTTCTCTCCTCCGCAGGTAATTCTGGATAGCTCATTTTTTTCAATGGCTGGAGGACAGATTGCTCTTTAGATCAAGTTTTGCTTTTCAAACGTGTGCCAACAAGCAAGGATGCAGCACGTGCACAACAGAGACACGTACACTGCTGGTGTCCGTGCACTACCTCCCCAGCGTGTGTGTGCCGGAATCAGTGCTTAATTATTATTATTATCTTTTTTTAAATAAGAGCTAGGCAAAAATGTTTTCCCATGACACGATGGATGGACAACCTTCTGATCACTGTTGCCACCGCCCACTGTCTGCTCTCTATGCTGTTTATGGGGTTAAAGCTGCAACTCCCACTGGCTTATTGTGGTTGATGGATGTACTCAGTCACTACTGCAGATGTGGGATTTACAAATACCATTCCACATAAAATAACATACACCACCTTCTCTACGATGGATGAACAAAGCTGACTGAAAAATAAAGGGGGCAGTGCACAGCAGAGGTACCGATTGGGGGAGCTCCCCCCCTGCTCGCAAGTCCAAAATCGTAACAATGAAGGCCCAGGACGCCGGCGACCCACTTCTTTCCGCCCATTGCCCTGATCTCGAAGCAGGAGCAACTCCCCTTGCCCACCTTCATTCAACTAATAGCACCTGTCTCATCACCTCTCCCCTCTTGGCTCTCCCCACGAACATTTCTCTGACCTGTTGTTGTCGTTTATGTTCCTGTTGTTCATTACATGCACTTCTAAGCACGGTCTTGGTGCTTGCAGCGCTCTGATTGAATATGCCACTTGTGATACTGTAAATGTATAAAATCAATAAAAATATATTTTGAAAAAAAAATAACATACTCGTTGTGTCTTGACATAAGATACATGTTTAAATGTGTCTCTAAACACAATCATTTACATGTTGCTCTAATTCTATAGATGATCATTGCGTGACTGCCAGTAACAATGATAAAGTTGCCAAAGCACCACATCATAATAAAACTCGGTCTGAGACAATAACTGCTGGGGCTCAGAAATAAGCACCCGGGCTGATCCCTGGCAAACACCCCTACAAATTAAGCACTGGTCGGAATATGGCATGGCTGCTCGCCATGCAATAGCCTTTTTGTGCATGCTGCAATACTCCTGTCCAGGGGCCATGCAGTTCCTCTCCTGTGTTCAAGCATGTGTGAAGGAATATTGCACTGCTGCTGCTCATGCAGTCTTTCTCCTGCATATGTGTGTATAGGAATATTGCATTGCTGCTGTCCATGCAGCAACCTTTCTGAGCATGGGGGAATTTTGCACTGCTGCTGCCCATGGGCCATACAGTGCCCCTCCTGCAGGCATGCATATGTTGCGCTGGCCATGTATGCTTACCTTTCTGTGTATGAGAGATGTATAGACTGCCGATGCCCATGCATTTTCATTTGAAATCATGCGTATTTATTTCGTGTTTGCTTATATAGCATTTCGGCAAAATCATGGTACAAAAGACAGTACACATCAAGAATGAATAATGATGCCAACCTTAATGAGAAGAAGACAGTCGGGGAAGATGCTCTTTTAGTTAAGCTCGAATGAGTGAAAAGGGGGCTAAAGCCTAATGGGAAAGGGGAGTGTCTTCCACTGTTCAGGTGCCAGAAGAGAAAAGGAAGGAACTAAAGCAAGAGTAGGCACAATGGAAGTTAAGAGCTTTTACACGGAAACCGAGATTGGCAGCCTAGAGATTGATAAGGGGTATACAATGACATGGGAGCAAAAAATATAAGGGTGTAGGGGTGGCAAGCTACTTTAATTAGTGCTTTAATTTGTTGGGGGTGTTTGCCAGGGCTGAGCCCTAGGACTTATATTTGAGCACCAGCATTTATTGTATTTGTGATCGCAATTATGATGTGATGTTTTGTCAAATTTTCAACAAAAACTAATATTAGTCTTAGTTACGCAACAAGCATCAACATTGCATGCAACTCCATTGCTTCTGTACCAGTTGTCCAGTTTCATGAATAAAAATGAGCCAGAAGCTGACTGTGCAGGGTGCTCAGGCTGGTCATGATAAAGCATTGTTCTAGTTATCTTACATGGCATGTCTGTCCCTCAGCTACTGTAATAACTGGCAGTACTGCTGTAGGAAGGTGTGTGACTTTGGTGTGTGATAGAGGCAGCTCACTAGTTGAGCAGGCAGACAGGCAGATGTATGTATATGTGCCAGTGCCAGTATGGCGCTGGCTTTGCTGTGACTCTGCAGTGGGGAGAATTTAGAGGGTAAACCAGGGCCCTGCTAAGCAAGGCACTTATCTTTTATCTTCTGGTATGAATCCAGCATGGGGTGCACCAGTATGCAGGCATATGCCACACCACCAACTCACTGATTGGCAACCTGCAGAAAAGGTTATTTCTGAGGCATTTGACAGGGCAAGTTAACAAGATTAGTATTGATTGTGTCTGCATTCCTCCATCACTTTACTAGATGAAGAAAACACTTTTGCTCTTTTCTGTGGATAGACTGTCAAAATGTTCCACTTGCCCAAAGAATCAGAGGAAATAAATTACAATGATTATTTATTTTATTCAGTTTATTGTTTTCTTGTTGGGTGCTTATACAATAAGAAAATAGTGTTTCAAAGCTCCCACTGGGCATGGAGGGAGCGAGGGGGGGATACATTACAACACAATATTTAAGAGCAGAGCGGGGAAGAGGGAGAGGGACGAACCTACTATGACTTGTGAGTATTCAAAACGTGCAAGTGCAGAAAGGAAGAGGGGGTAAGTGCTGGGGAGTCTGAGTTTGTCAGTGAGCAATAGACAGACTTCTAGGAATGGTGAGTGCTACATGGCCTGGTTCGCAGGTCGTAAGCGCAAGCCTCCAGAGCAAAGGGTGTGCAGATGCAAAGTGCTGCAGATAGACAGCAGCTGGGAAGAATTGGTATAGGAGCTCAAGGCCCAAGGATGCACAAGCGCCAAGGGCACCAATTCAGCAACTGTGGGATTAGCGAAGGAGGGAAGGAGGAGGAAAAGAGTTAAGTCTTAAGGAGCTTCTGGAATTTGAGAAGATCCTGCTGAAAGCTCAGGGGGGGGAGGCTAATCCAAAGGAGGGAGCCCACAGAGAAAAGTGAGCAAACCCGCCCTCTGTTTAGCAAGTCACTTTAAACGCAAAGAGTTGGTGCTAGAGGAGCAAAGTGGTCTAGAGGGAGAGTATTTAGTGAGATGAAGTTGAAGACAGTGTGGTCCTCCGGCCCAGACAGCCTTGTGGATGATGCAGAAGGATTTGAATTTAATATGTGCAGCAACAAGGAGCCAGTGAAGAATTTTTAGTGCAGGAGAGATGCGGTCCCTGGGCTTAAGGCTAAGGCTCCTTGCTGCCCTATTCTGGATAAGATGGAGGGGTTGCATAGTGGAAGAACGAAGATTGAGGAGGAGGCTGTTACAGTAGTCAAGTCTAGAGAGAAACAGGGCTTGAGTCATAATTAAGCCTCTGAGGGAAAGTGAGACAAGGTGAAATTCCTTTGAGAATGAAGAACTGATAGTTGGACTTTTTGGCAATGTTCTGAGTGTGAGGCAGGAAGCAGAGAGAGGAGTTGAAGATGACCGCAGGGTTTCTGGCTTTAGTTGAAGGTGCAGGGGGAGAGCCCACGGAGGAAGGCCAGAGTGAGGGGAAGAAGAAGGAGGGAGCAGGGGTCCCAATGAGAAGTATTGCAGTTTTAAAGGCATTGAGGCAAGATCATTGGAGGCGCACCAAGACTGGATGACAGGGAGTCAGGGATGATGGAGGGTGCAAAATGGTCAGCAGGGAGTCTGAAGAAGAGCTGTGTGTCATCTGCGTAACACTGGAAGACAAGGAGGTTGGCCATGCAAGGAGAGCAAGATGGATGTTAAAAAGCCAGGGGGAGAGAATAGAGCCCTGGGGGACAACACAGGTGGAGATGGAAGTTAGAGAGCAGAAGGGGGCTGGGATGACTTGGGAAGACCGGTTAGTGAGGAAGGAGGACAGCCAATCCAGTGCCCATTCCGACATACCAAGTGGATCGCGGAGAATTTGTATGAGGATGGAATGGTTAACTGTGTCAAATGCAGAGGAGTGATCGAGAAGGATAAGGACAGCTGGGGAGCTGGAGTGCAGGGATGCAAGCAGTTATTCACAGGTGTTCACAAGAGCAGAATAGAACTTTCCATGCTTCTGGATGCTCAGAATCCAGACTGATGGTCGTGGAGGCCACCGATATGTTGAGTGTGACAGTTGAGTTGGGAAAGGCCAGCTTCTCAAGTAGATTCCCCAGGAAGGGGGTGATGGAGAGTGCGATAGCTGGCAGGGCAGGTCTGGTCCGAGGATGTTTCTTTTCAGGTGGGGGCACACAAGGGAGTGCTTAAGGGGGAGGGGAAAGATCCAGTGACAAAAGAGTGATTGCAGAAATCAGAGAGAGCAGGGGCTAGAGAGACAATGTTATCCTTGATGGTCCTGGATGAGCTACGGGAGAGCTGTTTTGAAGAGACCTTCATGGAGCAGACAACTCTGCTACCTTCTTCAGGCATGACAGGATAACAGGAGGAGATGGTGTAAAGAGGAGGAAGGGAGGATATTTGGTGCCAAAGTCTGAGGCCAGTGCATTTCAGAGGGCCTGGGAAGGAGAAGGGGAGGAGGAGACTGCGGTGGGGTTGGCTAGGTCCCAGCAGATATTGAAAAGTTTGGCCAAGTTGTTGGATGCATCAGAGACCCATGCCTGAATGTCGTCTCTTTTCTTTGCACGGATGGCAAGTCTTTTTGCCTTTGGAGCAGGCAGCAGGCCAGTTTGTCAGAGAATGAGCCTGAGGTTAGCCATTTCTGTTCTGCTGCCCTGCACTTCTGTTTCAGGGCTGCACGTTTAGTGTTGTACCAAGTGTTACGCTTTGAGGCATGTTTCAGACGAATTCTCATGACTGGGGCAAGAATCTCATGCGTGTTGGTGATGGGAAGATAGAGGTTGCTGAGGGCAGAGTCAGAAGTAGAGCCAGAGGTGAGGGAGTGAGGGGGGTTAAGGTGTCAGCGAAGGCAGCCACAGTTATTCGTTTCATTGTGCAGATGTTAGTGAACAAGGTTGGTGAGACTTTTGGGAGGGGTGCGGGGGACCAATGGGACCCAGAAGGGAGGAGAGGAGAGAGTGGTCTGACCAGGAGAGAGGAGTGACTAATAGAAGGAGAGAGAGAGGTCAGAGTGCACAAGGGCATCCAGAGTGTGTTCAGCTGAGTGGGTTGGGCTAGAAGGGAGAATGGAGAGGGAACGTGAGGTGCTGAGGTCAGTGAATAGAGTGGATGCAGAGCCAGAAGAGTCCAGCTGAATGTTGAAATCACCCAGGAGGAGAAGGTTAGAAGTGGATGAAAGTAAAGAAGAGAAGAAGTAAGCCCATTCAGAGAGGAATAAGGAGGCGGCGCCTGGGGTCCGGTAGATGGTGGCAATGGTCAGGGTGGAGGTGGGGGAGGTGACCAACTTTCAAACCAGTTTTTCAAAGGAGGAATAGGGCTGGGTAGGTAAGAGGGAAGCAGGAAGTCACTTGGGGAAGATTAAAGCAACCCCCCCGTCAGGGGCTTAGTACGCCAGTCAGAGGAGGGATTGAGAGAGTAGTTGGGGGAGATGCAGGAGAAGGAAGGAAGTTAATGAGATAAGGCAGGATGGGGTCAAGGAGAAGGAGGTTGGGTTGTGGACCCTGAACCAGAATGGTCCAGTGTGATGGACATTAACAAAGCTATGTGAGGTTACAAAACCAGCCAAGGGGACTTGCCACTTGGTGCCAGCATTAATAGAGTGTGTGTAAGAAGAGAGAGTGGAGAAGAGATGGGGCAGGTCAAAGATCAGGAGAGCGGACAGAGAAAAGGATATCAGTGAAACCCTCTGTATAGGAAGCATTGACATAGATGTCTGCAATGGGAAGTCCTGGGTTTGCACTCAGGATGTCTTTTTTGTGTTTTTTCCTGCCGGACATGGAGAGAGATGGGGGATAGGTGATAGTGTAGCAGTTAAAGAATTTAGGAGCGATGGAGAGAGCCGTAGGGAGTCAGAGGTTTAGCCAAGGAATGAGGGAGGAGTTGCAGCACTGCACTGTTCTGGTTAAACCCACTAGGAGGCCTAGTAGATTGAGTCGGAGAGAATAAGTGAAACTCAGAAGGAGTAGAATTACATTGGATAAGTGGTACATAGACTAATAAACTAAACACACCTAAAATCGATTTTTTTAAATGGAGGCAACAAGCAATGCAATTCAGTTAGTGTACAGGTAATGCTAAAAACAACCAAATTGGATTTTAATAGCACACCCCAAATTCGATTTTAAATGCACACCCTGTAAAGACTGGGTTATTTGCACTCCTGCCCTCTATATGGCAGAGTAGAAAACCAGAGCACCCCAGCCAAGGTTCTCTAGATGGTAGCAAAGGACAAACAACCAAGGCTTAAGCTCTCAGGTGGTGATGCAGGCTAGTTCTTAAGTACTGTGTAGTCCCCAAGCCACCACAAAAGAATGTCCACACACTATGTTATGTGATAGCACAGTTCTTTATATAAATAAGGTTCAAATATATATACACAATCAATAACACACTTTGTACTTTGGCAAATCTTATTTGGTAAATATGTACAATGTCTATGTGGTACCACAGTTAACTCTTGACTCCTTTAAAATGCACCAACTGCTGTCAATTTCCAATGACATACAAATCAAATAGTAAAGTGAATCAACATCAGACATAGGAAGGAACAAAAGTTAGGTTAAGCAATGGCAGAATACTTTGTCCCTATCCAAGACACAGTTCTGTGTGAGGATCCCCCCACCTGGGCAACCTGTAAATAATGTGTATCAACAAGCCCAGTCCATATATGTTCAAAATAGTCTTGTTTCCTGCTAAAATGTTCTACTACCTCAATGTACCTGAGTTTAGAAGAGTTTCTTCAACGGTTTGTCGACAGCCTCCCCTCTGTGGATGAACTCCCTTTAAAGCAGGAGCCAGAGGCGTCAATAGTCCTCGAAGAAATGTGAACACTGTCGTTGAGATAGCAGCTCCGTCCTTTGCAGTGCTCATCGACAATCGGTCGTGGACATCCTGTGAAGGCAAGGACTGTGGTGCACCTCGATGACCAGAGTTTGTTGCCGCAAAGATGACTCGATGAAGAACGTCGGCTCGGCAGCGGGCGTCGGGTGTCGGCATTGGCATCGACAATCGGGACTCGACCATGGCTGGCTTTCGGATCTTCGTTGGTCTTTGTGGACTTCGGGTGTTGGAAAACCCACCGGTGGATTCTCTTTGGTTCGTCTACAACCTCTACTTTCTCCGGCGGGACAAGGCGGTTGACGGTGATGGCAAAGGAGTCCATTGTTTCAAATGTCTTATGTAAAGTTGGAGTCTTGCGGCTCTGGTATGATATGATATGATATGGCATTTGTAACGTGCCTATACACAAGTGTTTCAAGGTGCGACAAGGCAGGGGGGAACAAGGGGAGACAGACAACGATCCTACTAGGCCAGGTGTCATTCAGATGGCGCAAGTGCAAGGGTAGAGGGGAAGGGAAAAAGTGCATGGGGGAAAGGGAGAGGAGAAAGTGCAGTACAGGGTTATTAGCATACAGCTTACAGGATAAATAACAAGGGCCAGCTGGTGGCAAGTGCGAGGTAAGTGCAGACAAGTGCTAGGAAGGGGGATGTAGGGATACAGACACAGTCCCGTAGTGCAGGGGTTGCCAGGGAGGCAGTGCAGGGGAGAGTGGCTGGTCCAAGGACCGAGAACGGTGAGTGGGCCAGTTGCAGATTCAGTGCAGTTGCAGTAGTATTAGCAGGGGAGAGGGGGAGAGAAAGCAGAGGCAAAGAGGAAGGTTTTGAGGTGCTTCCGGAACCGCAGATGGTTCTCCTCAAGGTCATCGGCCGTACAGCGTCAAGCTGTCCCTGTTTCTGGGCAACACGACTCGACAGGATTCCAGTGGTCAGGGCAGTCCTCTGGACCCTGGTCAATGATGATGGACTTCGATGTCTGGGTGCTTCACTTCTGGATTCCTCAGTGGACCCCCGTCTCCGGTCAGCAGCCTTTTGGGACTGACTTCCAGGGTGCCTTGGTGAAGATTAGCTTTGGCACTATGTTCCTTCGTAGCTCAGGAAGAGGTCTCCTAGCCAGGTTCTCTCTTGGATCAGTCCTTAGAGCTTTCGGATTTCACAACGGCAAGCATTAGCAAAACCTTCTTCTCCCAGCTGGGCTTCAAGGTTAAGCATCAAGTTTCGACGTCAGCTTCTGAACAATTCTGGTAAGTGAGAGGTCCCCAGATACACAGTTCTGTCTCTCATTCACACTGATGAACCAAGCTCAGGCAGCTAATCATTCAGAAGGACGTTCATGCAGGTAGGCAGCCAAACAGGGCATTCAGGCCATTCACTTGCACCCAGACACCCATAGCAAGGAATGTGGATTGGGGCAAGCAGTCAGCCTTTCAGCACACCACACTGCATTCATGTCAGTTTCTGGGAGGGCTGTCTCATTCTTTGTGTCACACAAACAGATACCAGACACCTATAACATGGAATGCATATTTTTCACATACTCCATTTACCCAGGTCCCAACCCATAGGCATACCCACAACCATACAGTCACTCGGAATACTCCAGCCAGTCTGGCCTGGACTTTCCCACAATACCATATATGGTTCTTCCACCAAACAGCCAGTCAGGGGAAGGGACAGAGTTAGGGCTTCCCAGGACCTTGTGAAAAAAAAGTTAACCAGCAATAGATACTAAGAGGGCACAGGAGACATCTTGTCTCATATCAGGAATCCACTGATTCTTATGGCAGGCCCTGTGTATCCCAAAATGGAGGATACTCAGACCACCTGTCAAATTCAGCATGGAGCTGCCACCAGCCCATACCCTACTTTGTGGGCCACACACAGGTACCCAAAAACATATCCAACAGGGGCACAGATTTGTACCCCACCCATGGGTGCCATAAGGGTATCCCAAGGGTCTCTGCTCACCACAACCAAAAGGAGGAAGAGCTGCACTGCCAGGAGTCCCACATGGACTCCTGTGCAGAAAACAACAAGTAACGCACATGATAAGGGAGTACAGGACAAGGAAATGGAGGCCTTGTCCTTCCAATGCATTTCCAGCATCACATACACCAAATTAAATTTTAAAATGAAGGCAGCAAGCAATGCAATGCAGATAGTGCACAGGTAATGCTAAAAACACCCACATTCGATTTTAAAATCACACCCCCAATTTGATTTTAAAATGGAAGCAGCAAACAATGCAGTGCAGATGTTGCACAGGTAATGCTAAACACAGCCAAATTTGATTTTAAAATGAAGGCAGCAAACAATGAAATGCAGGTGGTGCACAGGTAATGCTAAACACACATCAGGGTTACACATTTGGTGTTACATTTCAAAATGAGCCTACTGTGTTATCTTACTTTGATTAGTATATTTAAAATGCACATATGACATTGGTCGTGCATTCCAAAGCCACTGAACTGGTGGAAGTTACAGTTGCAAGACCAAATATGTTGAAACTGTAGGGGGCAGCGGTGGGTGGGGACAGCAGTAGGCCACACGCTTTCACCCCAGTGTGGCAGATGTGCTAGAAGGTTATTAGACCTTGGAACTCATTTATATAAAAATGAAGCACTGATTTGATCCCAAAACAGAGAAAGTGAAATGTTAGATGAGAATTATAGAATAGTCAGTAAAGAGAATCTAGAGCAGCAGAAAGGGAGTTGCCAGGGAAAGACCCGAAAGAACATGAACCGAACAATTCAAAAGTAGGAGTTTCTTGCAGTAAGGCAGAGCAATAGTCGAGACAAGAGAAGACTAGATAAGAAACCTGATGTTTGGTAGCATGGGATGAAAGAAGTGATCAAATCTTCCATATGTTAGAAAGATGAAAGCAACAGGATGGAGCAGTACTAGAGATGTGAAATGAGAGCGAGGAAAGAGTTACAGATAACTCCTAAGTTGTGTGCAGAAGTAGAAAATGAGAGTTGGGAGGGAGAAAAAGGAATAGATAAAGGTGTAATCAGAGGAAGGATAGAGCAAGTGGGAAAGGAAAGAGCCCCACATTTAGAAGAAATTAGATGAAGTACATTATTAGAGATTCACGGCTGGGTGGCTAATGGACAGGTGGGGAGTGCCGAGTGAAGAGACTGTGAGAATGAAGAAAATAAGGCAAATAATTGAGAACCATCAGCGTAAAAGTGTTATGATAAATTGAAAGAAGAAATAATAGCAGGCGGTGGAGTGGTGAAAAAAAGACAGAAGTGAAGAGGGCTAAGAACTGAGCATTGAGAAACCCCATATCTTATTTAATTTATTTAGTATTTGTAAGGTACTTTATAAAACAGAATTCTGTTTCAATAGCCGCAAGGCTAAATGGGAAGGGAAGAGGGCAAATAAAAACAATGGCAAACAGTAAAATACAGTCATGGTCCTTCTAGGCTTTGCAGCATTCAGCTGTACAAGTTAATTGAGGAAACGTGCAGGGACAGGGGTGGAATGGGGAGCAGGGGAGTGGAAATGTGCAGGGGGTGGGTCCAGGAGGGAAGTGCTGAGGGGCACAGAGGAGGAAAACCTCAGGCTAAGTGCTGGTACAGGTGGCTAACAGGGTGGGATGTGGGGAAGAGAGGCCCGCAGGGCAGTGCAGTGGGGGAAGGGGTGCTTGTATTGACCGGGAGGAAGGGCCCGGGAGCCTGTAAGATTCATGAGTATCAGGCTACCAGTCACAGCGGCAGTGCAGTGATTAGCAGCGAAGGGAAATAGGGAAATAGGGAAAGAGGTAGAGAAGAGCAGAGTTTTGAGCAGTTTCTGGAAGTTAAGGCGGTCAAGTGCAAGTCTGAGAGGGGCACGGTGGCTTTCCCAAAGGTAGGCACTAGCCGAGGAGAGAGACCTGCCCCCACTCTCTGCTTTGAGAAGCGTTTGACAGTCAGAGAGTTGGAATTAGATGTACATAGGGCTCTAGCAGGGGAGTATTTAGAGAGGGAAAGTTGGAGATATTGTGGTCCCAGGCCACAGAAGGCCTTGTGGATGATGCAAAGGGTCTTGGATTTGATCCTTACAGGCACTGGGAGCCAGTGGAGTGATTTTAGGGATGGATAGATACAGTCCCTGGGCTTGAGGCCAAAGATAAGTATTGCAACCCTGTTCTGGGTTAGCTGCAGGAGACGAAGGGGGGAAAAAGGGAAATTGAGAAAGACGCTGTTGCAGTAATCAAGCCTGGAGAGGACCAGGGCTCTGGTGACTTTGAGCTTCTGGGGGAAGGTGAAAAAAGGAAGAATGCCTCTGATGAGGTGAAGCTTGAAGTGGGACTTTTTGGTAAGGTCCATGATGTGAGGGGTGAAGGAGAGAGCAGAGTCGAAGAAAACCCCAATGTTTTTGGCCTCACAAGATGGTGCAGTAGAGTGTCCAAAGAGGGTGGCCAGAGGATAGGAGGAAAAGTCGGCACAGGTGTCCGAATGAGGCTTTACTGGCATTGAGACAGAGATCATTCACTGCACCACATGCCTGAATGGCGGACAGACAGTTGGGGAATAGAGAGGAGGATGAGGGGGAGGGACGTTTGAAGGAAAGCTTTGTGTCATCGGCACAACACTGGAAATGAGGACAATAGGAGGAGATCAGATGAGCAACAGGGGTGAGATAGATATTGAAGAGCCATAGCGATACGATAGAGCCCTAGGGGATGCCACAGGTAGGGAGGGTGGTGGCAGAGGAGAAAGGGCCCAGTTGCACGGTGGATGGGCAGTTAGTGAGGAAGTAGGTCAGTCAATCCAGTGCTCAATCAGTGATGCTGAGGGTGCCACAGAATCATTTTATGAGGATGGAATTGTTGACCATGTCAAAAGCAAAGGGGAAATCAAGGAGAATGAGAACAGCAGGAGAGTTGGAGTCAAGATTTGCAAGCATGGTTTCACAGGTGTTCAGGAGAACAGTTTTGGTGCGTCTGGATGCCTGGAATCCAGATTGATGGTCATGAAGACAGCCAAAAGGATCAGTGTGGAGGGTCAGTTGGGGGTGGACCAACTTTTCCAAGAGTTTACCCAGGAATGGGGTAGTAGAGATATGGTAAAAGTTAGCCGGGCAGGAAGGTTCACGGGACACCTTTTTTAGGAGAGAGTGCACATACTGGAGAGGAAGCACAGAGAAAGGTCAGCCAGACCCGTCAACAGAGTAAGTGCAATCCATTAGAATGCAAACACAACCACTAGAGGACAGGACCTAACCATTCCAAAAAGTAAAGAGTAGAAAGATGAGCAGGATAGTTGAATGTTTCAAAAGTGGAGGAAAAAATCAGATTATACAAGCAAAGATGAATGCTTAGCATAGCGAGCAGATAAAGATTTAGAGCCACAACATAAAATGCGTATTTGTAAAGTGCATGCTCACCTCCAAAGGGGAATCTTGGTGCTAATAACAGATTTTTATTGTTATCCAACTTAATGGTATTAATTTTATTGACCTCGGAAGGATGACAGGCTGAGTGGAACTGTCTTGATTCGAACGGGTGACCAGGAAGTCAAAAAAAGGCCCCTGTAGTGGGTGATTAGTCAACTGAGCCACAGACCCATACAGCAAGTTGACTTTGTGGAGTGAAAGGAAGAAACACAGATTAATTGAAGGGCAGCAGAAAGTAGCTCTTGAGTGCATAGAACACATTTAAGAAAATAAGAAATCAAGGAAAGAGGAGAAATTGTGTTAAAATTAGAAGGTAAAGCAGGGTTAAGAGACTTTTCATTTTACATACAAACGTTAGGACAGAGACTAAATAAGGTGACACCTTAGAAATTAGAGTGTTAAAGGGTTAGAAGGAGACACAGTAGGACGTGCTTGGACTAGGAAGCCATCATTAGCTGATTCCATGAGTAGGGAACAAGTGGCCACAGGGCCAGAAATAGGAGAAACGTAGGAATTAGAGTGAGCAGTAGGATAAGACGAGACAGCTGAAAGTAACCATAACAGTAAAGTAGTTTGTAAAATCAATGATAGGAAAAGAAATGGAAGGTTCCAAACTTGGGAGAAAGAGGGCACGATTAAGCATCTGAACTTAATTATGCGGATGATAGAAAGGGTAAGATACACGTCAGCATGGTACTGTTTTTAGCAAGAAGCAATGAAACGCTCAGGCAGTATGGAGAGAAGATAAATTAACAGGGTTAGCAGGACAGTTATTTGTCTTCCAGCTAGGGAACAGTGGAAAGAGGGACTATCAGGAGCAATCCCAGGGTTGGAAGGTTTCTGTGATGGTACCAAAGGTTTAGAAGGTTAGAATGAGCCCACAGTTGAATTAAGACTCTAAGTAAAGGTGGATATGGCAGCATCCGCTTAAAGTACAGAGAAGTCATCAGACTGAGCAAGAAGCTCAAATGCAGCACCTCTCCTGCCTATGTGTGTAGCAACGTGCACTGTTGGTGCCAGTGTGGTAACCATGCTTTGTATGAAGGAAGCCTGCAGTGCTTCCACCCTGCACTATCTATCCTGTGTATTTGTGTGTGAAGGAACATTCCACTGTTGCAACCTTTTTTATGTATAAAGGAACCTAGGATTTCGGGTGCCCATCGTTTACCAGTGTGTGTGTTTGTGCGTGTGTGTATTGAGATCACACTAGTGCTTGTGCTGTACATGTGCCGTGTAGGGGAGGTCTGTGAGAAAAGGTGTGCTAGATGCACGTTTGCAGTTGATGCATGTCCTGTCCCATTTATGTGAGTGAGGGAATCTTGAACTGCTGCATTTGTGATTGTACTGTTGCTGCCCACACTCTGTCTCTTGTGTATGAGAGGACACTAGCAATATTGCTGTACCAATGCTGTGTAAGAGTGAATGTTTCACTGCTGTTGCCTGTGCCATCCCTGTTGTGTATAAGAGGGGAGGTTGCTCTGCTGCTGCCTGTGCAGTATCAATTCTGTGGACGGGGAAAGGTTGCACTACTGCTTCTACATGTACTGTACTGGTTGTCTGTAAGGGTTGTGGTTGTACTGATGCTGTCTATTCTCTGTCTGTACGTTGTAAGAGAGAAGGTTGACTTGTATCTGAACGTGCTTATTCTATTTTGCACTGATGCTGTCTGAGCTGTACCCATACTATACGAGTACAGGCTGTATTGCCTCTGCTGAACCTATGCGGTGTAAGATGGACCACTGCGACAAATGAGGTTGTTCAACCAGCCGCATTCATAGGGCTTACCCCTGGAATCATCCCCCATTACCACCATTCTTTTGGTTAGAACTATGGCAGGTGCTAAAAAGTTGCTAAACACATATATGCCTAAAGGAATTTCAATAGAAAAGAGACAGTGGTTGTTGGGGGCCGAGGTGGCCAGGGAGGGATTTTTAAGCAGAGGGAGTACCCCAGCTTCTTTCAGGCTAGATGGATCTAGGCCAATGAGAAGGTGACATTATTGAATCTGGTGATGAAAGGCACCAGCTCTTCTGAGCGTTCCTTAATTCTAGAGAGAGGGAAGATGTCACCTTTGCAACTTGAAGGTTTCAGGCTCTTTCGTATGGCAGCAACTTCAGAGATAAGGCTGAGGTGAAACATAGGCAACTGACTGGTGGCATCTACTGCATGTACTGGTAGGTGAATAGTCAATGGCACCATGGGGGATTTGAGCAATGCTTGCTTGTGGTGGATTTTCTTGTGTAGGGTGTCCATTTTATTCAGATTGGCATTTTGGAAATGTGCGCACCAGACCTCATTTTTGGTGATAATGAGCGGGGGGGCAGCTGGGGTTTCTAATTCCCTCAGGATGGTAAAGGTATCTCTGGGGTTAGATTTGGCACAGGCATTTCTCAGATTTTAGGATGTGAATTTCGCCAGGATGATGGCTTGTCTATGGAGTTTATCTGTCATAGCAAATTGCAACCTCTGGGTGTCTGTAGGTGTTTTTTTTTTCCCCCAGTTTGCTTCTGCAAGGTGTTTTTTTGCTCAGAGCTCAAGGTGCTCAGGTGTGAACCACGAGTTGGCGTGTCTGGCTGGTTCAGATTTTCTGATCACTAAAGGGATGACTGTGTCCACTGCTATAGTAAGTGTTCAGTAATACATGTCAAAAAGTAGGCTTGGGTCATTAGTGTGAAAGTGCCCTGGTTGGAGCGCGAGCAACAAGTGCACTGGGTTGCAATGCTGTCCTGAGTAAGTTTACTAGAACTGCAGATCAAGGCAGGCGGCATGGCAGAGTGGCCTTGGGTAGTGTGCTTGGTGGGTGAGATTGTAAAGGACACTGTGTTTTGGTCGGACCAAGGTCAAGGGGAGTTAGTGTAGACAGATACTTGGCAGCTCAGATCTGCGATCCAGTTTAGAGTACAGCCTTTGACATGGTGGGATTGCAGATGCAATGTATGGAACCCTTGGCACTGAGTGAACTGGCAGTCATAGTAGCATTAAGATCAGATTGGTCATTAAGGCCAAGGTTCAGATCCCCTAGAAGAGGAATTCTGGAGGTGGGCTTAAAAGTGATTCCCAATGTGTGTTGGAGATCTTCAAACGATTCCATGTGTTATTATACCCGCAACAATATTGCCATACATAAATATTGCCATATTTTTGCAGCGATATTAGGGCATGGAACCTGCGGGGGACACCCCCGCAGCCACCTTTTTTTTTTAAAAGGAGTGTGGACAACCCTGCAACCCACGGTCCCAAAAAACCCTGATATCATCCCAACTAAAAATATCTCCTATGGACGTTCCCGGTGACCATATATACGGTGATATTTTTAGTGAGGATAATATTACCTGATACCCTTCAAACGTTAGGTTCGGGCTTTGTGGGTGATAGATAATGTGGATGGAGATAGTGTGCTATGTGAGATGGTCACTTTGGTGGAGAGCAAGTCACAGTTACCCTCCATAGGTTTTATGGAATGTCTAATGGGAGGAGATTCTTTTGTAATCAGTGCTACCCCCTACATCCCTCCTCTGGCACTAGGACTGTCACTTCTATATATGGCATAACCAGAGGGGATTGCTAGGGATAGGGCTGGACTGTTGACTGCCTGAAGCCAGGTTTCTGTGATGGTGAGGAAGTCTAGTTTGTGGGTAGTGATTAAGTCATTTATGTCGAGGGCATGAGCAGGGATAGATTTAGCTGTGATCAGGGCCCCTTTTAGTGGTGTTGTAGGTAAATCAGGCTTATTGGTGTGGCAGGGTGCTTTTATAATGCTGGGGGTCATGGGAAACCAGTTGGACAGTGCCCTGGGATGTGAGAGGGCTGGTTTGGTGTCTTGAGGCGTTTGAGGATTGGATATCCATGAGCCAGGTCTTGCCAAAGGAGTTATATGCATGGAGAGAGTTTTATGGCCATAGGCGCTGCGGGTAGGTACCCAGGTGATGGTGGCATGAGAGCATTCTCCTAGATGCCTATTCCTGTCTGGTCTAGGTTGGGAGCAAAATGGGGCAGGTAAGAGGCAGGTCCTCATGCAGAGCCTACTATTTCTCTGACCAAAACTCAGTGGGCGTGAGATAGGTTGGTGAATTGCACACGGCTTCTGGAACAGTTTACTTGTGGTGTCTTGTGTGGTGCTTTGTGTGCAGGCAGGTCTGTGCAATTGGGAAAAGGCAGCATGCCAGCAGGTTGCGGGCTGCTTTGTTGGAGGAACACAAGACACAAACTGGGAGGGCAGCATCAGTGAGTCTTGGCAATTGGAAAGGGGCAGTGCACGCCTGCAGGATGCAGGCTGCCGTGTTAGAGGAGGTCAAGGTACTAACTGGATCCGCAGCATCAGTGAGTCTTGGCAATTGGGAAGGGGCAATGCATGCCTGCCGGATGCAGGCTGCCGTGTTAGAGGAGGTCAAGGTACTAACTGGATGCACACCATCAGCAAGGCTGTGCAATTGGGAGGGGGCAGTTCATGCCGGCAGAATGTGGGCTGCATTGTTTGAAGAGGTCTAGGCACTATTTGGGTGCGTGACATCAGCACGTCTGGACAATTGGGAAGGGGCAGTTCACGGTAGCAGGATGTGGGCTGCATTGTTTGAAGAGATCTTGGCACTATTTGGCTGCACATGCAAAAGAGGAAAAAACACCAGGCACACCTTTTTAGTTACAAAGTTCTCCCAGATTGGTCTAATAATTTCTGGTGGTAAGTAACAATTTTACTATAGATATGAGGTGCAGAGGAGAAATAAACAACCTTGGCATCTAGGTTGAAGAGCAATATGAGAAAAGAACAGTTTCCCACATAAGGAACTCCCGTCCCTTCACACTATCAGCAGTCTGGGTAAATCAGACTGAGATATTTAAGATGATTTTCCTAATATTAAATGAGTAGAATAACAAGCAGACTTATAGTAGGAATGTACAAAAAGGAATGATACATGACAGTTAGCTTGTTATCACAAGCTCTTCTTTTATCTTTTAGCAAATCTTTCATTTGCTTGTTTCAATCACCAATTAGGTTCTAGGCTCCATGGAGCATTGCTACTGTTGAGATTTCGTTCCTCCTGGCGGCCATCTGACACTGCATAGCAACTGCTGTGTGCCCGATGGTGGCAGGCAGCAGTGGGCGGCCCAGAGGTTGCACGGGGGTATTCTTCCTACCTGAAGCGGCAGAGAGTAATGAAGGCCTTACAAGTATGCCTTGGGGGCAGGCAGGATGAGCCATCTGGCTGGATTCTGGAGCTTAATTTGCTTGTTTCAATAACCAATCAAGTTGTAGGCTCTATGGAGCACTGCTACTGCTGAGATTTTGTTCCTCAGGTGTGGCCATTTAACGCTGCATTGCAACTGCTGTGTGCCTGATGTCGGCAAACTGCAGGGGGGAGGTGAAAGATTCTATGGGGGTCTTCTTCATTCCTGAGATGGCAGAGAGTAATGCAACGGCTGGATGCCGGAGATTCATTTGCGTGTTTCAATAACCAATCAAGTTGTAGGCTCCACGGAGCACTGTTACTGTTGCGATTTCATTACTCAGTGGTTGCCATAGTACGTTGCATATAAACTGCTATGTGCCCGATGGTGGCAGGCAGCAGGGGCTAGCTGGGGGCTCCTGGTGGGTATTCTTGCCTCCTGAAGTGGCAAACAGTAATGAAGGGCTGCTCCATCTTGCTGAATCCCTGAGGTGTGTTTGCTTGTTTCTAAAATAAATCAGGTTATAGGCTCCACGGAGCACTGCTACTGTTGAGATTTTGTTCTTTGGTGGCTGCCATCTTATGCTGCATATCAACTGCTGTGTGCCTGATGGTGTGAGGCAGCAGGATGAGGCGGGGGTGTTCATGAGGTCTTCTTCCTTCCTGAAGCAGCAGAGAGTGATAAAGGCCTTGGGGGAAGGCCAGATGTGCTATCCAGCTGGATGCCAGAGCTTCATTTGCTTGCTTCAATAACTAATCAAGTTGTATTCTCCACGGAGCACTGCTACTGTTGAGATTTTGTTCCGTGGCGGTGGCCATCTCACGCTGCATATCAACTGCTGTGTGCCTCCTGGTGGCAGGCAGCAGGGGAAGGCGGGTGGGTCCCAGGGGGATGTTCTTCTTTACTGAAGCGGAAGAGAGTAATGAAGGACTTACATGCATGCCTTGGGGCCGGAAGGCTGTGCCATCTGGCTGGATATCGGACCTTCATTTGCTTGCTTCAATAACCAAGCAGGTTGTAGGCTCCACAGAGCACTGCTACTGTTGAGATTTCTTTCCTGGCTGTGGTCATCTTATGCTGCATATCAACTGCTGTGTGCTTCACGGTGGCAGGCAGCAGGGGGAGGCTGAGGGGTGCCGGGGGTATTTTTTCTTCCAGAAGTGGATAGAGTAATGAAGGACTTACATGCAGACCTTGGGGGCAGCCCAATTGCGCCATCCGCCTGGATGCTGGAGATAATTTGCTTGTTTCAATAACCAATCAAGTTGTAGGCTCCACAGAGAACTTCTACTGTTGAGATTTCGTCCATCGTCAGTGGCCATTTTACGCTGCATATACACTGCTGTGTGCCTGATGTTGGCAGGCAGCAGGGGGAGGCTGGGGAGTCCTGGGTGGTGTTCTTCCTTCCTGAAGTGTTAGACAGTAATGAAAGTCTTACACGCAGGCATTGGAGGCAGGCCAGCTCCACTATCCGGTTGAATCCCTAAACTTAATTTGCTTGTTTCAATAACCAATCAGGCTGTAGACGCCCTGGAGCACTGCTTCTGTTGAGATTGTATTCCTTGGCGGTGGCCATCTTATGCTGCATATCAACTGCCGTGTGCCCGATGGTGCCAGGCAGCAGGTAGAGGCTGGGGAAGTCCAGTGGGGTTTTCTTCCTTCCTGAAGCATCAGAGAGTGATGAAGGCCTTACATGCAAGCCTGGGGGGAATGCCGGATGCACAATCTGGCTGGATGCCAGACCTTCATTTGCTTGTTTCAATAACCAATCAAGTTGTAGGCTCCAGGGAGCACTGCCAATGTTGAGAATTCATTCCACGATGGGAGCCATCTGACGCTGCATATCAACTGCTGTCTGCCCGATAGTGGCAGGCAGGGGAGGCCTGGAGGTTGCAGGGGGGTATTCTTCCTACCTGAAGTGGCAGAGAGTAATGAAGGCCTTACACACACGTAGTCCTTGGGGGCAGGCCGGATGTACCATCTGGCTGGATGCTGGAGCTTAATTTGCTTTTTTCAATAACCAATCAAGTTGTAGGCTCCATGAAACACTGATACTGTTGAGATTTTGATCCTCGGCCGTGGCCATTGTACGCTGCATATCAACTGCTGTGTGCCTGATGTTGGCAGGCAGCAGGGGGGAGGTGAAGGATTCCAGGCGGGTCTTCTTCATTCCTGAGATGGCAGCGAGTATTGAAGGCCTTACATGCAAGGCTTGGGGCAGGCCGGCTGAACCATCCGGCTGCATGCCGGAGTTTCATTTGCCTCTTTCAATAATCAATCAAGTTGTAGGCTCCACGGAGCACTGCTACTGTTGAAATTGTGTTCCTGAGTGGCGACCATCTTATGCTGCATATTAACAGCTGTGTACCCGATGGTGGCATGCAGCAGAGGCAGGCTGGGCGGTCCTGGTGGGTATTCTTTCTTCCTAAAGCAGCGAACAGTAATGCAGGGCTTACACGCAGCAATTGGCGATAGGCTGGTTGCTCTATCCGGCTGAATCCCTGAGCTTCATTTGTTTGTTTTGATAACCAATCAGGTTGTAGGCTCCATGGACCACTGCTACTGTGGAGATTTTGTTCCTTGACCGCAGCCATCTTACGCGGCATATCAACTGCTGTGTGCCTGATGGTGCGAGGCAGCAGGATGAGGCTGATGGGTTCAAGGGAGGTCTTCATCCTTCCTGAATCAGCAGAAAGTGATGAAGGCCTTGGGGGAAGGCCGGCAGCGCCATGCAGCTGGATGCCTAAGCTTCATTTGCTTGTTTCAAGAACCAATCAAGTGGTAAGCTCTACGGTGCACTGCTACTGTTGAGCATTTGTTCATCGGCGGTGGCCATTTCACGCTGCATATGAACTGCTGTGTGTCCGATGGTGGCAGGCAGCAGGGGAAGTTTGGTGAATCCCAGGGGGATATTCTTCCTTCCTGAACCAGCAGAGAGTAATGAAGCCTTACACGCAGGCCTTTGGGGAAGGCTGGCTGCGCCATCTGGTTGCAGGCCAGAGCTTCATTTGCTTGTTTCAATAACCAATAAGATTGTAGGATCCAAAGAGCACTAATACTGTTGTGATTTAATTCCTTGCGGCGGCCAGTTCACACTGCATATCAACTGTTGAGTGCCTGATTGTGGCAGGCAAGAGAGGTGGCTGAGAGGTTCCAGGGGGTTCGTCTTACTTACTGAAGCGGCAGAGAATAATGAAGGCCTTACACTCAGGCCTTGGGACAGGCCGGCTGCGCCCTCCAGATAGATGCCGGAGCTTCATTTGCTTGTTCCAATAATCAATCAGGTAACGAAACTTACACTAGTTTTAGATATTGTGCATCTTCTTTGCATATAAACTAAAAATAAAATTGCGCACCCCTTTAACAACTCTACCCGCATTGCGTGCTCCGTTTCATTGATACTGGCTATTCTTTATATTAAGCCACAAAGTACAGTGGATACATGGGAACCCCTTTCCAGGAGTGACTCTTTATGGAGAAGGACAATGAACCATTGACAGCTACTTTGGATGTAGGGTGTGTGTACAAAAGCTACACCATGAATCATGCCCCATCTCATCCCAGGTATTTGGATATCTCGCTATATTTGCCAAAAAGCTATAAAAGAAAATGTTTGTGTTTGCAATCAGAGCTGAGCTATGGCCAACAATTGTGAGAAATCTGCTTTTTTATAGGCCCTCATTATGAGTTTGCTGATATCCTGGCAGTAATGCCACAAGCATACCAGTAAACAGTAAAACCATTAGCAGCCCACGTCCGGTGGAATTTCCACTATAGTTCAAGTGCCGGTAGAAGTGGTAAATCCTGATTCAAAGGCATACCATAGGGCTCCATGGGGACATTGCTTGTATTACCGACACCAGTAATACCGGTGCTGGCAATACTGGCTAAATTTTGCCAGTAAGGTGGCAGAATGACATCCAGCTTTTAGCTGGAGGTCATATCGACCACATCACTAGAAAATGTGTTCTTTGCCTTTGCGGAAACCTGTTGATTACCATAATACCGGTGGGTTAATTCTGCACCGGCAGAGTTGTAATGACCCTATGTCTTTTGCGCCATGTTCTCCCTTTTCTTTCATATAATGATTGCCCTGTGCTGGACAATGTCAATACCCGTCTTGCAGGGATTCTACTCTCTTGAGGTTGGTGCAGAAATTCACTTTTATCTCCTCTTGCAGACTATCCCTGCACTGATGTATGGGTGGGTATGCAGAGAATTCAGTTCAAGTTGATTTTCTTGTCATTCATATACCTACTTTGGCTTGTTCCTCTTACTCTACCAACCCTCCAAATCTCACAATTCTCAATATCAATGTCTGTTGATTGAGCTCAGATCCAAATGCAAGTCTACAGGCAATAGGCATGTTTCTGTACTTGGACCCCGTCTATCGAACTTGTGTCTTCTGCAATTGATAAACATCACGTCTTTACCCTCTTTCATGAAAGTCATAAAAATTGACCTCTTTGCATAAGACTTACTCCCTTTTAGACCTATCAACATGTCGATTACATATTTTCCATCTGAATTGGATGACGTTGGCATGAACCCACATTGATCCAGGTGGATTACGGATCACAGGATGGGTTTAAGCCTTGTGGCCAAAGTTGTACATCATTTTATTGTCTGAATTAAATAGGTAAATATGACCCACATTAGAATGGATCAGTTCCCTTTTTAAGGTGCATTGTGATGGTTACGTCCAAAAGTCATGACTGGTAATCCATTCACCATTTGGGCTTCACTGTAGACTCTGATGAGGGGCAGGGCAAGTAGATTAATTTATGTTTAGGCTGGTGCTGCCTATGGGCTTGCAGGATTGGAACTCATAATTGGCAGCCCTAAGCTAATTGTCGGTGACATAGACCCACTTGACAAACCTCTTGGTACCTACCTCTTTTGAGCATTCCTCGTCCCATTGATAAAAGCACCTCACAGAATATTTCAAAAGTCTTGTCTAGGCAGGCATGACTGATTAATGACAACATGTTATTCACATTTATTATTTAGCATACACAGGGGCAAATTGACCCCCCACTGTGGACCATCCAGGTAAGTGCTGTCCCCGGACTGTCTATTTTATTATGTCCCCTAGCCATGCCAGCTCAATACATACATTGAACCTTACTATTGGCAGCGTGATAAAGATCCCCTTTTACATTCACAGGCATAAGACCTTGGTCCTGAGACCATTCACACTGCTTCTGAAAGGCCCTCTTTGATAAAATCACTACTTGTAAGTAGTACTATAGGGATGTTTAGTGGTTAAACTGCCTACTCATCCCCACACTACTACTAGGCCAGAAGTGATCCAAATCAGAAAGGTAGAAGAGGCAGAACCTGACAGGTATGCCTCCTTGGCCTAGTTTGATAACGTGGGTCGGAATGAAATTTAGCCACAATATCAACTGTTCAATGATATGTCTTTGAAGGCATAGATGGGGGCTTACAGTCAGTATGGTCCCTTAACAAGGACGAGAGGCATGTGGCATTTTCAAAACACCTTGGGTCTTGTATTTCAACAATGTAAAGCTTGGCTTCTAGGGGCTTATCTACAGTTGAGCTAGTGTCGAGATGGGCAAGTGACGTTGATCCAGCGGAAAGTCAGTGTTGAGACAGCTCGAGGTGGGGCTCTTTGTGTCTTGAGTTTGCACTCAAGAGAATTGCAGATTGATGTGTACAAACAGCTTGAGTGACATGCAAGCCAGGTCGAAACATTGCTCCCGCTTAGTGAAGTAGTTGTGTTAATGAAGATTTCAAGCGCATCAAGTCAGCTTTTGGAGTCACGTTGAGATGAAGGTTCTGTTGGGCTGAGTTGGCACTCAGGATGCTGCGAGTTGGGCAATTTCACATCTGTGAGCCAGAGCTCAATTGGTAGTGGCAATGCTCTTCACAGGTGCAAGAAGGCATCAAAGAATCAGGTACCCAGATCAAAGATCGTAGAGTGCCAAAAGCAGGACCTGAGAATCCTGTGGTGGTTCAAAGCATGTCAAGCATGAGCAAACCAACTGAAAGGTGTCACAAGGCAACACAACAGAGTTCTGGGTGCTTCTGGACTTTTGCGTTGCTGCGAGGCAGAATTCCAGGTCTCCAGGACCAGGTGAGCCCTTACGTTCTGAGCTTTCACTCTAGAAAGTGGGCTAGCACCTACAGAGAGACCTTAACCTCCAATTAGAAGGATCCTGGATCCAGTGCAATGGCCAATAGAGAGGCCACGGCCCACAGAAGCTCAACCTCACTACTCACTGGGGATGGAAAGGGGACAGAGCTTGCCTTTGCCTTGGATGGCTTTTGTCTTCTCCTCCATGGCAGACAATTTTGGAATAAGCTCTATTCTATTCTATTCTATTCTATTCTATTCTATTCTATTCTATTCTATTCCATGTTCTAATGAATCATCCTTCTTGTCTTGTCTTCTTGTCTTGAGAGCTCAAAGATGAATCAAAGAAGGATGGTTTATTCACCTTATAAATTGTAAAATGTAACATGAGATTGGTCCAAACGAAGAATGTTGTAAGGGATCCAATGCCAACTATTGTAACAAGTGTCCTTTTTTGCCCTTTTCTGCAGGAAATAGTTCGGGGCTTGGGGAGGGCAGGACTTTGTAGTAAGTCATAGCAGAAACCAAGATGGCACCAAACCTCTATCAGCCTTCTGCCTTCCTCTGTCCTCTGGCTATTCTAACCCCCCCCCCCCGCCCCATCGTATGTATGCTGCCTTTGAAGCACCAGCTCACAGGAGATCTCCTGTGGAGGGTCCTGTACCCTGGACAAAGGTGTTCATCTTTTTTTTGCAGGTTTATGATAGAGCAGATTCTTGGCTTTGTACCACATGGCAGTTGTGTATATCCCAGGCCGGATAGCTAATTCACATCAGCACTGTCATAGCTGAATCCCTGCTTACAGAGCTGACATATGTATAATTTCTAACAGCTGTAGTTGTATAATTGTGTGACCTTCATGTGTGACCTTAGTAACCACCATGCCAGCCACAACCAGTCTCGGCTTGCATTTAAAGAATAATGTGCTGCCAGTCTGACTAAGGTCCACAATTATTATGTTGTGAATCAGAGGTGCTGAAGTTTGAAAAACCACCTCTGTTTGCTGTGACTTTTTGTTCCAGCATCTGGAATGTGCATGCAACCTTTTAACCTGCTTTGTGACACTGCAGGGCCGAGGCTGAGGGTGTAGGTAGACTATCTCAGCAAAGGACGGTGCACTATAATTTTGCCATGCCCCCCCTTCAGAAAAAGAATTAGCAGCATATTTTTAAATAATATAAAAACAGTTTGGGCGTCACATGTGCCACCTGCCTATGCAATCATACCCTGATTTTATGCAATATTCCAACCACTCTACATATGCCGGTGCCCCAGTGTAAAACTTCACGTCTTCTCATAGCACAGGCATGGTGATGACTGAGTCCTTATTGCACCTGAAATATTAGAGGGCCTTACCCTAACCCCCCCAAAACTCAATGTGATCTGTTTTCAATTATTGGTGTGTGTGTGTTGGTGTTTCCTCGTGTAATCGTGCCAACCCTTTGGTGGTACTTTTTCTTGGAGTCTGCTATTGTCTGGACTGTTTGTCTGCTGCCAGGGTGGGTAAGACAGGAACACACAACCAGTCGGTTTATGCAAAGGTACAAAGGTTTATCCCCTATTTAGCACTTGGTAAATAGGCACCTAAATGGTGACAGCACCTGGCCCTTATGATAAACATCACAATCTGTGGCCATACAGAGCCATAGTCATCTCACATGTTCAATCTTCCTCTTTCTCCCCACTCTCGCTTGCAGATGGAAACAACATAGAATGTTAAAAATGTACTGATTGCATGTTTATTATTGTATTTAACAAGTTTAGTTGAATTACTGAAAGTAGCAAACCCAATGGATTACAACAATATCGTAAAATTGATGAACGTTGTAAGAATCACTAAACTGTAACCCCAGCCTTGACAAAGCCATATAATTGGTGAAACATAAATTCACGTGCTCCAAAGGTGATTGTTGGCTAAGCATACCAATGCATGTAAAAAGATGACAAAGTAAATGAATGTCACAGAAGTCACACAATCTAATGTATTTCTTTGTGATATGGATTAATAATTTGAACACACAATTGAAAGAATAAAATACACACAAAAGAAAAAACACAAGTTAAGGTATCAAGTTTTTATTTAGATCAACTGGACAATGATTGCACTATTGTGGGGAGAAATACCTTTGTGTTTGTACCTGTTTTTAATTATGCCACACTATTTGCTGATTCAGGATGTTCAAGGTCAATAGCAGAAGCCAGTGGTCTAACAAAGTCTAAGGGAAATACCTAATCCGTGTGACTGTAAATAGAGTGATGGTACTGTTGCTACAGAAGTTGTTGGGAAGGATTTGTGTGGCACTACCCTGAAAGTTTGTGTTAGCCAGGTTTCAGTGAGTAATAGGATCTCCATTCCTCCATTACTAAGGGGTTTGTCTGTCTGTGTGGTTTGTTTTGACATTGATCTGGCGTTGCCTGGGTTGCAGTGAATCCTTTTCTTTTCTGTGTTTTATTTGTCCTTTGAGGGTGGTGTTGGAAATTTGAATTGGTGTTGGATTTTCTTTCTTTTATATTCTGCATTGGTCTCTGTTGATTTCATATTATCGTTGAGTAGATCTAGAAGATTGCATTTTGGGTTAATGTGTTCTTCAGAGTTGGCAGTCTGATCATGTTGATGATTCATTATGTTGCACCAGTTTTTGTGATGGGTGGTGAACTGTATTCACTTGGTTCAATTTGCTTCTTTATGTGTATTTCATATCTGTCCGTTATGTTTTCAGCCTCCCTTCTTATGTGTTTGGGGTGTTTGTGGGTGGTTGGTTGTGCGAGTGGGTGGTAGGTTGATATGTAGCACAACAAATAAAGAGGTTTTGGACTTCTTCTGGGAAAGGGTATTTCTTAAAGAGGGCAGTTAGGTCTATTGTAGATTGGTGAGTTGAGATGGTTGATCTTCTTACACCTGGTTTGTTCTTTCTTGGTTTCTTCTTGTGCATCAGTCTCTTCTGGTTTGGGGCATTTTTGGAGATTTTGTTTGGTTGCAGGAGTGTTGGTTGGGTGTGCGTTCCTTCGTTTGATTCTGGGTTTGTTTTTCCAATTGGGTTAGTGGTTTATGTCTTTCCTGGAGGGTTGTCTTGTTCTTCACGGGTTTCAAATCACCTATATCCAGTGGCACAGATTATATGAGTGATAGATAGGTCCTTTTCCTTGGTTATGATTCATTTTAGATTGGCATCTCAGTAGGTGACACTTGTTTGAGCTGTGTTTGTTCAGGCTGTTCAACCAAAGGATGGGAGGACGTAGTGTAGCAGGGCAGTATTATAGGTTGCAATATTGCAGAGGAAGAATATGGCAAAGGCAAAATATCACAGGGGCAAAATATTGCAGGGGTAAAATATACCAGGACTAGTGCCCCCCTGCCTTGTCATATCTTTGCTCAACTGAGCCTACACATGTCTCTGGTGATAGTGTCAAAATGATGTGAGGGGACATTTCTCTAGTGACTAACAGGATACATTACATATGTCTTTTTGGTGGGAAAGTCAACAAAGGACTAGCTCTAGAAACTCTGTCTATGGTGGCCATTAAGCTAGTAGGATATACACCTTTATTCATTTATGCTGTCATGTAAGTGTGATTGGAAGGCATGTATTGCCTTTTCTATGATTAATACCCACCTTGTCAGATCCTTGATAAACTGAGCATACTTTTTGAATTGGTGATGGAGTGAAAACGATTTGAGGAGACATGTTTCGAGTTGCCAGTAGGACCGATGACATATGTTTTGTTGGTTGTACACTCTACAGAGGAATACCTCAAGCGTCTGTGTCTGCGGTGGTCATTACGGCAATGGCCTCCTCTTTTTCCTTCTCTTTTGGCTAGTTTCAATGTGAAGTTTTTGGGTAGGGATTTGTGTGTGAATCCTTGGAAGTTTGAGTTAGCAAGGTTTTGGTGAGGAATAGGATCTTTATTCCTCCATTTCTGAGGATTTTGTTTATTTGAGTGGAGTGTTTTGACATTGATCTGGTATTGACAAGATGCAGTGTATCCTTTTTTTTCTGTGTTTTGTTTGTCCTTTGAAGGTGGTGTTGGAAATTCGATTTGGTGTTGGTTTATCTTCCTTTTAGATTTTGCATTGAGTTGTGTTGCTTTCCTTTCATTGTTGAGTAGATCCAGAAGATTGTGTTTTGAGATGATGTGTTCTTCAGAGTAATCTGTCTGATCATGGTGATGATTCATTATGTCATGCCAGTTTTTTTGTGATTGGCTATGTTTTGAATTCACCTGGTTGGATTGTACTTCTTCTGTGCATTTCATGTCTGTCTGAAGTGTTTTCTGCCTCCCTCCTTGTGTGTTTGAGGTGTTGGTGGGTGATGTTCTGTGCAAGCAGGTGGTAGGTTGATATGTAGCATGGCAGATAATGAGATTGTGGTCTTCTACAGGCAAAGGGTCTCTCTTCCAGGGGGCAGTTAGGTCTAATGTTGTTTGTGTAAGTTGACTCTTTGGCTTGTTGAGTTGTGATGGTTGATCTTCTTCATTCTTCATTCTTTCTTGGTTAGTTCTGTGCATCGTTCTTTCCTGGTACGAGACATTTTTTTAGATGTTTGTTTGGTTGCAGGCTTGTTGGTTGGGTGTGAGTTTCTTGTTTGACTTTGGGTTTGTTTTTCCAAATCGGTTAAAGGTACATATCTTTCCCAGAGGGCTATCTGATTCATCACAGGTTTTTTATCATGTGATATCCAGTGGGACAGATTTTATGCGTGTTACATCCTTTTCCTTGGTTAATGCTCCTTGCAGACAGGCGTCTCAGTGGGAGACACTTGTTTGAGCTGTATTTGTTCAGGCTGTTTAACCAAAGGACGGCCGGTCATAGTTTAGCACAGCAATATTATAGGTCTCAATATTTCAGAAGCAGAATGCGGCAACACCAACATATTGCAGGGGCAAAATATCACAAAGCCAAACGGTTGCAGGGGCAAAATATACTGCGACTAGCGCCCAGCTACCTTGTCATATCTCTTGTAAACTGAGCATATGCTTTGAATTTGGTGATGGTGTAAAATTGATGTAAGGGGACATGTCTCTATTTAATTTCAGGTTCAATTACAGGTGTTTCTTTGGTGGGGCCATCTACAAAGGACTAGCTCTAGACACTCTGTCTATGGTGGCCGTTAGACTAATAGCAGTATAGGTCGCAATATTGCAGAGGCAGAATATGGCAGTCAACATATCACAGGGGCAAAATATCATAGCAACAACATTTTGCAAGGGCAAAATATACCAGGACTAGTGTCCACATACCTTGTCATATCTTTGCTAAATTGGGCTTACACTTGACTTTGGTTATAGTGCCAAAATGATGTGAGGGGAGATTTCTCTAGTGACTAGCAGGATCAATTACATATGTTTCTTTGGTGGGACTGTCTAAAAAAGCCTAGCTATAGAAACACTGTCTATGGTGGTCATTCAGCATATACACCTTTATTCCTTTATGCTGTCAATTAAGTGTGAAAGGAGGGACTTTGTCACTTCCTCTAGGATTAGTCCCCACCTTGTTAGTTCCTTGATAAACTGAGCCTGCATTTTGATTGGGCGATGGAACGGAACTGATATGAGGAGACATATGTTTTGTTGGTTGGACCATTTACAGAGGAATACCTCAAGATTCCCTGTGTCTCTCATGGACATTAGGGCAATGGCATATACACACTAATTGCTTCACATTGACAGTTGATTGTGAAAGGAGGGCGGTTGTCACTTCCTCCAGGACCAGCAATGCACCCACCTTGTTCAATATTTAGAAATGCAATCATTAATCTTTATAGTATAATGGAGTAGGTTTTCACAAAAGGATGTCAAGTGAAGATATGGCCATGGTGGACAGGTGTGTTGCTCTATGTTTGAAGCATACTTCGTTTAATGTGATTTTACATATATTATTTGATTACACAACATAATTGTAGTCTAACAGATGTTAAGCTCCTCACTATGTATAACATTTTGCCAAGCTTCTAGACCACAATTGAAGAAAGAAGAGGGGAAATAAGGAATTGGATACTCCCTACCTTACCCCATCCACACCATAGGTTTCACATCTGTATCTCCAACAGTCCCACTAATGAATCCCCATCTCCTTTTTTCTTACAGAGTCACATGCATTGGGACAACTTATAGTGGCAGAATGGCAGTATTCAATATCACTTATATTATATTTGAAGGGTAATATGAGGCAAATAAGAGCATAGGGGTTGACTGGCATCTTCCAAAACATATTTGGATATAAAACAATATGGAGAGAAGATGTGAGCTGTAGTGTTTATTTTCCTGTGTCATGCATCATGCTCCGTATGTAAAGAAAAGTATATGTTTTGGATTACAGTATGTTTTCTTGTTTTTGAAGAAATCATATTTCTGTCATGGCATTGATGTACATGCTGCGTCGATAGAGCATCTTTTATAAATGATATAATATTGAAACAACAGCATCCACTATTGGCTTGTTTTGTGGTGTCCTTTAGGCAAATCCAACTCTAAGTTTCAGATCTTAATGCATACTGGATTTTGCAATTGAAAAGTCATCTAGTTACAAGCATGAAAAAACTTGTCTGTGGTGGCCCATTTTTACGGATTCATTTTGTGGTGAAATGGGGACCATTGCCACAAAATCTCACAAAGATCTTCACAGCAAAATATAACAAGCAATTCATACAATTAAAACGTTTAAAACATTGTTATTACACATGTATTGCAACCCAAAAAACAAATGCTGGCAATTTCCCAGCTTATCCATCACACTGAATCTGTTGGTTGTCTCCATGACCACCAGTCTGGCTTCAGAGCAGCCAGAGGCATGACAATGCACTCCTGAAAACCTGTGAAGACTTGCTCTCTAATATTGAATCCAACGTTCCCTCTGTTCGCATCCTTCTTGACCTTTCCTCTGCCTTTGATACAGTCAATCGTGCCAACCTTATAAATTGGCTCTGTGATATCCTTGGCAACAAACACCTGTCTATGGAATGGTTGACCATCTTCCTTTCTGACCGACCTTCCCCGGTTCAAATGGGGCCTTTTCTCTCCTCCATCTTACTCTTCAACTCCTCTCTCTCCTTCTCTCCTCACATCACGACCTTGCCAAGGATGCCCACTTTCAGCTGCATCTCCTCAGAAGCATTCTTCCTTTCCTCACCTTCCCCAGACACTCAATGTCTCTAGAGATATGGTCCTCTATAGGGTGGGCTACTGCAAGAGCCTCAATTTTAATCTCTCTCTTTCCTCCCTTCTCCCCCTTCAACTAATCCAGAATAGGACTGTGAGACTTATCCTTGTCGGAAGCCCAGTGTCCACATCTTTCTAGCCCTAAGAACTCTCCACTGGCTATCAGTTGTTGTGAGGATCAAGTTCAAGACCCTTCACATCATCCACAAGGCTTTCTGTGGGTTGGGCCCATGCTACATCCAACTGTCTCTCTCTAAATACCTCCCTGGTAGAGCCTTTCAGTCTTCGAGCGCCAAGACCCTACAGATCAAAAACTTTCCCAAGCAGAGAGCGGGGTGTTTGATCTCTCTCCTCTGCAGGAATGGCCTCCCTGCCCCTCTCAGACGTAAACCGGATCTCCTTAAGTCCCGGAAGCTTCTCACAACCCTCTTTTTCTATTCAAGAATGCATAATGTTACAACCAAAAACGATGGACAATTTTCAATCAGTCCAAAAAATTGAATCAGTGAATGACATGCTGGCAAATTAGAAATAACAGGATTAAGGATTGTTGTTTCACCTTTCTTTGGACCAAAATTAACTTTAACTAGATTGATTTATTCTACACTATACAGATATTATCCTGAAAACGACAGAAAAATACAAATCAAAGGTATAGGAGTGATTTTTGTTTATATTTCTGCACGATTTCACCAAGTTTCCTAATGTAAAGTTCTTGTGCCCACACCACTCATTAAGTATATGCAATTACCTACCAATTCTCTTTGTCGCTAAAAAGCATTGGCTTCATGTATAGGTATAAAGTAGCTCACAAAAAGACAATTGGTCTGAAAGAAATGAGACACATATCTCGATTTGTGAAGTTTATTGCTTGATAAGGTACATTCAGCAGAACACAAACAAACATGCATTAACTCGTTTTCAAATGTTTTTACTGGATAAATTACATTTATTTGATCATGACGTGCTGGTTGGATAGCTCGGCGTTTGGGAACTTGCTACTACAATCTCTGTTTGAGCTTCAGGTTGTAGGTCTGAATTCTGGTAACACCAACTACGGCTTTCATCCTTTTGAGGTCAGTAAAAGCATACCAACTGTGAACAAAATTGAACATTTGTGCACTATAAAACTGGGTCAGGTACATTTATCTTAAAACAATATAGACATAGCTAAATTTGGAAAGTACATCCATGCATAGTGTGCAAACGTTTTAAACAGATGCCGTAGTACATCTATGCATATAACGCTTATGTGACTCTCAGATTAGCCAGGCTTGACAAGCTTCTCATTAAGATACTTGATGACACAATAGGTTTTAAGTTTGTATTAACAAATAAAATCATCCTAGAAATGGCAAGTGGGGCTCCAAGTATAAGAGTGGTTGTTGTATGCTTTACCTCAACCTTGAGCAGGGCTCCCACCCCTCGAGCCAAAGCTCCCTTCTCAAAGCAGAATTGATTCAAGATTGGTTCATTATAGCAAGGGTGTGGCTCGCTTAGGATTTTCTTGATCTTGGATGGCTTAAAGGCAACAGCCCCATCCATCTAACCCACTGAGGGACATACTGGGTGACCTAAACTGGGTTATTGTTTTGGTCTTGGGCTACCTCTCGTTTAGTGACAGCTTTCACTCCCTATCCCCACTCTATCCTGACATTCCTCTTTTCTGATCTCACCCTCCCTCTCCATTTTTCTTCCCTTTCCCGTTTCTTGGTCTTGTTGCTTCTCTCACTTCACCTGTCTCTATTCTCCACCCCTTCCTGATCTTACTCCCCCACTCACTACACATGTCTCTTCTTTTTCACCATCCTGATATTATTGCCTGCGTCTCCTCCTATTCTTACTTCCGCTCTCACTATGTCTGTTTATACTCTTTCTATTTCACTCTCACTTAGTCACATTCATGAACATAACATAAGGGTTACCACTCTCTCAATCCCAACACTGTAAATTAACTCTCTGCAAACACACCAAACCTCTTCTCCAATTCCTCTTTCTCCTGCTGCACAGTCCTCCCTGGCCTCTTAGTTCTCCTTCATCTCCACTGAATAAACCTGAATACCTTTCACTGAATATTGGGGTGTCAATCTCAGTATATAACCGTCCTCTTCCTGTCTAGAATTGTCTCTAGGTTTCCATTGGATACTTGAGTCAGCGACTTCTGTGGGCCAATCTATTTCTGACATCTCCGCCCATTGTAGGCTAGACTTTTCCCAGGAAGACATCATATGTATCTAAAGCCCTACTGAATCCTGTGGTGGGTTTATGGATTTCTAATTTAGCTCCTGAATGGGGAGCATTGTCCATCTTCATTAAAGTGACAATTTATTTCCTCCTGGTCTTAACCGGGTCTTGGTTTTTGGACCCAGGCGCATTGAAGCTCTTGTAGTCCTTTTTGTTTGTGTTTTGGTGGTACTGTATTACCTCTCGGTTTTCATTAGTCATTCCATCGGGGTGAGAAATGTGATGCATGGTGGTAGCTGTAGTCTTTCATATCATTATACCATGGCTTTCTGATCTCCATGCATCCAGGGACCCATGGGAAAGATTGGAATGAGAGACCTGACCAAGCAGAGGCAGATAAGCACTGGGATAGGGAAAGAGGCATCAAGGTACATACACACCTTCTTGTGGGTGGATGGCTAATTTGTCATAGAAAGCAGGAAGAGCTAAAGTTAGTTCAATGAAGTGGGATGACAGTACCCTGGACTTCTTCACCACTCTGAACTGCCCCTAACCTCCTTGGCACAATAACTGTTCTGTTCCCACACATCAGCTTTGCCCAGGGCCAAATTAGCCTATTGGAGCCTTCCTTTTCTTGCTGATTAGCCCCTGATTTTCCAAACTCCCTCCTGTACTCCTTGATTTTCATTACTCTCTTGACACCTGCTCCTTGTTACATCTTCCTCCAGTGTGACTGCCTCAGTGTCAGCTCATGTCCTGATGCTCACATATCCCCCAGTTCCAAGGATTATACCTTGTACTCAAGAGCCCTCTCTTCCACCACTTTCTTTCTACGTTTAAGTCCTGATATTGTTTACCACTTTTCCTGGATCTGTCTTCTTGTAAATTCATCTCATTCTCTGGTCTTTTCTCCTTTTATTTTGGTCCTCCCTCCTGCTGAAACTCCTTCCTTCACATCACAGTCTCTTTCCAGTTCTCATCTTCTGATATTACCAAACCCCTTTCTACCAGTACCTTATTTGTCTCTCATTCCTTCCTGAGGTTAGCACCTCCTTTGCTTTCAACTCGACCTTCTGTGTACATGCCTTTCTTGATGTTGCCACCTTAACCCTTGTCTCAGTCATTACCATATCCTACTTTTGTCCACTCTCCCTTTCAGTTGTTTGTACTTCCTCCTTTATCTTCTTCTGTACACTCTTCCCTCAATATCTTACCTCCTCTTTCTTATTTTCTCCTACTGATGTTATGTTTTTCGGAACACTCGCCCTCTGTATCTTATCAGCTCTTTCTCCTTATCCTTTACTAGCACCACCTCTTTGTGTTCACTCTCCCCTCCACACCATACCACATTCTCTCTATTGTGTTAAGCTCTCACTCTCTCCTTCTACTGTCTACTGCTACCACCTATCCACCCTTCTCTGCATATCCAGCCTGCTCTTCCATCACCACTCTGCAGTATACAACCAAATCCAAATGTGAGCCCACTATGCTTGCAACCCACAACCAGAAATGGAGTTGGCCTTCTTTATACTTGCCTATCCCCTCTGCATGGATGGGCTTTTCACTGATGGGTTGAACCTGGGACCACTAACTGAGGAAGGGTTGGGATTCACTCTCTTCCTCAAGTACACCTGGGCTATTTGTGGCTTCCCAAGACTACATTTGGCCCATTGGAGACTGTGACTCTCCAGGAGTCATACTGCATTTTTGTTTCTGTATGTGGCTTAAAGACTAACTTCCTGAGGTAAGATTTTAAACTTTTCATTTGACGCTGGCCCAAATGGAAAAGAATACAAAGCCTAACTTCAGGAGGTGATAGTAGGCTGAATGATGTGGTAATACAAAGATGAATGGTAACATCACTGACCAGGGAAAAGAAGGATGGCAATGCTGCTCTCTCTGTGAGGTTCTTTAGATGTTGGATGGTTAAAGGCTAGATGTATGGTGTTTGCAGGGCTGTGGTGTTCATCACAAAAACTGATTTCCTTGGAGCCTTGTTGGGATATCTGTCTGCCCAAAGGAAGGAGCAAGACCATCTCCAATCAACTTCTAGGGAACATTTGGAATGACCAGCTGTCTTAATGCCTACTCGCTGCGAACAAAATGGCACTCAGGACTCTGTCTTCTGAAAATGGTACACCTGCTTGTGTTGCCTGGCAACCTTCCTGGTTTAGAAGTCAGAATAAGGACCCATCTTACCTCTGAGACCCTGGACAGGGTCCCATCTCAATCCAAAATAAAAATTAACAGCTTTTGTGCCTGTTCCTTATTTGGAACTGCTTTTGAGTTGACTCAACAGCTCTCGAGTCATTTTCAAGTTGGGCCTGATGAGATGGCATTATTATTATATGCTTTTTTGTTTTCTTTTTTTTAAACAAATAGTTTATTAGATTTTCAATTTATAACACATAGAGCAGTAGTGATAAAACAGTTCGATAAAGTTCTTCCTAAGTACATTCAACAAGAATAAGCACAACAGTAGGTCATCTCCTGGAGCCATTGAACAGTTAATAAACAATAATCGACCTTCCTCCCCGCTACCTTTAGCAACCTTATTACATAGTCTGATTTAGCTTGAGATCGAATATGCAACATATAGGGGTACATTCGGGAAGTATTGTGCCCGCAACAATGGATTCTAAATAAAGGTTCCCGTTGTGAAACTTTACAATACATTGCCTTCCCTGCTTCGTTTCCCCGTCAATGTTTTACTGAAGCTTTAATAAACTCGGACGACCTCTGAAGGCATTGTAAATGACAACTCTGTTCAATTTAATTAATTACCACTAGGGCTTAGTTCAGAATTGGCCACGCTTGACCCTCCATTACAAGTAAAATAGCTTACGTAAATGAGTAAATCCATCATTTGTCCTTAGGCCATGATCTTTTGGTATTGTTTCGAAAAGAAATTGTGCTTTTAACCAGCTTTATATGTACAAAATCAATTTCACTTACATACGTTATATAGGATCGAGTTGTGTCTTAGTGACAGTCCATTCTAAGGCTGTTTTTCAGTCCGACATTACCATTTCGAACTAGCTTCCATGTCTATTTTTGGTTCAAGGTTATATAAGCTATTACAGCATAGCTTTTTAAGCACCTTAGACTCTTATGCTCTACTTTTTACACATATTCTTGTTTTACAGAACGTTAGAGTTCGCATTTCCTCCTGAGATTCCCCAATTCTCTCCTTCCCTCCCTCCTCCCTCCTCTCTTACCCCCCCCATTTCTTTTTATTAACCTCCCCACCGCTATACATTCCTGTACCCCCCTACAAGTATTATTTTACATTACAGATTCCAGGCTTTTACCATTTTCTTCCCTTTCTTAATCACAGCGTCTCTTTATCTTTATTTTTGTGAGAGATCAGATTACATGTGTGTTTCGGAGCAGGCGGGGTTTGAAGAAATGGGCTTCGCTGTCCCGTACATGTTCATGAAATGGATTCCATATAGTTAGGAATCTTAGGTATTTGCCGGTGCTGATGGCGCATATCTTCTCCATAGCCATCACCCCCCAGATCTTAACCCACCAGCATGCTGAAATTGGACCTTCTTTGTTTTTCCAATTTTGTGCAAGAGCCATTCTAGCTGCTGATAGTAGATGAGTGATGAGTTTAGCTGTCGCTCCTGACATTGCATATTTCCCTTCTATAGGGACTCCTAAGAGGATTGTCTTCGGAGATCTCGGTAGATCCACCCCTGAGATGTCTTTTATGTAGCTTAGTATTTCCTTCCAGTAGGCAACTGCTTTAGTACACGTCCACCACATGTGGAACAGGTCTCCCTTCTCACCGCAGTTTTGCCAACAGTTTGGTGAGTAAGACTTTGCCATTTTGTGGATGCAGTTCGGGGACATGTACCATCGGAGGCAAAGTTTGTACGCAGATTCCTTTATTGTGGTGCATCTGGAAGTGCTGTGTGCACGTGCCCATATTTGGTACCATTCCTCCTCCGTTAGTGACTCTTGCATAGCTCTCTCCCAATTCATTTTGTATGCAGATGATAGGTTGGCCGGTCATTGGAGAGGAGTTTGTAGAGTCTAGAGACCCCTTTCGCCGTATTGCCTTCTTGAAGCGACAGTTCTAGGCCTGATGGCGTCCTCGTGCCCGCCTTCTTCACCGTTGGGTGGGTAATCCAGTGCCTGATTTGCGCATATCTATAGCGTTCGTTTTCCCCTATGTTGAATTTGAACTGGCAATTTGTGAAGAGCAGTGGAGCGACGTCTTTGTACATGTCTTTCAGTTGAATCATTTCTGCCCCTGACCAGCCCACCCAGTATCGCCGCCGGAGACCCGGCGTGAATTCTGGGTTGCCCATCATTGGCGTATATGGACTCAGTCCACCAGGAATGCGTTTCTTTTTCCGAGCTTTGTCCCAGCTTAGTAAAGACCATTTCGTCATTTCTAGTAGAGCTTCTCGGTTGTTTCCGTTTTCTTTGCTTAGGCTCAAGAGGGCTATTAGGGGGACGGATGAGACTGATTGTTCGATTCTGCACCATCCTTTATGGTCGTCTGGTTTCGCCCATCGCAGCATTGGTGCTAGTTGTGCCGCCATAATGTACCTGTAAATTTCTGGAACTCCCAGACCGCCCAGATGAGGGGAGCGCATTAGGATACGTTTCTGAATTCTAGGTTTCTTATTGTGCCATATGAATTTGAATATCGCATCTTGCAGTTCTCGGATCTTGGCTGGTGGTATTGGCATTGGCAATGAGCTTACTACATAGAGGAGGCGGGGAAGAATGGTCATTTTGACCGCTGTGATGCAGGCGAACCATGACAACTCCTGGGAGTCCCATCTGCGCAAGTCTTCCTGTAGTTGTTTCCTTTTTAACCCCTTTGACCAACATTGAGCCGTCAACTCAACCGATTGTTCTCAAGAGCCTTTGATCTGATCGCGGCTGTGAAAACAGACTGCTTCTAGACTTAGTCGAATCATGAGACAGTTAAATCAAAGCATCAGATCAACACATTGCTTGTTTCCAAGCTTCTTTCAAGTCTCAAACCTATTTCTGCATATTTAAGTGCACCATGTTTGCCTTCCATTCAATCGACTCTACCGTATGGACACCATCTCAACAATGACTTCACCCTACACACAGCACCCGGAAGCCCAGCTGGATGCCTTCGAGCCCCAAGAAAAATGTAGCCTACAGCATGCCCTTGACCCGTGCTACCTTCAAGAGGCGAAAGAGGTGTAACATAAATATTGTGCATATTGATTGAGGTCACTGCTGGTTTATTACTAGTGTGGGTCTGAGCAATAGTTTAGAAACCACCTCTCATCCGTGTATCCCTGAAGATCAGTAAGTAGTAATTTACAGCAATCAGAGTTCACAGGAGACATGCAGGTACATTGAGTTAGCACTTAATTGGATAAATGATGCACACGTGCACCCTGGCACACTTGCAGACCTGGCAAGGTGCTTCACTGATTATAACAAACTCCAACCTCCACACTGATAAACCACCCGCATTCCACTTTTCAATTATGCAGGCAGCATTCCAGGTTAGTAGCGAGGTGCTTTTGCAGACATGGCTTTGTTGGTGCTAAAGCATGTTTTGAAGATACCGCAGATTTGTTCTGGCATTCATTATTCGGGTGTTCACCTCTCCAGAATCCCCCTCCACCCATGTTCCTTTTGCTCCATGCTGCCTCCCTTTCCCACCGAAAACATTCCGTCAACCTCCAACACAAACATTTGCTGTCCTCCCCTACACACACGTGCAGACACACCCAAACATACAGTCAAACAGACACACACACACAGAAAACACAACACAACATTTGCCTTGGAGGCGCACAGCTTCCCTCTTCAGGCCCGCACGTGCTTGTGAGCTCCTGCATGCACTCGTGTGCATCCAGAATCGTGATAGGTCGCTTTAGAAAGACGACTCTGACGTTCTTAAGCAATCTGATAGTGGACTTCGAGGCCCCCTCACAGATATGGCAATAGGTGCAGGGCTGTAACTCCCTCCAAAGTAGGGTTTTGGCCAAACCAATACTGGCAAATCAGTCCCCCTCTTGCAGAGATATGTAGCCACAAGGTACATAGAAGATGGACAATTTACAGTTCATATTTAGACACGAAGTAAGCAGACACCCAGTCTCTAAATATCTGCTTCCAACCAGAAAAAACGTATCGTAGGAGGTGTCTCCCCAAAGGAGGGGATTTTCCACTACTGATATCCTTTAATCTCATTTAGGGGATTTGCCACTACTGCCATCCTTTCATCCCTTTTAGTGGATGTGCCACTACTGACATCTTTTCATCTCATTTAGGGGATTTGCCACTGCTGACATCCTTTCATCTCATGCAGGGGATTTGCCACTACTAACATCCTTTAATCTCATTTAGGGGATTTGCCACTACTGACATCCTTTCATGCCTTTTAGGGGATTTACCACTACTGAAATCCTTTAATCTCATTTAGGGGATTTGCCACTACTGACATCCTTTCATGCCTTTTAGGGGATTTGCCACTACTGACATCCTTTCATCTCCTTTAGGGGATTTGCCACTACTGATATTCTTTCATCTCATCTCATTTAGGGGATTTGCCACCACTGACATTCTTTCATCTCATTTAGGGGATTTGCCACTACTGATATTCTTTCATCTCATTTAGGGGATTTGCCACCACTGACATTCTTTCATCTCATTTAGGGGATTTGCCACCACTGACATTCTTTCATCTCATTTAGGGGATTTGACACCACTGACATTCTTTCATCTCATTTAGGTGATTTGCCACTACTGATTTTCTTTCATCGCATCTCATTTAGGGAATTTTCCACTACTGATATTCTTTCATCTCATCTCGTTTAGGGGATTTGCCACTACTGATATTCTTTCATCTCATCTCATTTAGGGGATTTGCCACCACTGACATTCTTTCATCTCATTTAGGGGATTTGCCACCACTGACATTCTTTCATCTCATTTAGGGGATTTGCCACTACTGATATTCTTTCATCTCATCTCATTTAGGGGATTTGGCACTACTTATATTATTTCATCTCATCTCATTTAGGGGATTTGCCACTACTGATATTCTTTCATCTCATCTCATTTAGGGGATTTGCCACTACTGATATTCTTTCATCTCATCTCATTTAGGGGATTTGCCACCACTGACATTCTTTCATCTCATTTAGGGGATTTGCCACTACTGATATTCTTTCATATATCAGTAGTGGCAAATCCCCTAAACGAGATGAGATGAAAGAATATCAGTAGTGGCAAATCCCCTAAACGAGATGAGATGAAAGAATATCAGTAGTGGCAAATCCCCTAAACGAGATGAGATGAAAGAATATCAGTAGTGCCAAATCCCCTAAATGAGATGAGATGAAAGAATATCAGTAGTGGCAAATCCCCTAAACGAGATGAGATGAAAGAATATCAGTAGTGGGGATTTGGCACTACTGATATTCTTTCATCTCATCTTGTTTAGGCAGTCAATGGGTGGGCAAATAATCAAACAACAAAAATTACTGCGTTGTGTTCCTCCTCATTTGGAATGTTTTCTAATGCAATAGTTTTGGCCTATAGATGGCACAAGGACCTCTTAATAGTCAAAAAAATGAATAAAAATAACCACTGAAAAGCCAGTGGCAGCATTCTGTCAAAAGCAAAGGGAACATTTGGAGAAAAACATAAATAAATCATAGGGCAATACACATGCGTTATCAAGGCTTCACAGTGCTACTGGAATAGCAGAAGCTGTTCAAGGTCACTGGCGTAACTGTGTGTGGGTGCCGGCACACTGGCATAACTGTGTGTGGGTGCCGGCACACTGGCATGTGTGTGGATGCTGGCACTGGAACAAGAGAGCGTGACCTAGGAGTGCGAATGCCTTTAACCCATTTAACCACCGCAGGTTCCAGAGTCTCTTGCTGGATCTTACCCTCTGCCATAAGGCATGCCAGCTCTGCATTCTTATTTCACAGGCGAGGCACCTTTAGACAAAAAGGCGTTGTTTTACTTAATGAGATCTGGTCTGAGGAGTCTATAAATAATTCGAGCAACATGCCCTCTTTGCTGCCATCCATCTGCCGCGCGGCTTGGGCGCATCATGACGAATGCTCAGCCTTAAATCTCATTAATAAAATAATGATCTTACTAAAGAGCCCACGCAGGGTAAATTCAGCGAGGCACCCGCCACATGTGGGGGGTGTGGTACCCTAGATGTAGCCTCGTCCACTAATAGGGGAACCACCAGAGGTCACGTGTTGGGGGCAGGCATTGGGCCAGATGTCCTGCATTCTGTGAAAGGACAAACACGCCCTTTCACAAAGATACTTTTTTTTGCACTGACGTAAAGCGCATTGTAGCAAGGCATAGTTCGGAAAGGGGCATATATGTGTCATTTATAAAAACATCTACACAAATATATGTTAATCTTCTACATCCTCTCAGAATTCCCATCTCTGATCTCACAATGCACCACTGCCATCTGACGGGCTTGTACTGTGCTCTCACAATGCACCGCTGCCATCTGTCGGGCTTGTACTGTGCTCTCACAATGCACTTCTGCCAGCTGCCAGGCTTGTCCTGTGCTCTCACAATGCACCACTGCCATCTGACGGGCTTGTCCTGTGCTCTCACAATGCACCCCTGCCATCTGTCAGGCTTGTACTGTGCTCTCACAATGCACTTCTGCCAGCTGCCAGGCTTGTCCTGTGCTCTCACAATGCACTTCTGCCAGCTGCCAGGCTTGTCCTGTGCTCTCACAATGCACCGCTGCCATCTGTCGGGCTTGTACTGTGCTCTCACAATGCACTTCTGCCAGCTGCCAGGCGTGTCCTGTGCTCTCACAATGCACCGCTGCCATCTGTCGGGCTTGTACTGTGCTCTCACAATGCACTTCTGCCAGCTGCCAGGCTTGTCCTGTGCTCTCACAATGCACCGCTGCCATCTGTCGGGCTTGTACTGTGCTGCCATCTGCCCTAATTGTATCATGCATGTGGTTCTGTGCTGAGTCGTCCGCAGCACGCATTATAGTTCAACCAGAGCATTTGAATTAGAATTGTGAAAATGTTTATGGTAAGATAAAATGAGTAGCAAATGCAACCTGCAGGCAGAAGGTGTGAAGGGGTTCACTCAAGACTTACAGTCAGGACAATAGTGTAAAAAAAAAAAAAACACTATGCCGTCTCCAACTCAAGGTAACTCAGTGTAAGGTGCTACAGAATGTTCATCAATTTTAGTCCAGGTTCCAAAATGCCTATATGAAGTGCATACAGGCCCTTCAGCCGTAGAGAGCAATGGAGAGCTCTATGCAAACTACAAAACAGACTAAGACACTCTAGTAAAATAGATGAATAAGCTCAGCAGGCAACAGCAGAGTTCTATGTGTAGCAGGCAGATCCTTGCAATAGAGGGGGTGGCACACGCTCAAAGAGATCTCTATGTAACCTGCGGGGTCATATCTCATTAAGACAGCTTTCTGGTTTAATGTGCTTACCAAACAATTATAGTCAAAGCCAACAGTTGTGGCTTTTGTGTAGACTTGAGCTAGGCATTTGCCAGCCATCGGTCATAGTGGCTCTACCTGGACATAAGATGATAAAAGCTGTTATATTATTTGAGTACCCGGACATATGATGGCACATGTCTGACTAATACCTATACATGAGCCAGAACTGTTGACTTTTCCATTGCTTCTTTAAGCAGGAATTCAGTGCCTGGAAAACTTGTGGGGACACATATTGGTTATGAATCAAGTGGATGAAGACATACTTGAATAAGACCATTGCATTACACTATGAGCTCGTTCACAGCCGCAATTCGGCCGTTAACTCTCAGAAGACTTCTTAACATAACAATGCCAACCCATAACATCACCAAGTTTGATGTTGCTTCACAATAGATCTAGCTTAAAGAGATCCAAAGAGCACGCGTTTTGTGGGGCGAACGAGGAAGGTAGGGAGTGTGAGTGGTCATAGGGATTAGCATGGCAATGCGCCATCAGTGGGTGCAGAGGGGTAAAAATCAAAACAGCACCCACAAGTTATGCATCCCTCCTCAAACCCATCTCTCTCTTATCTGTACAAATATGCCAATAGTTGCGGCATACGAACGAATAATGGGGTGTACAAACATGACCACTTCAAAGGATCTGCAGGGCTCACCAGGTTGATACCCCTTCGACCAACTTTAGCTAAACTAATTCCTGGGGAAAACCTGTTTCTACAAGCAGCCTAGCCCCTTGTCCCAGGAGCTCTTATTCCCGGTAAGATTCTGTGGCGTTGATCAACCTTCAGTATTTGCTTGCCACCTCCTCTTGACTTAAGAAGTGAGACAAGATAAGAACAACCTCTTGAAGAAGCTCCTGTGCACTCCAATGGACTGCAATACAATTCACGGGGACCTGAGAAGAGGTGCCAAGCACATGAGGGAAAAGGCTCAATAACTGGAAAAAACCTTCCTGCGTCTGCATAGGATGTCTTGAGATAAGGAGGACTTCCACAAGGGCCACCCCCAGAGACGTCAGGATTGAGAAGGGTGTCTGGTGGATGAGCAGGATGTCTGCTCACAGCCTGTTGATGAGGAAGCATCCCAAGAAAGTGTGTAGGTAGAATTCAGGAAAACTAGATGGAAATGGGATCGGGAAGAAAAGGCAAGCAAGAGATCCTCAGGGAGCAGACAGGAATAGTAGAAAGGATATCAGGGAAAGAGAAATCAGGGAACAGGTTACAAGGTATAAGAGAAAACATCTGCCAGGTGGCCGGGCAGGACGAACATGCAGTTGAGAAGAATTGAAGCTCCAGAAATGATTTCCCAGCTGCTGACGACCACTTGGTTGAAGACTAAACTGCTGCCAGTGGTTCCATAGTGCTTTCCTGGTGATCCATTCAGCAATGCTATTTCCCAACCACACACACAGGACGTCGGAGCCCACAAAGTCAGAATTCGGCCCGCCCGACTGAACATTTATGTTCGATGCATTGATCTTGATTCTGGGCACCACCAAAGCATATTAATTCATTATCAGACCCACTGGGTCAGGAACGACCCCGATAGAAGGATGATGATCGAGATTTATCGGCCAGATAGCCAATGATGACAGTCTCTTACACAGAATAAATCTGCAGTTGAGATACCATCTCATCTCCCAATGAGCATACCGCCCTGAAGAAGACATGGGAGGGCTTCACTGCTAGCTATGAACACTGTCTTATGGGGGATGCAATAGCACTGGCCATGATCATTAACTATGGAATAACGAGTTCATAGTAGGATGAAGCACCCCCGCGTTTTTGAGAGAAGCCACTGTGCAAAGTTACTAATTTGATTAAGGAGAGAATCTTTGTGTTCAATTTGTGTACATTGCATTACAATGTGGTGAAGGAAGGAAAACAGTTTTGGGAAAACAATTTCGTCACCATTGAGAACGTTCATTTTTTTAAGGCGAGCAGTCTTTGTGTGCATAGCAACATATTCATGTTATCCATGTGTATTGTGTTAATAGCATGGTCTAATAAGACATTATCCCAAAGCATGTATTGTTTGTTTGTCATTTCATTTTGAAGTGTTGGTTTAAAACGTTGTCCAGCTTCATTTTAAAATCGGTTGTTAACAAGCGGCGCAGTTACTGCATTCAGTGGTTCTAACCCCCTTTTTTTGTTCCCGGTTGCTGATGCCATCTTGGTTGAAGATTAAACTGCTGCCAGTGTTTACATAGCGCGTTCCTGGTGATCCTTCCAGGGATGCCACAGTGACCAATCAAAATGGTGTAGGAGACACCGGAGTCTGACACTCGCCAGCATTGCACAAGAGAACAATCGTGCATACACACACACATACATAAATGTAATGAGGACATCACCAGTGCTTAATTAAGGAATATTTAAAAGAGGCTCTCATCAAGGCCATATTTAAAGAGAAGATATTGCTCGACAGGCCATTGTCTAGGAAAGCTGGTACAACTGGGAAAGAGTGTATACAATTAGAGTATGTTCTTCCAACATCTCCATTTTAGACTCCTAGAGGGTTGTCCACTTTTGATAATAAAATACTTGACCAGGTGCACCTCTTGATTCCAGAGTAATCCAGATGTTTTCTTTGAGCAGGGTCGTGCCAGTGTTGAGACAGTGTCAAAGTGGGTTGAAAGGAGTGCAAAAAGCACAGAATGGCAGCTCCTTGGGTCCAAGGTCTTTTAACAACTTGAACATTATTTGAAAGTGGTCAAGTCAACTCAAAAGGAATTCAAAAGGGGAAACAGGAGGCCGTGCACCAAAGAGTCTGCGTATGTGCACAGAAGTGGACAGCGCCTCGGGCGGCTTGATTATGTGTGTGAGTTGCGGTCCCTGGCAAGATTCTTGGGTGCATGCCTTTATTATGCTATGGTTGTTGTGGCCTGCTCCTAGACTCTTGGGTCCATGGCTGGAGGCCATGCACCCAAGAGTCTGCCCACTGGTTTCAAGAACTGTAATAGTATTTGTACAGCAGTGGACAGGGCCTCGGGCAGCTGGCGTATGTCTTTGGGTTGTGGCCACTGGCCAGATTCTTGGGTGCATGACTGTGTTACACGGTGGTGGTTGTGGCCAGTCACTAGACTCTTGGGTGCACACTGGCTGAAAGTAGCTGTAATCGTATGTGTACAGAAGTGGACTAGGCCTCGGGGGGCTGTCTTATGTGTGTGGGTTGCAGTCTCTGGCCAGATTCTTGGGTGCATGCCTTTATTATGCTGTGGTTGTTGTGGCCTGCTCCTAGACACTTGGGTGCATGGCTGGATGCCATGCACCCAAGAGTCTGCCCACTGGTTGCAAGAACTGTAATAGTATTTGTACAGCAGTGGACAGGGCCTCGGGCAGCTGGCGTATGTCGGTGCATGACTGTGTTGCACGGTGGTGGTTGTGGCCAGTCACTAGACTCTTGGGTGCACACTGGCTGAAAGTAGCTGTAATCGTATGTGTACAGAAGTGGACTAGGCCTCGGGGGGCTGTCTTATGTGTGTGGGTTGCAGTCACTGGCCAGATTCTTGGGTGCATGGTGCATTATACTGTGATGGTTGTGACCTGTTCCTAGGCCTTTGGGTGCATGAGAGTCTGTAGACTGGTTGAAAGAACTGTAGAAGTATGTGTAAAGAAATGGACAGGGTCTCTGGTGGCTGGCTTATGTGTGTGGGTTGTGGGCACTGGCTAGAATCATAGGTGTATGGCTGTATTATGCTGTGATGGTTGTGGCCTGCTCCTAGACTTTTGGGTACATGAGAGTTTGCCCACTGGTTGCAAGAAGAGTAATAGTATGTGTACAGAAGTAAACAGGGCCTTGGGTGCCAGGATTATGCCTGGATTATTTGTGTGGGTTATGGCCACTGGCCATATTCTTGGGTGCATGGCCTTATAATTCCTTGGTGGTTGTGGCCAGCCCCTAGACTCTTACTTTTTAGCCATACAAAAATGTCCAAATTTGCGCAAGTCACCAAATCATCGTTCTTCCAACAGTGCTTCGAAATTAAATATATATTTTGGAAACATATACATGCATGCGGTGGAATAATCGCTATCAACGTGATTGTTGTTGAAGCAGATATTGTAGAAAAAAATAATAATACAATTGGTGTTTGCGTTCTCGTCATTACTACTTTAACCCACTGAGATTTTAACAAACTCCCTAAGAATGGAAAAGCTGTCTATGCCCCTGTAGTTGTGCTACCCAGCCACGGCATACCACTTACAGTTCACGGTGCGTGGTGCTAGATCTTGCCCTCATCCGGTCAGATATGGTCCCGTCTGATCTAAAATACTTCTGCACATCTCAGTCTTTAAAGAATCCCTGGTGCCGGGACTGAAGTAAAACAACAGGAGTCTTAAAAACAAATAATCAAGGGCAAGCAACATTGGCACCATGTGGCGGGGACTGAAAAGGGAATGTGAAATGTGTTACAGCATTGTAGCTCTTCCCTTGTCCTGATCCGACCTTCCTGCCCAGGGTTCCAGGTTTGCTTCACTGTCTCAGTAAGTGTAAACCTTCTGCTCCCTTTCCAGGGCCTCCTCTGGTTGTAAACACATCCACTTAATTGCTGTGCTGGCCCCTTCACATTGTTTGTCTACCCTCTGATTAGTTTTCCACGTGTGCCCCTCAGATGCATGTCTAGGGGCGTGCCATTGCTGTGCTGGTTCCCTCCCGTTGTCCTGCCTCCCATCTGATTGGTTGTCCCTGCTGTGCCCTTCTATTGCATGTACAGGATTGTTCTCTCCTTCCCGCCAATCCTTGTCCTTCCTGGGATCTGGGTGAGTTGGTTCTCGTCTTACCCCCCATCTTGAGATGACTGCAATCTGGTCCTTGAACGTCTGCCTCCTATCTGGATGATCTGTCCTTTGTGTATAGAAGTAGAGTGTCCCCACCACCCACCACCTAACACCTCCATCTTTTTTTCGAAAAGCACTCGCCATTTTTACAGAACAAACATCCTGGAAGGTGGGGGCAGAGGACACATTCCACTGCTGTGGCTCTGCTTTAGAATGTGGCAACATCATCTTGGACTGGCCCACAGGCAATGCCTCAAGGGCAGCCCATTGTTGGCCACAGTTTGATGGCTTAGTGCAGGCCCATGTGCTCTGAAACTACTAAGGGGGTGATTTGGTTCAGTATACATCACCATAGCACAGCATAACATAATATAACATGTGTGGATACATTGAGTTTGTTTCAAAGAATCACTCCACACTGGAGCTTCTGTAGAGACAGTTTACCCTCCTTTCTCCCACAGTTACTGCCATACCTCTGTAGATAAGCAGTCAAGTACACCCACCTCAACCACCTCGCCCATAGTGCCTATATGTTGGGAGCCAGAGTGTTAGACATGTGCAGTACCAGTGAAAATACTGATAGCTGGGAGAATCTGGAAAGCAAGATTCCTATTGAGAAAGCCTTATCTACATACGAGACAGTACGATGGTCATTTGAATGAAATTTCAGAAGAAACAGGACAAATGAATGGCGAAGATGAATGGTGACGTCAAACAAAGCAAGACTGACATGCATAGAAAAGATGCAGAGAAGAGAGAATAGAGGCAATTCTATAAAGCATCAAGAAAGTATGAGAGATAAGTGTCATTTTGGGATCAAGATGCAACAAGATAGATGAAAATGTCGAGCTGTTTTACACGTGTACATATGCAAAGAAACGCAAGCAGATGAAGAATTCCTGAGGCTATCTTTATAATGAATAGATTGCGGTATGCGCCAATATATACATATATATAAGTCAGTAAAGAATGGTTGTTTCCACCACCTATAATAGCAGAGCTGAGTAAAAGAAGAAAGGACTTTTTTTCCAGTATGTCACAGTTAGAAAAACAAGTGAATTACATGCAAATCTCAGAAAGGCAAGACTGGATGAGCCAAGAAGCCAAGGCTGTATCAGGCTGGAGTGAGTTGACATTGGAAACAAATCGTGTGAAACAATGGAGCTCCTGTTCAGAAGGCATGGACGAAAACAAGAAGACGTCAGAGGTCTATTAGAAAATAGTATTTTTAATACACTAGAAGCTCGATTTCTTGGTCTTCAGTCATGTGGGGAGAAGAAGTTGGACGAGCATGATGGTCACACCTACGCACGAGGGCAGAGCGTGCCTTCACTCCCCTGAATTTCCCAGAGCAAAGAACATTCCCAAGGACAAGTTCAAAGACTTAATTGACAGCATACCACTGAGGAGATGATGGATGGATATGCTAATTGGTGGTAAGCTAGGGTTAAGACAAGCTCACCAGCACCTGGACACCCACACTGCGTGCTGCTGTACATAGGTGGGAAGCTACTGATGAAGGTTAGAAGCCAAGCAATGAGACGGGACTGCACGATCAAGGGTCCTATAGTTATTTAGACAATAGAACACTGTGTATTTAGTGACGTTCATAGTGACTTGTTTGAGGGGAAGGCTTAGTTGCCCACCTGATACAAAGAAGCAAATCACATTATTCCACTGCCCTAGTTAAGTATGGATTATATACTTAAATGATCCTGTTAAATCCTATCACACTTGCCACTAGGTATTTGTAGTTTGCCATGTAGGATGACGTTAGTAGTACGCAAGTTAACGTCACCTATGACGATTTTTTGTTATATAAATAAGCTTTTTAATGAAGTGCATTGAGATCGTGATGAGGGACATCTGCTGATGTCCGTTGTACTCCCTGTTTTGAATAATTGATATTAAAACAGTTATCCTTTTGTCAACTACCTGAGTCGTTCCTATTATTGATGTTTGAATAAATTCTGCATCCACCATCCATCTCAAGGGTATTGCTACCTCATCTTAAAGGGCAGAGAACTCCAGTTCACGTGGTAGCTGAGAAGATGGTTAGATACCCATTGAGATAAGTAAGCTTTGGGGTCCCAGAAATATCACACGTCCTCTGCCATTTGGCTGAAAGGACGTGAAGCTCCCTCTAGACAGCGGTTTAGTAGAAAGCAAGTCTTGTACAAGCTAGGTTAGATGGGTCCCTTGTTTTCAGGCAAAAACCCCTCCCGGTGTCTACAGGAAGTTGAATGAACGGAAGGTTGGAGAGGCTACTGAGGAGGAGTATGATCCAGAGAGTCGGAAATTGAAAAATATGAATGGTGAGTAAAACAGAGTAAGGTGGCAAAAGTGTGAATCAGCAGTGGGTGATAAAAATGATAAGGGGAAAATAAGTAACAGACGGAGGTGGGGTTAACGTAACTTGAGAATAATGACTGTTAAATATTGGGTAAAATTGACTTGAGAGGAGGCCAACCAATTAAGAAGTATCATGAGGGAGTCCACCATAAAGAGTATGCCTAGATACCTGCATTTTAAAGGAGGAACAGCACCTAAAATCCCATAGAGGAAGACGCAGGAGACACATCTGGTAAAAGACAGGTTTAAGGGGGCAGTTCAAATGTATTTTTAGAGGGAGGAGAAGTCTTGAAGAGCAAGGTTAATATATATGTGGCCGGCCGAGTATGTTTGTTTGTCTGTTTGTTTTATGTGATTGTGTAATGATGATGAAATAATAAACGAGACTGATAAATATGAAAATGAGAAACGCGAGAGTTAAAGACTTAAGCGTGTGTTTAATGAACTTGAATTGATGGTATTTTTAGAAGATTAAAGTAAAAAAAAGTGATATAGAGGGTTTGGAGCTGCGACGATTGGTACAAGCTCATATTGTTTTATTTTCTTGAAAAAGTACACAGTGAAAATTGACAGTCAAAGAGTGACATGTCAAAATGGAGGATATTGCTCTGCTTATACATTTTTGTAAGTATGCACTTGTGTGTAGATAGTACAGTGCAGAATGGGTTAAAGAAACCGCAGGCAAAATGTTCATGCCATGGCTACAAGAGGGATCATTACTGAAGGCAGTTTTGCAGCATATGACAACATATTTGCATGCTGCATATGCGTGGAAAAAGTTAGGCAAACAACCAGCGAGCTTAGAGCTCTGGAAGATATACCAGGAGGAGAGAGAGGACCTGCCTCCTGTAGATTGGATACTTATTGTATGCAAAGAGGGGCGTGAGGAGCCTTCCGCTCCACCCGCCGCACCTGAAGCAGATGGCAACAGAAAAATAGTGAGAGAGATGTAATATCTAAAGGACCCAAGGGACAAGGAGAGATGTAATATCTAAATGACCCAAAGGGACAAGGAGAGAAGTGACAAGGAGAGAAGCAAATAACCAAGTATATCCAAAGATATAGGATGGGAAATAAAGAGATGGAAAGGAGAGAAAAGGATAAGGCTGATGAGTTAGCACTTATACAGAACAAATGGATGGGTGGTTAGATTTTGCTCAAACTAAATGGTAAAAAGTATTGAGGACGTGAGGCAAAGAGTAAAAAGGATAGACTCAAGAGTACACAGCTATAAGGCATAAAGGGAGCCTCATGCAGTGTTAAAACCCAAGGAGCTGTCTTTAAATAGACTGACTCTAAATGGAGATGGTGAAAAGAGTAATCACATAAACTAGGGACAGAATATGTCACAGGAGAATAGATAACCTATTCTTTTTTAAACTTTTGTTTATTGGCAGAAAGTTAAGACAGGGTACAACACACATTACACAGAGATCAGCAAGATCCACAATATTGCATTTAGGCATTACATCATACATTATTTCAAGCAGCACCGATTGGGGGATGGGAGGGCTAATAACTCGAAGGAGCGTGAGGTGCTCAGTGCTTATGGTGAATCGGGCAGACCTGGCGGGGCAGTGGAGCTCCACTCAACATCGTCTCTGTTGTTCAGATAGCTGCAGAAATCAGTCCACACATTTTTAGGGCAGGATGACATTGATAGGGAGCCAATATACTCCTCCTCACACATTTGTTCCCAAGTGAGGGATTTCAACCACATCTCAAGGGTGGGGGGGGAGCGGCTCTTCCAGCATTCTAATATACATCTGTTAGTGATAATTGCACTTACATTTAAAAAATGTAGCTTTCTTTTTGCATTTTCTCCAGTCCATATTCCGAACAACAGGGTTAATGGGTCAAGTTCCACTGGGGACCCAATTATCTCTGAGAGCGCTTTCGTCACTTCCATCCAAAACACATTTCGGGCATGTATAGTCGGGGTGTGTGTGAATTTTGCTACTCTGTGCGGTGTATAATAAAGTCTGTTAAGGAGTTTGTATTGTATGCACCAGAATCTAGCTTTAAGGGAGACTTTGTGCCTGTGTGCACACAGCTTGTTCCACATCTCTTCAGTGATTTCCAGTTCCAGCTCCCAAGCCCATACTTCCTGTGGTTTGAGGGATGCATCCTCTAATTTCCCCAGCCGCATTTTATACAGAGAGGATATTATGCCCCTGCCGCCTGCAGAGTTTGCAATTTACTGGAGTTCGGGTGAGTCTGGCAGCTCGTCTGGGTAGGAGGGCCACATTTCACAGACCGCCGCTCTTAGCCTGAAGTATTGTAGTAGCTCTAGCGCTGAGTTAGAGTGTTTGGGCCGCCACGTCTGAGGGGTGATGAATTTACCGTCCGGGTATAGATCAGTTAGTGCTCGATAGCCCAGGTCCTCCCAGTGTCGCAGGATATGCTGGTCCTGTGTGGGGGAGAGTCCAGGAAATCGCCATTTGGGGAGACATTTATAGTATGGGCGATGCTTATGACGTGAGTTAAGAATACTATTCCACGCTCTGATCGTGATAGTCATAGGGTCTGCCGTGGCGTCTGTCTGGAACGTGCAGTGTAGTATTAAGGTCATGATGTTGGTCCCATCGCCTGCCAGTTTCTCTAATTTGATGTGTGGGGGCGGGTTCAAGTGTGCGTACCAGTGTGCGGCATGTTGGGCCGATGCCGCGATGCAGTACAGTGTTAGGTCTAGGGCTGTGAAACCCCCTTTTTCGTAGGGTGGGGTCATATGTTGCCACTTTTTGCAGACTGGTCCGGAGTGCCAGAGAAATTGGGCGCATGCTGAGTGGAGCCTCTTGAAATATTGCTTCCCGGGCCACACTGGTACGTTGGCGAAGATATAGAGGAGCTTGGGGACCGCAATCATTTTAATTAAGGACAGTCAGCCTGCAAGGGACAGTGGGAGGTTGTGCCATCTAAGCATTTTGGATTCAATGAGCTGTGCTGTTGTCGTGTAGTTATCCACCAGTAAGGAAGCTCTGGTTAGTGACACTTGAACCCCGAAGGACCTGATACCACTCGGGAGCAGCGTAGGGGGAATTCACATGACGGTTGCTGGGTTGCTGCTGTGAGCGGGAATATTTCTGATCTGGAATAGTTGATGGTGAAGCCAGAATACGTGCCTATCGTGGTTATGTCTCAGATGATCGGGTCTAGGTGTATGGAGGGTTTCTGACATATAGGAGTACATCATCAGCATACAATGAGATGATTTCCAGTGTGTCCTGTAGGTGAATGCCTTTGCGGGTGCGTCGATCCCTGACGTGGTCCGCCATGGGTTCAATGGCGAGCGCGAAAAGGATGGGGGAGAACAGGCATCCCTGACGGGTGCCCCTGTGTAATGCAAAGGGAGAGGAAACAAGGGAATTGATTAGCACCCTGGCAATTGGTCCTGTATATAGTAGTTTTATATAGGAGATCATATTTGGTCCTACCCCCATTTTTCCCAGCACGGCCCATAAGTATTGCCATGAGACCATGTCAAATGCCTTCTGGGCATCTAGTGTGACCACCACTGCGTCAGCCTTCGGGTCAATTCTGGACATTACATTGAATAAACAGCGGATGTTAAGTGCAGTTCAGCAGCCGGGGACAAATCCACTTTGGTCTGCGTGGACCAGATGGGGCATGAGTGGGAGGAACCTATTCGCTATTATTTTAGCAAAGATTTTCATGTCTGTGTTAATAAGCGATAGAGGCCTATAGGAACCACATTCGTCTGGGGGTTTCCCTGGTTTGGGATGGACGGTTATTAGGGCTTCCCTTAAGGAGGGATGGAAGGTGGTTAACCGAAGTGATTCGGTCCAGACCCCATACATTATGGGAGCAAAAATGGCAACATGTTCCTGGTAGAACTCATATGTGAGCCCATCGGGGCCCGGGGCCTTGTTCTTTGGGAGGTCTGAAATTACCTGGACTATCTCCTCCAAGGTGAATGGGGCATCAAGTAGTTCGCTGGTGCTTTGGGATAAGAGGGTCATAGGGATGCGTTCTAGCAGGTCGTCCAGGTCTTGGGCTGTGTGTTCCAGCTGGGGGCCATATAGACTGGCATAAAAGCTTGCAAGGTGTCAATGATGGCTTGGTCAGACCAGTGTTGTGAGCCTTGTTCATCTACAATGCTATCTATTCGGGTCCTACCTCCCTCGGCGCGCACCAACTTATCCAGGGTTCTTCCAGGTCTGTCTCCCTCGCTATACCTTTGCGCTGCAACAGGCTGAGCATAGTACCGCACCTCACTAAGGGCGCGAGATTCAAATAGTTCTAGCTCTGTTCTAATCTTTGCTAGGGTTGCTGGAGCTGGCACGGAAGCATGTTCTTGTTCTAGAGTTTTGAGCTTAGTTTCAGAGTTTTTTAGGGCTTGCCTTATGGCTTTGAGAACCCCCGTCTCCCTCGAGATGCACATCCCTCTGATGTATACTTTAAATGCCTCCCAGCGGGTCCCCTTGGGTGTGTCTTGTGTGTTGTTATTTAAAAAAAAAGTGTTTATATCCAGTAGGATCTCAGCTTTAAAGACAATGTCAGGTAGAGCCTCAGATTTAAAGCGCAAGGCAGGGCGGGTGGCCAGGGTATTTCCCAGTTAGATCTGTATCAGCACTGGGGGGTGGTCAGAGAGCGTGCGTGCAAGGATCCTGACATCTGTCACCCTGCCCGCCCGGCACCCCGACAGCAGGAACATGTCTATTCTTGAAGAGCTATCGTGTACCGTTGAGTAGAAAGTATAATCTCTCCCTTGGGGATGGAGCGTTCTCCACACATCGTTTAGATTTAGGGATCTCATGTGTGTATGGAGTCGCTTGGCGGCTCGGGACATGACCCTGTGGGTAGTGGTTGTTCTATCCAGGACATTGTCAAGTATAAGATTCATGTCTCCCCCCCATATAATGGGGACTTCCACGTATCTCATGAGGATGGTGGTCACTGCATCTATGAATTCCGGGGGAATCAGTGTTGGGACCGTAAGAATTTACGAGCAAGCATTCCTTGTTAGCCAGAGTGCAGTGGAGAATCACATATCTGCCTTCTGTGTCAATGTGGGATGTGTGGAGTGTGAATTTTACCGATTTGTGGATAAGAGTCAGGACTCCCCTGGATTGAGTGGAGTACTGGGTATAGAATCTGTGCCAGGTTTGATGATAGGAGTTTCAGAGCATGTGTCTCCTTTGTGAAATTTGTCAACCCCTGAACATTCCATGTCATCATTTTAATAGCCATGCTGTCGATTTATGGGACATCCCAAGTAAAGGATCTGTCTCTGAGTTCCGCCATATGTGCTGCAGTGGCGTGAACATGCCACTCTTCAAAATCAGTCATCACTTTCCCACCGATTTTTGTTTAACATTCCCCAACTTCCCCACCCCCCACCCTCAGCGCCCGGTACAAACTAGCAGTGTGACAGTACCCACCCCCGGAGCGCCCAACTGCGTACCGTCCCCAACTTGGCGACGCCCGAACAATACCCTAACCGGGGCTTAAACATAAACACTCCGCCTTAGAAGGCATTGCAGCTGCAGTGGGGGTCGCCGCTGCCGTCTGACCCACATTTGTTAATACATATTATGATGAAACATCATTAATCTTTGAACGGCTAATGGAACTTTAGGTTACAAAAAACAAACTTATTCTTAGGTGGCGAGATCTAAGCAGATAATGCTATATGCTGGTGCCTAACAGTGAGCCTTGGCTACCGTGGTTCGGGCCCAGTGTATGCCGTTATAGTCTAGCAGTTAAGAATGTATCCCCTTCCGAAGGTTATGCTCTTGTGATGCTGGTGTTGGGGCTATGTTGGGCCCAGAATAGGATAGAGCAGGGGGGACAAGGTAAACATCTGGGGGAGCAGTCCATAGATTGGCCATGGCTGGTGAAGCCACAGTAGAGCCATGGGAGCCTTGGTCCTAGTCGTTGCCCACTGGTTCCTCCAGGGAGATCCGTTAGCAGGATTTGTGCCTCAATGAATTTGACTGCTTCATCCGGGACTGTTAAAAAATAAAGCTTGTTATGGTGTGTGAATTTTAGGCGAGCCGGGAAGAGCATTGCGTACTCGATGTTCCTATCTCTTAGCATTTTTTTCACACCTCCGAATTGGCGTCGCTCCATCTGCACCCCCACCGAAAAGTCAGGGAAAATACTAATGATTTGTGAGTCCAATCTTAGTTCCCCTTTCTCTCTGGCCAGGAGAGGTATGTAGCTTACCAGTTTTGCAATTATTGGTCTGGGGAAGTCTCCTGGTTTAGGACGGGGTGCCAGTGAGTAATGTGCTTGTTCAACAGTAAAGAATGGAGACAGCTCGGGGTTATCAAGGAGATCTTTGAGTAGTTGTTCAACTGCGGGTTCCATTCGACCCTTTAGCGCAGATTCAGGAACCCCCACTATGCGAATGATGTTTCTTCGCGACCTCGATTGAAGGTCATCACACTTAGCTTTGACCTGCTTCATGTCACAGACAAGCTCTGTGACTGTGTTTTGTAGGGTATGAACATTGTCCTCGTTGGTTCCTATTCTTTACTCTGCCTCAGAGATTCTGGCCCCATGTTGGTCGAGTTTAGCCCTTAAGGAGGCTACGTTCGTGTTGATATCATCTAGTTTTTCATGAAAGGCTGCAAAGTTTTTGGCCATGGACTCCATCATTGTTGTTAAGTCAGGCTGCAGGGGGGTCGGGCAGCATATCGCCATCTTCCTGTGCTGCGGAGGAGGATACTTGGTCTGCCCTGGGTGCTGCCTTGGTGAACTTGTCCATGGTGCCGATCTTGTTAGCTCCTCACGATCTGTTGGACATTGCGGTGGTGGGCAGCAGCGCATAACCTGGCAGGTTTGGTGGTGATCATAGGTCAGGAGTCCCATACTGGGGGGTGGTAGCTTGCCAGTGGTTTTGGTGTGTAGGTAGTTTGAGCCTGGTTGTGCCGGTGTTTGCCCCAGACGGGTTGGAAATGGCCAGTCCATGGATGGGCGGTGGTAGTGAGGAAGCCGTGGGCAACGAATGGCCATGGGGCTGTATAGTGGTGGGCTCTAACGGATGCTCTGTGGTGGCCACAGGCAACGTGGGTGGAGAAACATGGAGGGGTCAGATGGGCTCCAGTGTGGCCAGTATCACTTTAAGTTGTATAAGGGCGTGCTGGGTGATATACAGATAATGGGGTGGGTCAGGGTGCCCCACCGGGTCAAATAGATGATGTTTGTTCATAGCTGTCTGTGCTGGTTCAGTAGAGTGGCTTCCCTTCTTCCAGCGCTCTGCCCAGCAGCATTTCTTCCATGAAAGACTCCAAGCACTTAGAGAAGGAACCTTCTGATGTAAGGGGCGGCCACGTTGAATGTTGAATTAGCCCGGTGAGGGGCAGCCGCGTACACTGCTGTTTTAGCTGCCCCGTTTCATGGCTGTTAGTTGCTCCTGTTCCGCAGAGCACAGGAGCGACCGTCCAGCACGTGGGAGGGAGAGCCGGGATAGTTAATTTACATGTGGGCGCCCAGACCCACATCACGGGCACTGGGCCCGTCACGCAGGGGGGCCGGGTTAAGTTGAGCGTCCCCACAGAGGAACGTTGGATTGGGACGCTGTAGACCGCTGCTGCGCCCAGGGAGGATAGCAAGCGACACTGGAGATGAGGGGGGTGGAGCCGCGGGCGCACCAGCGATGACACAGGTTCCCTCACGGGCCCAGGTGAGGCATCGAGGGGGGCGGCAGCGCCACTGTCAATCCCCCTTGGGGGCACTTACCATTGCTGCCTGCAGTCAGCTGCAGCCCGCGGCGGCAGAATGGAGGGTGCTTCGGCTGGTGTCTTGGATCAGCAGTCCGGACCCCGTTCTCCATGCGGCAGCGCCGCACCCTGCAACACGTCTGGGGGACTCATCCGCAGGATCCTCCTCAGATTAGCAGGCCAGCAAAGTCCAGGGCCGCCGATGTACACCGCCCTTCGAGATTTCAGGAGGCAGGCCCAGGGGGCCTGCACAGGCCAGCTAGCGTGGTCGGTCGTATCTTGGGGGCAGCTGGTCAGCTGACAGCGTTTTTTTCACTGTGTGTGCCCAGCGCTCAGGGGGAAATCAGGCGTAGTTTATTGGGGGTATAGATGGCAGGATTCAGCCGTTGTACGCAGATTGTGGTCTGTGGGTCACGGAGCTCCGAAGATAGGCGGCCATCTTTCTGGCTGCTCAACAGCGCCCCCCAGATAACCTATTCTTGAGGAGGAAGGTAACACATGTAGCTCTTAAGGGTGTATTTCAATGGATAAGAAAGTACGACGGTCGGATACAGAAATCCTTATAGTTTACACGTCAGAATTGGTGATATGGCTAAATCGACCTAAAAAGCAGTCCCATGGTCAGAAGGGGGACGCGCCACAATATATGAGCAGGCTAAGGTAATTGCCAGGTAGAAGGTGGTGTGGAACCAGTGTCCTAGACACTGATAGACAAAGGAGGGGTGACGGATGTGAGTTTGGGACAAGTGCTGGGAGGCAAAGGTCAGACCTCTAAAACGGAATGTTTGCATCATCATTTTATCTGCATGAATTGCCATAATCTTAACCCTAATCTGTCACTGGAACCTCTTAACAGTGCGACCAAGTGTAAAAAATTGAGTGATATCTAGTTTGTGCAAATGTACTCACCCAGGCTTACTCTTCAATAAGGAGCCTCCTTCTAGAGCCACACCTCAATTCCCAGACACCGGCTCCTGATCTAGGAGCCAGGTAACTGGTGATCGGGGCTGCTCTAGCAGGGGCTTGCACCTGCATCTCCGGGAGGGAGTCTGCTCTTCATGCCTGTTCTTTGAGACAAGGAGCCTGCCACTTTGACAGCACTGCTGCACAAAGAGTTGGCAGAGTGGAGGATTTCATGTCTCTACTCATTATTCTTTTTTTAATTTCGACATTGTTTCCTTCTATGTGATTGATTTCAAAGCCTGGAAACATGAGAGGCACTTGGCATTATCTGCAGACAGCCGGGTGCGCTTATGGGCTGCGCAAGCTCGGCAAATACATGATTCCTGATTTCCGAATGAGGAATGGTCACAGTCCTTTTTTGCCCTCTTCAGTGTGTCCTTTTCTGCCAGGTAAGATCCTATTGCGACTTTTAATAACACTTCTGTTTCTCCAGTTAATGTCAGTCCTGAACTGTTGTGCCCACTCTATACCAAGACTAGCCCCACTTTTGTTCTACTGCACACAGCTCTGACAGTGCACCTCAACCCAGAACTACACAGGCGATTATCTGATTATGCTGGCTGGTAGTGCTTAGCCATCAAAAAATATATATCTTTTGCTTATCAGCAGTATATATAAAAAATGCATCTGATCATTTCACAATTTGTCATATGCATCGTTTATTCGAGTTCAGTTGGTAGTAACTTATTACAGCCGACACGTGTTTCGACGCAAGGTCGATTTCAAGGTAATTTAAAAAGGATTCTATTTAGATTACCTTTAAAATGATGCATTTCATTTTATTTGGTCTCTAATCCTCTTTCGCATTGTCAGGAGTACAGGGGACACGAAACGTTACACCATTTCTGATGAACCCAGATTGCTCACATCACATTTTAAACACCAAGTTACACGTTTCCCAAGTACAGCTGCAAGTAAATATTGCGTTTCCTTTAAGAAACGTTGGCAGTTACCTTGGAGACTAGGATGCTTCCGTTAACATATGAAATGCACTGCCCGTCTTGTGAATGGCTTTTAAGCCCCTCCTTACGGAATATCAGTGCTTCTGATTTTGCACAGTGTGCGCTATCATTGTTTGTTTCCTGTTTTCTGGTGTTCTAAGTCTTGCTACGTTTCCTGGTTTTGCCCATTTCTTGTGTCCTTGTCTGCTGTGTTACTTACGATCTTTTGGCTTGCTTGAACTGTTATCAACTACGGATTGCTTCATGGATTCCTCATGCTGCTTCCCAGAATACGTTTGTGCCCAAACGGTTTTTGACCTTGGATTTGCTTCATGGACTTCTCACGCTGCATCCCCTGGATAATATTTTGCCCAAACTGTTGCCGACTTGGAATCCAACAACACTGGCTCTCACTTGCACCTTCTGGTTTTCGGAAATCCACACAATTAGCCTCAAGGTACTCCTCCACCTCCATTACCGGGACAGACTAGAAACTGCCTTGGTACTCGGCTGTGGAAGAGAGGAGTGTAGGTTTCTGGGTTCCCCACAGATGACTCTGACCTCGGGTGAAGTTCGAGCAACTTCTTTAATTAAGTTCCAGTACATTGTGATAATCATATACGGTCAAGTACATCTGGGTTCAGGGCAACATACACCTGCATCCTCCCAGGTAGACTTACATCTCTCAACTGACCAACATAGTACCCTTGAATCATACATCAACATTCTCACAACCCAGATTCTGTGTCACTCACTTAGCATTCTTCTCCTTCTGCACAAGCAACAAAGAAACCTAATCACTACATATCTCCCTTCATAACACACAACAGACACACCAGCCAAACATCACACACGCGAAACACAATGCATCCACACATTCCAATTCCATGCGCGTACATCCCTACCGCTAGACTAAGACTACACCTAGAACCTGAAAGCATCCCCAATAAAAATGGTAGCATGACAGCAACTACAATGTCCCTCCCCTTTTCTACCAAGTGAGGGAAAGACACTACCATAGAATATTGCACCACTTACAATCTATACCTCAGGAAAATCAATAATCTCTCCTCCTCTACCACACAACAACACACAACCCATGCTAACTCACACCACATCACAAACCTAGCTCCAAACTAATTCACTGAATCACACACCAATGAACAAGGCTGGGTATTTCAAACACCCGAGTAAACAACAAAACAACACGTGCACAACAATTGCCTATGCCGCCGCCCCCAATTTGTCGCCTGTATTCAAATGGTCCACCTGACAAACCTCAACTACTGAATGAGTAAGGATGAAAACACATCCCACACAACTAGAAATATCACAGTCTCCTAAACAACCTCATCTACTCAAATCCCCGCAGCAACTAAAACCAACACTAAGATGTGCACCTCACACTAAAAAAAACAGACTGGACGTTCCGAACGTCCGGGTAAAACAACACTCATTGAACACAACCAGTGTGACTTTGCTATCCCTTATTCGTTACCTTTGTTCCTCAAAACAACCTAACTAACACCACTGTTGCGAGTAATCATTTACCCCACACACTCTAATTCATACAAGCACACAACTATAAAATCGCCAAAATGTTAAATAACTAGCACACCACAATTACTCACACATGCATATCCCCACACTGCCCTCTCAAAACAGTGTTACCAAATATTAACATCATTACAAAATTATTTCTACACTTTAAAATTCTTAACATTTTTAAAAATTCTAAGTTATTTGGTTCTCCTACAATGATACATATGCTCTATAAAAATAGGCACACAAAGAAAATCCTTCCCCAAAAATTATGCATAAAAGTCCTTTGAACAGTCCCACCTGTGGAAAAATGTTAGTGGAGACAAACTCTTCCACAACCTATTTTGAAATTCTGACCAAACCACTTCACCTCACTTTAAAGTCCATCTGTGGAAACAAATATTAGTCAAATGCATTACTACAATGTTTCCTATTCTTAAAAAAATGGCCAACCTGAAATAAAATGTGTTAGTACAGCAAACACATATATTATCCATTAAACAACATTGCTATACTCATTTCCAATTTACCATGTAATTCACATAAAATTGTATTTCAACCTGTATTGTGTTAACATAGGCTATGACATTCCCACTTCTTGCATTCACTCTCTCTCTCAGCTACACACAGGGATGTCTAAATCAAAAACAAACCTCACATGACATCTATCACCAGTTAACGTTCTTTGTTATACCACAATATACAAAATCTCAAAGGTAGAGAAAACATAACATTCCATTTCTTGCTCCTGCCGTCCACATCTTTTAATAACAACACCTTCGGGGACACAGCCCCACTCAGGTGTCCACCCCTTTAACTCAAAGTACCTCTAAAATATCAATTTCGGCAATTTGCATCTGTCTCTTCTTCAACTCCTTGAAATAAAAGGCAACACTGGGCGGAGACACGGCAGCAAACAAGCACCACAATGCCTCCAGGAGCCACTCCCAAAAAATATACTCTCACAGCTACACAGCATCATCCTGCTCATGGATCCTGTGAACCCTTCAGGTACAGCTTTTTCTAATTGTCAGCAAAATCTCATTTGGACTGGCTCCAAGCCCCTCCAATGTTGTACCATGGGCTCCCAGCCTATCCAAACACTGCAAGTGCTGACTTGGGCACTATGCCCCTCCAGCAATGCCATGGGCTCCAAGCCCCCAAGTGTATTCACAGGCTACAAGTCTCTTAGGTGCAGGTACGGCTCCAAACCCCCTCAAATGCTGGAATGGCCCCCAGGACCCTCCTCTGCTCCAGGCGCTTTGCACATTAGCCACCAATCTTCCATTTAACATCTGGGCACAGTGTAGGCTCCCAAACACTTCTGATTCTACTGCCCTGGGCTCCAAGCCCCCAGCTGCACAGCATGGCTTCCTCATTATCTAGGCGCAACTAGACCCCAGGCCTCTTCAATTTGCTACTGCCTTGGGCACCAAGCCCTCCCATGCTGCAGCCTGGGTTACTACATCCCTTATACCAGTCTCTGAGCCCTCAGCCCTTTCTCAGTCTCTTGATTTCCTTGGTGCTTGACCTGTCTTACTAGTGACAGGCCAGCTGGCCCCTGGCTCTGGCGCAGCCCCTTACTTTCTGCGCCTGTACCCCTTGTGCTGGGCCCTTCTGCACCTACAGCATTAAGCGCTTGCCCTACCTGGGAGGGTCTTCTTCTTGGGTTGCGGGGAGGTGTATGTGCCATCTTCAATGCTGTCCCCCCAGCACAGCCTGCATCCTCGTCGCCAATGTAGGGTTCTGGATTCCCCACAGATGACTCTGACCTCAGGTGAAGTTCCAGCAACTTCTTTAATTAAGTTCTAGTACATTGTGATAATCAGATAAGGTCAAGTACATCTGGGTTCAGGGCAACATACACCTGCATCCTCCCAGGTAGGCTTACATCTCTCAACTGACCAACATAGAACCCTTGAATCATACATCAACATTCTCACAAACCGATTTTGTGTCACTCACTTAGCATTCTGCTCCTTCTGCACAAGCAACAAAGAAACCTAATCACTACAAGAAGACTCCTCGTTTTGTCGGGTTTTTGACAAGTTTGGACTACCTGGCCATGGACGTTTGCGTTTCGTCAGGAATAGTCCTTTCCATACAAAAACCATTTGGCTGACTGTGTAATTGATTTTCGATCCATTCATCACTGAGAGAAGAGTTCAACTATTTGCATGGTAAGATTCTCTGTGTACTTCATTTCGTTCTTTATTAGAATATGTGCTTCTGTCACCTACACTGAACAAATTCTATTCCATAACCTGTAGGTTCAACTCTCCTGTTCTGGAAAAGGGCCGAATTTGCACACTTCACATTTTCCGTGCTTCATTCAAAAAACCGTCAGGTTAGAGTTAAGGATAGTCTTGTATATACTCCAGTCTTGTTCTTGTTATTGTCCCTTAATCTGGACCTTTTTTTTAGGTAATAGAAAGGTCATTTTCCAGTCCAGCCTGTATTGGGTCCTGCATTCCAGTCCGGTTCCCAGTCTTCCTGCAGTCCAGTCTGGGTCCATTCTCCCAAAGAATAAACTCCTGTGTGTTTGGTTATAGGCAGAATTCTTCGCCTACACTACGTGGTCAACAATACCAAGACAGATTCTGACATGCATATGCTCCATTTGGGTGTTCTGTTAATAAATGTGTCTGTGTTTTGTGCGGTATAAAAGTTATTTTGCGTGACCTTACGCACTTACTGCACATGTCCGGAAATATATTTTTATGTCATTAAAAACCGCTCGATTCATGGAAATGTGCACAGAAATCCTGCAAGGGCCGCGTGCCGAGAAGGACACTGCATGAGCCTGCGTGTAGAATGAAAAATGCACGCCGTGCGTATTCATGGAATTTACAGCACAAAGTAACAGTAATCACAGGTTGCAGCCGGATCGCCCCTGACAAGCCCACACGCAAAGCATAAACAACCAGAACAGCTACCTTTGCAAGCTCCCCCGGGCACGAATACACGCACCCTTAAAACAGTGCATGGGGTCCCTAGCAAGCAATCCTGCATCTCGGGACCCTGTGTGGGGTCCCGTAATTGTATCCGGCACCCAACTACATGCATATAAAAACTCGTAACTCAATAATTACTTGGGAAATCTGCATGCAAACCCCCATAAACCGTTCTGCACCCTGCTAAACTGTGTACATGCACCACTAAGTTAGATCAGATACCTGTTTCAGTACACCCCCCCGATATTCGACATGCAACCCTACCTCTGCGCTGCGATGGCTACGCGCAGGTGTACTTACACCTGCCTTCGGGTGGCAGATAGTATGATGGACTTGCATGGCCATTTCCCGGCTGAGAGTTTGCGTGATCAAATCCATGAATATGTCTTGTGCTGGGTAATTGTGGGCATGCGAGGGACCGCCTTCACGCCGTTCATCGGAATTGCCATTTTTGAGTAAGTTCTTCCCCATTTTTGGCGTTCCGCCCGCTTCCCAGCCCTCTGCTTAAGCTATGTCCATGCTTTGAGTGGAGCCTCACGCAGGCCCTCAAAGGCATGCAGACCCGTGCCGAGCCTTTCGCAAACTCCACGCAAGTCCAGGAAAAGTACAGGGCATTCAATTCAATGAATTGATGAAAGGGGATTTGCGTGCAGAATGGGGCACAAGTACCATATTTTCCATGCAAATAATTCTATGAATCGTGCCCCTAACATCACACGTTTGGCTAATGTGGTATTTGAAATGATTGTGGCATGCATTATTCAACCTAAGAACTACATGTATACAAAAAATATTGTAAATCATAGATGACCATTTTGCAATATTTTGTGGGCTATTTAGTCCATTTTCCTGCTTCTATGGAATACCCCTTATTAAACAAAGGAATCTTTTCAGTAGACATTTTAGGCGTTAAAACGTCCATTCCACTTTTCCCGATTTGGCATGTTTAGCTATCAGATTTGGTGACCTTTCATGAACGTGAACAAAGGTTACAGAGGAAAACGTTTTTGCATGTTCCTATGTAAACTTCAATCTAACCTTAACTATAGATTCATGAATGTGAGGAATATATTTCTTTTGGACCCACTAGCAGAGACTTCATGCTTACTGGCCAGGGCCATCTTACACCCCATGTCATGTTGCCCCAATAGGTTACCACACACTTCACTGTAGCTTTAAAATTCCACTTTTTTTGTATTGATCTATTTTTTTAACTCTTTCTTTTTCTTATTGAACGGTTTTCCACTAACCGTAGTTATAATAAAAATGCACCACAAATAACCCAGAATATTTCAAAAATATTTGCATTTATCATGCGTGTGAAGCACACACAATAACCCTGAATATGGAAAAACAACCTTGAAAATGAAAGAAAAAAAATCGAGCTCTGAACATGGTCCACAGCCCTCCTCCAAACCCCCAATTTTAAATGGTGTCCTATTTCCCCTCCTGACAGCTAAATATTTGCGAATATATCTTGCATCGGGCAAAAAAATGTTACTTGTTCATTCATGAAAAGCCTCTCTGTTGCTAAGTACCATGAGAGATATAGCTATAATTTTGGGGGGAAGTGGGCACAAGTACAATGTTGTTTGCACATTTTTTGCCAAATCCGTCCTCTGAGTCAAAAGCTAATAGCAAATTCATTTTTGGGGATTTCCTATGGAACTCAATAATCAACTACACACTATAATATAGATACTATACTGTTGTTATGGCTGTAATAAACAGGTGCGGTATAGTAAAGATTGCATGAAACTAGACAAAGGAAAATGGAAAAACGTTTCCTGCGTCCAGAAAAACTCAGCAAGTTCGGCAATCAACTGTTCTGAACACTCATGGCAAATATGGTGAAAGTTCATGATTGTTTTCATGTAGAATAGCGGTACAATGTCCTTTCATCACGGGATGTTTTTTCGCAGGGTTTTTTACTGCAAATATTTTATAGAAAAAACCCATCACATTTGTTTTGAGCGGGATAAAAAATTATATATATATGGGATGTGGGTTTTTGGTAATAGAAATAAATTGAAAGGGAATGGGGGGTTTGGGGGGACCCCCCAAAAATAAATAAAAACAAAATTCGATGGGTTTTTTCAATTAAAAAATCACTGTAAAAAAACCAGCGAAAAAACATCCCGCCATGAAATGACATGGAACCAGAAAAGCAATGCTGAACAAAATATGTTTTTCATGGGGTTTTCCAGAGACCATAAAAAAGAACTCTTAGTATGCATTTTTTCAAATGCATCTCTATGTTCATTCAAGCAGTAACAGCATATAACCAAATGTACATGATTTTAGATATAATACATACTCAAACAGCTCTAAAACAGGAAAATATCGTGACTCACAACAACACAATTGCAATAACACAGGCACAATGCAATTCAGCACAGTGTGCAACAGGTACTAAAGACATGAACGGAAGATACCCCCAATGGAAACTGGCGACACTTGCAATAAGCACAGACAATTCTCACAAGCACACTACAACCAACAGCAAGTTCAGAATAACATGCATGTAATACCGTTTAGCACAACAGACAACAGGCACAAATAACAATTGTGGATCCCACTCATAATGGCAGAACACAATTAACAACTGAAGGCCAAGACAACATTATTGTCAATATGAAAAAAAAAGAAAAAAAACTCAAGGAATACAACTGAGCACAATAGTAATTGTATTGTAGGACACTTATAAAGTGCAACGTTACCTCAGATCCTCCCTTGATGAAGAGCAGGAAAACATTAGAAGAGATAGGTGTTCAGACCCTTGCGAAAAGCAGAATGGGAGCTTGGGGCTCTAAGGGATGGCGGGAGAGAGTTCCAAAGACCTGACGCAACTACTGAAAATGAACTGCCACCAATACGACTGTATTTGACCAAAGCGACAGGGAGGATACAGGCATCGGCAGAGCACAGTGCCCAGCCCGGGACATATTGTCGAAATTTAGCCACAAGATATTCAGCTCCTTGGCCATAGAAAGCCTGATGTACCGAACAAAGAGTTTTGAAACTGATGCGTTTGGCCACGGGGAGCCAGTGAGGTTTTCAAAGAACGAGAGAGATGTGAGAACAGCGAGGAGTGGAGGTAGCCAAACGAGCAGCAGAATTCGGAAGAACTTGAAGATGCTGTAAAATATAGCAAGGTTGGGCAAGAAAACGAGAATGCCAGTAATCAATTGAAGTGGTGACAAGAGCGGAGACTATAGGGGCAGAGAGATGAGCGGGATATGGTGAAGGAACTGACAAAGGAGTTTCAGCTAAAAATAGCCCTGTTGGCAAACTGAACTTACCTGTGGCTCCATGGACAGGGATGAGGTGAGTTTCACACCCAGATCTTTAACAAGTGAGACAGGTGAAGGGAAGGGGCCAAGGAAGCAGGCTAGAAGTCAGCAGTCCAGAAAGAGGAAGCCAGGGGGGCCGACCACCAACACCTCAGTGTTTTCACCATTCAACTGGAGAAAGTTGTTTCCGCATCCATTCCCCCACCGCCTCTAGACAGGCACGAAAGCTGGCTGCGAACTCAGGGATGGATAGGTTGAAGCGCAGCAGGATTTGTGTGTCGTCAGCATAATAATAGCAGAGGAAGCTGTGGGAGAAGATAAGTTTGGTCAGAGGTTGAACATAAGTGTGAAATAGGACCGGGGAGATGGCGGGCCATAGAGGGACACCACAGGTGAGATGCGCCACCTGAGAAAGATAAGGAGGAAGAGAGGGAGTTTGGCAGCAGCTGGAAAGAAAAGAGGAGAAGCAGTCCAGGATAGTGCCGGAGAGGCCCGCCCTTGCCAGGTCATCCTGCTGGACCCCATGATTGATAGCATTAAAGGCAGCTGAGAGGTTGAGCAAAGGCAAAACACTAATGCCACCCTTGTCATGGGTCCAAGCTAGATCGTCCATGGCCAAGAGCAGGACACTATCGTGTCCACACCCTGGAAAAAAACTAGACTGCGAGGATTGATAGAAAGAGGATTCCTCAAGAAATGCAGTGCAGAGTAGAGACCAAAGATTTCAGAAGAATCATATAAAAAGGAAGAAGAGAGATTGGGTGAAAATTGGCAGGGACCAGAGGCAGAAGGGAAGGATTCTTCAGCAGTGGGATAACAGTCACATGATTAAGGGATGCAGGTATCACCCCTGTGAAAAAAGAGTTGTTGATGGCTTCTGTCAACAAGTGGATAACATGGGGCATAATGTCCTTAACTATGCAAAGAGGAACAGGCTGCAAAGGAGAAGAGGATTTGAGGATTTGAGTTTCATAATGGAAGTAGAAACTTCAGCAGCAGAAAAAGTAGGGAATACACACCAGGAAAAAGTGGGTGGCAGTGCACCAGGGAGTGGAGGAAAAGCAGAAGAGGGAGAGGAAGTAGAGATAATATTCAACCAGATTTTACTAATTTTGGCCATGAAGAAATGAAACAGAGCATCACAGAGATCCTGCGAAGAGGGGACTGGGTCCAGCGCAGTGGTGGAGAGAATGCGTACAATTTTAAACAACAGATCTTTCGAATGATTAACGGATGTCTCAATAAGAGAGGCATCATGAATTTGTTTGGTTGTAATAATAGCCTGATGGTACTGCGAGTTAACCTGAACTAACACAAGTTTATCCTTGGGGCAGTAGGAGACCTTCCATGTATGCAGCTGTCATGCTCCGAACTGAGTGCCCGAAGCTCAGGGGTAAATCTCCACTAAGATGGACAAGCAGATAGCCTGGACCTCTTAGGAGATGCTAGCTGGTTCGCTACCACTACCAAGGTTTCAGACAGCAAGTCCAGATCCACAGGGGACGACCCTGGGAGACGGGCACAAATCTGGGCACATTTATTATAGTAATGAACCTCAAGCAGGTACAACACAATTTTATTATGGAACTTGCCAAAGATAGCCTAACAAAATAGGCCGAGATGACACAGACCACCATCACGGCACATGCATATCTAAATACAGGGCATATTTATAAACAGGTAGTAGCAGAACAAACAGATCGTACATGTGATGGTGGCATACATTCCTATGGGATACACCTCTCCATGCTAGCTTTAAACCGCAGGCAGGGATGGGTAACACACACCAAGAATATTGGAACATTATAATGGACTGGAATGAGTCCAGCTGACAAGAGCGACCAATATGCATGAACAGAACACACACCTGGAATTAGAATGAGGTGTTGGGCGGAGGTACTGAACGGGAGCGCTCTAGTGGCGGTGTTGGAACACTTCTGTTAATGACACTCATGCATCAGAGCTGAGGAAAGTGGTTACTAACGTTCTTTAGTCCAACTATTCGAATCGCAGGCATGCTTTACCAAAGCCAGTAAGGTTTCTTCATATTTTGCAGTGCTCTCACACCCGCACAAAAGCTCTGCACCCTAAAAGGCATACTCCCTATAACCCAAAGGAGAGTAGCTCCCTCAAAATAGTTTACAACTCTTCCTACTACACAACAGTCATTCCTGCAAATGCTTTTTTACAACTAAGCAATCCACATAACATGTTGCTCCCTCAAAAATCCTTAAAGCTCTCCCTCCCGCACAAGACCATGGCTATCTCACAACATTGAATGCTCTCTCTCCAGCACAGGGGAGCTTTTCTCTCCAAATATTGGTTTAGCTCTCCCTCCTGTGCAATAGAATCACTGCCTAAAATATGTGCACAGCTCTCCTTCTGAAACAGCTGAGATAGTCCCTCAAAAATGTTTACAGGAACCCCTTACCAAAAATAACGTGTTTCCCTCAAACATTGTTATAACTCTCATTTCACTCTTACACAATACAGCTGTTCCATCATACATGTGTCAGGCTCTCCCACTCATGGGTCATCAGCAAGATGTATCACTTTTCCTCCCACTGAACAGAGTTGCTCCCTCATATTTATATCGCTCTACCTCACACCCAAACTTGCTGCTCCCTCAAAGCCTTTTAAGGATCTCCCACCTGAACAGGAGAGATTCTCCCTCGCAAATGCTACAAAACTGTGCTTCGGCCTCTGACACAGAACACCCCCTGCCTAATCACCTTGAGCCCTTCAAATCAGAGATAAATGAACAGGCTTGCACCAACACTGACAGCAGGAGATGTAGTTGGCCCAAAGACCGAACATGCTGTTTCACTGAAATAACTCACCGTTAACTCATAACCGAACAAACTCGCACTAATACTGACACCCATGAGTGACAGAGATGTGGAAGGACTGGTACCTGACCAACATTTACCAACTACTAAACTTAATATCCACAGTGTAGGAAAACAGAAGGCACCACGACTCCCTTAGTGGCATTTGTTAGGTCGATTAAATTATAAAGAACAGGGTCTCACCCCTAGAGACCATGACATTGGTGGATATTATGCAGCATAAAGAAATCCCCCTTCCTGCAAGCCACTAGTCATCACTGCTCATCTTTTCACATTGATGCCCACTTCATGTGCATTGGGACAGGCATCTCCCTTAACTCCATGGAATCAAGCATCATACACCTCCTTCTGCGTGTGCATGCAAGCTTGCCCCACAATGTTAAAAGGCTCCACATCCTCCTCAAGCCCCTCCACTGTGTAGCTGTCCTCCAGCTTGGTCACCTTTGAAACGCTGTCAGACCCAATGGCAATGGGATGCACCTGCTCCACTACAGCATCGTCCACCACATCCAGTTCCTCCCACTCAGACAAAGATATGGAGCCAAGCAAATCCTGTAACAAGTTCCTGACCCATCCCCAGAGCCTTAGGTTTCCATCAACTCACAATTTACCCCAACCTCCAACAGTACCAGAACTCCTAAGTAACCCCCAGCTCTTGGCCCGCCTCCCCAACTTCCAAAATACCCAAGCAAAAATCAATGAGAATTAAGGGATCAATTAAAAAAATGGAAGTGTGAAAACCAAAGGGAATGAGAAAGTACGTGATAAGGGGAACTAATAAGGAACATTGAGCTTAAGGAAAGATGGATGCAAAAGAGGCCTCAGAAACGTGAAGCAGCCTTGGAAAATATGCAGGAGATGGTCTGGGCCTGTTTTAGATCACCCACACTCTCCCAGAGGGAATGTGAGATTTACCTGGCTGGCTCAAACCATCCTCGGTAGGTTTAAAACTTCGGATTCACACTGGCACCTCAAACTCCTGCGAGGCTCCAAGCATGTACAGGTTTGAATGAGAAATCAAGGTATTCAGGAGGTCAGGTGAGCAAGCACAAAACTGAGCCAGTGCCCAGTCAATCATTGCCCTCTCTCCTGGTGCCCACTTTGCATCTATGGCGATTATCAGTTATGTGATTTGGACACTTGACAATTTTCATACACAGGCTACCAAACAAATCCCCAGAAGGTAATGAATTCAGATCACGACCTCATCTTGTAGGTTTTAAATACGTCTTGTTGCCTCCATTTAGCGATTTGCTAGCGCTCTGGCAAAGGTGGCTGGCCAAGCGAATAGTGCTGTTTCGTCAAACTAAGAATGTTGAAAGACTGAATTGGTCCCCTGGAGATAGCTACCTGTGGAGCACATGCTAAGCAGAGATTTCTGCAGCAGATGCATTACCCTGTAGAACCAGGCTGGTTTTAACCATTAAAATAAATGCAGAAAATGCTTTGAAATGTAGTGACAAACTGTTGAACGACCTAAGCTTCATCCGTGTTAATTTGGCTAGGTCATTAATCGAATCATGGCCGCATTTTAAAGTTGTTAGTCATTCCCAAAAACATATTTCTGATCAGGATGCCGTACAGTTGTTCAGAAGAGCAGCCTGCTTTTGGCCTTTTTTTGTCATAATAACATATTTTAGAAGTACTGCTTTTTTAAATTGTATTGATTTTTTGTATCATGGAGCCTTGGATCTTTCAATACAGATGGAAAAGAACCCAGAAATAGGAAGAGTTTGCCAAGTGACCTTGAGTGTTCTTCACTTAGCAATTAGGGCCAAAATAGGACTACTTAAGAGAGAGCAATCCCATATATTTCCCCTCTCTGGAGATGTGTCATTTTAAGGTCAGGTGTGTCCGGCGCTTATCTGACTCCTGGGCCAGTGAGTAAGTGGAGGTAACCACTATTCAATGAGCAAGCAAATTTTCCCGCTCCCGCAGCATTTAAGGTCGTCGTCGCTAAGTGATGCAGTGCTTACTGCTCCCCGGTCCTCCTGGAGGCGTACGTTCCCCTGGGAGAGGTAAGGGCTGATTAATGACTCACTTGGCGCAGGGCTGTGCAAAGGACTTGCGTGGAAAACTGGTTTCAGTGTTTAATATATGAATGGGATAAACCGACAGCGGAGAGCATTGGCGACCTTGAGCGTGCAATTCTTAGATATGCCCATCAGGACCTGTCAGAAGGAGGAGAAAATAGAAATGTTAAGAGCTTCACAGTGTGATATGAATCGCGTGAACCTCATAAAGGTTACATTTGGACTTTCTTGACACTTTTCAGAGCTTCCTGATTCAGGAGCGCTGGACATGAGACCATGTGGTAAATACCTTGGAGCGAGCTAGAATTTAATGTAGTCTCAAGGATTTGGGTTCTCCTGATTGACCCATTTAGCCCTCCTCTTTACCACTTTGACTGCTTGTGCACTTCTGAAACCAGAATGTTGGTAAGCAGATGCTAATATATACATTGTGCAAAACCAGGAAAGGAATCCATGGTGGAAATCACACTTGTGATGCTCGCCACCGAAGATGGTAACTTATCCAGTGTTCCTTTCTTGGTTTTGCAAGTGCCCTGTCTAGGTTTCACGAATCTCTTCTCTCTCCCAACAACATTAAGAAGAAGAATGCCAGCCTCTACGTAGTTTACTATGCAAGCATGTCCAACCAAATTTGCACTTCAAATCTCAAAACTTGGCTGGCCCAAGGTCAAGGGAGTTTTGGTGGAGTTTGAAAACAGTTATAGAACTACCTGCTGCCCTCCCAGCCAATAAGAGAAGAAAAGTCAGATGTGCTACAGATGGACTGGTGAGTATGCATATACTCTACTGCTTTCAAGAGTTCCTTCCAATATTACCCAAGGCCGTTGGAGTGCTTGTGGAACTTTGCAAGATTCTTACATCCAATCGTCTAAGTGGTGAGTAGTGCCACGGAAGACAACGCTGCTTGCTGCCTAGTCACAGGGCTAGAGAGGCTATAGTTCTTCTGATTAGAAGTGGCAATCCGGCGTTGGCTGAAGGTTAGTGTGTTTGCTGACTGTTGACTATTAGTGGAAGGTAGGTGTTTTCCTTAGTTTGAAGTAGGGCTATAGCGAAACATCCCTGATGTCCTAATGGGCATGGCATGGGCACCAGTCCTCCACCATGGTAGGGGCCCCAACATGGCTACCCAGTCATTGAAAGTGCACATTTCATACTGTGTAGAATTCATGATATTGAAGTGTGTGCAGACAGCAGGCAATCAGCTTTTACAATATGTTGCAAGGTAAAAAGATGGCTGAACAGGAGCAGCAGAAGTCTTAAAAGGACTGAGGATGTGCCAAGCGCTGATGTATGCCCTTACTTCTTCTGCATTCACTTCGGCATACATTCATTTTGTCACGTGTGCTTCTTACCTTGACGTCAATCGTTCACATCTTCTGGTATTCACTTCATCAGTGCAGTGGAGACTCTCCTTTTCTCCAACACATTTTCTTCCCTCTACCCGTCCCTTGTCCCCAACCCTACAGCTAACTTTAACCACATCCGTTGTCACCACCATGACAATGTGCAGATGCAGTAAACGTGTCTGAAGAAGGGAATGTAGAAGAGGAAGTTTGAAAGAGGTTTTCTGGCCAAAGTCGAGGGGGGTCCCGCATTAGTTCATCCAGTCATATTTAAATTACTTTTTAATCATGGCTACTAGGTGGTGTGTTAAGTGTGCCTACAAGACAATACTCTTGGTTTAGGAAGTGAAGAACGGAAATCAAAGGGATGTAAGTAGAGAGTGGGTGATGTTTTTACCCACTCCTTGACTATGCATGGCCATGCAAGTCCGGAAGTCCATTCCCATTCACTGCCTCTCCCTCCCTGCCCCAAACACACCACTTGGGATCTCTTTGAGAAAACTTGAGCTGTTAAAGTGGTACATTGTGACTCATAAGCGTTCCTTTCAAATGCAATACTATATTGCTGGTGTATTAGAAATGTTTTAACTGAGGGTGCCTTCAGCAACTTGATTCATTAGCAATATGTGTGCCCTTGTATATGTTCCTTGCACTGCATTCCTTTTAAATCAAGCATTTGCAAAGCCAACAATATTGACTCTTGTATAGGCATTAGATGGGCATTTCCAAGCACTTTCATAATATGCTCAGGTACTAGCACCATTTGCCCGATGTTCTCTGCTTAAGCCAGGTAGACCACCATGGCCGTGCCTGGAAAATGCCGACCCCATTCCTACACATAATCCAATCTATCTAGATTTGGCAATGCGTGTTTGTTGATTGTCACAAACTGATTTTCCTAATGAAACCTCTAAAGGCACAGAAACCATGGTGTATCAATGGGGACCCTTTTTAATTTAAGAAACACCTTCAATCTCGTTTTAAACATTCCTACCACTCATACCCTTCTATATTCCCCTGGTGTGGGTTCTTTCTAAAGGGATCTGCTGCGTATGCACAAGGATCAGAGGTGGACCCGTTTAGTGAAACTGATGGAACAGATCCCTGACCTAAACCTGGCACAACCCACTGTGGGGAGAGGCCAGAGGTTGTCCTCATTGGAGGTGCCACCCCACTTACAGTTTCTGGCAGGCCCCCACTTCCTTTACCAGTCTCATACCAGGGTATGCACACCAGGATATGGACAATCCTTTCTTCCCTTTCTTGAATACAATACACTAAACCTATTACTATACACATTCCCCACTTAACCATTAACACTCATCCTCTCTAATAACTATTATACTACATAACTATTACTATAAAAATAACCATTACTATGAACATGCACTTAACTATACATTCGAATAGACACAAACAGTAACATATAAACATATTTATTTATTTATTTATTTATTTACATTTATATAGCGCGCAAGCAGCCCAGGGGCATTGAGGCGCTGTTACTTGCATTAAACTTAGTTACATGTTACAGGCATGGTAGAAGTTGCTGACACATTGTGAATGTTACATATAACGCTTTGGTCTTATAATACATGATACATGGAGGTATTCGTGCTGGTGTGTCTGGCCTTAAGTGAAGATGGTGGTCTTCAACGTTTTGCGGAAGGTGGTGAGGGAGGCCTCGCCACCGATAGTGGGTGGTAGGGCATTCCAGTGAGAGGGCGCGAGATAAGGGAAGCTGGATCCGCCGGATCATATTGCGTTGGGATGATTTCCACCCCTTTTTAATACCTTTGATCGTTGGTGCTGTCTCGGGTGGTGGATGGGGGTTCTGCCCCATGATGAAAATAGGGGCTGCTTCCCTCAGGATGATCTTCTGGGGGGCCTCCTGCCCTCAACATGTGCACACTCATAGACACACCGTTTTTGTGGCCCCCATGCTGGCCCTTGTTTATTTCCGGCCGGCGCATACACTATCGGGATGCCCTTGATCACCGTTGCAGCCCGCAGCCTGTTATCCTCTTTGGTGGCCCCATAACCTAGGGAGCTATACACAATTACTGCTACAGCTTGCAGCCTAATTTCTCTTGAGGCAGGCCCTGATTGCTATGGGGATGCTGCCATCATCAACCCCCACACCTGCAGCACACTCAAGGCATTACGGTCTTGCCCACTCTTGTCGTTGCGTCGGATTGATGCAGGGAGTGGGCCACATAATCATCAGACTCCGGTGGCATGTCAGAGCCCTCATCTTCACCCAGGCAGCGATGGTGGAGTATCCCAATAATTCATCTTTACCTGGCCTGCTCTGGTGGCCCAGGACATTTTTTCACCTTGCTGCTTTGGCAGCCCAGTTTTTCCTCCTTCTCCCTCTTCACCATCTGGGCCACCATGGCATATGTGTTACCCTTGGAGGTATTTTTACTTCAGGCTGTGCCCCGAGTGGCCCCGGGGCAGGCATCATGGGAAACGGCCACATCATTACACTTGGGATTTATGACTCACGTGGCCCTTTAGGTGCCCAAGCTGCTCTGGGCATGGAACCCAGCTCTATGTTGTTGATAATGGGACGCACCCACACACTCGGCCTGGTGTTGAGAGGTCCATATGTTCCTGGAGGTGACCCAAGACCACAGCCCCCCAAGAGAGCTCCTATTCCTGCTGCCTCTCTCTTTCTTCTCATAAACCATCCTAGCATGTATTTCTTTGCAATCCTCAATCTCCCCTGCCCAGCCCAATACTGGGCTCATGAGCTCTAGCTTTTGTCCTTTTGTGTTTCTCCCAACAGGCTGATGTGGGTTGGGTGGATCAGTCCAGACAAGTAAAAACAAACACCTACACAGACACAAAAAAGTATTGTATTTATTCACCCTGGTGTCTGTGTCTTTATTTCTAGATTTCCCTTTGGAAACAAGTATGTAGCCCTACTTAGTTGGGCCCGATTTGGGCCACAGACTATATTCCAATGATGGCGTGAAACGTATAATTACAAGTGTCTGAATAATACAAAGGCCACAGGGCTGGCTGAGCTACTCACACCTGAGGAAACCTGACAGCTCTGATGTTGTGCTTGGACTGCAAACAGTGGATAGATGTGGGATTATCAGTTCTCAGTATTGATATTTACACCCACATTAAAAAACGGCAACAGCACAATGTCTACACTTTTAAAATGGTAATAAAAAGGCAACAGGGGTGGATGAAGGTGTAATTTACCCACTTGATGCCAAAACCTTCCAGTCACCATTAGTGGCGTCACTGTTGTACCAAGTAAGGCAACAAAAATAAAAGGGGAAGTAATCTTCTGGTAAGCAGGTTACACAGGAAGCCCAGGACCCCCCTCTCTGATAACATCATGTGTGATCTTGGTCATATGCCTATTGTTAGGGAGATCTGCAACAGTCCACCTTGAGTACGACTTTAGAAGACTCACACTTGGGACACAGGGCACCAACTCTTAGTATAGGCCTGAACCAAACAGGGTTTGTTGATAGCAATGGCTGAACTGCCTGGACTATCTTAGTAGGGAGGAAGGACTGTAGGGGGTACAAAGAACTCAGAGACTCATCCACAGAATGTTTCCCATAGTAATGCACCATTATGAAACACTTCTGTGAATCAGTTCCTTAGAGTATACACACAGGCCAAAGAAACACTGACACACTAAATGTTATATACAAATAATGGATTATTTTATATATACACTGTGGTAAAGTTGATTCTTCTGAAAGGTAGGTACTAACACACAATAAGTAACTTAGAACCACAAATGTAATATTTACAGTAAGTAAATCACTTTTGTAATACATGTAGAATGGCAGTGAGTAATTCTAAGGTAAGTAAAACACTTGTGTAATAACTTTCAAAATATCTGTTTCAGGTACAAATAAATGAAACAAAACCAACATAAGCAGGTAAATACTTCACAATTATTTCACAGAGGTCTTAGGCTTTACTAGTCCATCCCTATCTACCTATGAGAGGTACAGGGTCAGATTGGAGGGTCAAACAAGCAAGGCACAAACTGAAGAAAGTCAGAAGTTGCAGAGGATGTGGTCAGTAGCAAGTAAGTAACACCCTTTATTGGGGAAACGGTTCAGCGACTTTGAAGAAGGCCCCCTGCAGGCACACACCTTTTCAGGCCTGGGTCAATGCGGACAAGCAAACTCCCAAACACATGATACAGTGCTCCAGCAACACAAGAGCAGCAAAGCAACTCTAGGCAAGTTCTACCAAGAGTCTGACAGTACCTTACAAGTGAAGAAGAGGATGCTGCACAATGACGCCGCGATGCAGCAGCAGATCTGGTCAATGGATCAATGCTCAGGCATTCAATGGATTCAATGCTCAGGCAGATGAAAGAAGGTACACTGGAATGGATCTGACAGCAGCAGTCGAGTGAAAAGGCACCAGGTAAAGGATTCAATCATGGTTCTGTGATTTTGGCGCCCTCTTCAAAGCACCACTGCAGAACCGTTACCACTCAGTGGATTTGTCTGGAATTCCTGGTCCAGCAGTCTGGTGAGGGGGCCTTCAAGTTTAGGGAGGATTTGATTGATCTTTGGAAGGTGATGCACTGCACAGTGGCCACAGTTCCCAGGGTATTGGTGGTCTGCAGCCTATTAAGTTCACAGCTTGTCATGGAATGGATCAAAATGCAGGTCGTCTTGCGACTGATTGTATCCATCAGCCTAAGGGAGAGAGTTATCCTTTTTGAGGCTCGTCTGACACCTGGAAGAAGGGGTCGGCAGCAGCAATTACTCAGAAGGCATCTCTGTTCGTATGGAAGTTGCTGCGGGTGTCTCACCTCTTCCTTCATGTCGTTTCTTCAGTTCCATTGGTAAGCTTGTCTTCAGCCTCACGGTCCATACCTCTTACGCAGGAAGCCAGCCAATCAGCAAACACACACCATTCAAACTGTGGGAGGTGGCTGTCATTTCAGGACAGCCATACTCACAGTTGGAGCTGCCTCAAGACAGACATAGCAGAAGACAAACAACAGCAGAGTGTAAGAGTCCTCCCCTGTTTCCTGTCCTCACAGACACACTGGTGCCTTGGCAGGCTTCACAAAGGAATACTGCCAAAGACAAAAGTAAAAACAGGTCCTACCCCACCCTGCACAGCAGATGAAGGACCATCTGGAATTGGTGAAAAAAGAGCAGTGTTACCGTTTTAGTTCAATGGAGACTCTCCTGTGCACTACTGTGTCTGTGAGTACAGCCTGTTAGCAATCGTTGCACAAAAGTAGGTACGATAAAACCACTGCCTCCAGCAATTCAGATAACCTTGTCACTGTAACCAAAACATTGCAGGGGCAGTGAGAAAGGATATATAGTGTAACCCCTCAGTACTCCACATAAGGTGGTGTCTGCTGATCTCACAATAGAAAAGATAGGAAGGATAATAAATATATCCCTGCCCTTGGGAACATGTGATCTCTCACCAGGAAAATAACAGCAGTTAAAAGGGAAGCCCATGGGGCTCCCAGCAACACTGCACAGAGAGCCTCAGAGATCAATGAGACATATGCCACACAACTTGGAGGAAAACATTACTCAAAGAAAAAGGTATGAAAAGGAATACAAAAGGACCCCAAAAATAGGTTAAATAAATGAGTGAGTGTGGAAAAGGTTTCCCACCCACTCAAGAGAACTGACCAAACACCCAGAGGTCCAGCAAACAGTGCTGGGGGGCTCACATGGGACAGCGATTTCACCTAAAAATGAAAATCTTTCTAACACCTATTATATCACGGCACCTCAAGTAGTACAGAAGTCTGATGAAAACAAGTGGATCAAAACACAATGAATGCTGACATCAAATTAGAGCTCAGACATTCCAAGTGTTATTTTTCAAAGCTGAGGAGCATGGTCTAGCTAACAGTGTTTTTAGTTTTTCAGTTAGTATCCTCACTGATACATCACAGATGTGAACTTGCAATGGAATAATTGGGACAACTTCTAATTTTGGGACCATATGGTTAACAAGCCCGTCAACCAAACCAGTGAGATAGCTCAGATGGTTAATTATTCTGATGCGAAAATTGGACTGCAAAGTGCAGCTCAAATATACGAAGGCTAACTCAAGCCTTCTATGCATCTAAGTGTAATACAATGTGTATGAATGATTAGTCAGATGTTCTTTAAAGATAACATATGACAAGTTAGAGCACGCATTGACTCATCTTTATACACACAGAGTCCACTCCATAACTGTAAATGTTCAGCTTCCTCAACTACCGTTCCAAAAAGTACAAGGGCAGATTCTCAATCCTAAGCCATTTGGTATTAGTCCTTTTTCCCCTAGTGATATTAAAGAGATCCTTGTGTCACTCAAACCATCCAATTGTACCTGAGACCCTAGACAGGCTCAGACTATCAAAGACGTTGCAGACTTGTTATCCCTCTTCATCAGCTCATTACATATTTGCTCCAGAATGGTATGTGCCAAAGCAGGGATCAGTTACAATATTAATTAAAAAACTCTCTTGTACCACGATGACTGCGCTAGCTATTGTCCAATTACCAACACCCCTTTTCTTCTGAAAATCCTAGACTTTGCAGCTATGTTACAATTGCAATCCCACCTCGCACGGTATCAATTTCTTGATGATAGCCAATCTGTAATCCGCACAGGTAGAGGGACTGAATTGGTGCTACTTGACATTAGAGATTATCTACTTTAGATTATGAATGAAGGACTGGTACCTGCTCGATCTGTCTGGTGCTTTTGACACTATCGATCACTCCTTCAAGGAAGTGGCCATGGCCTCTAAGAATTGCGTGGGATGGTTCTATTCCTTTTTAAAGGAATCGCACATCCTGTGTAAACGAGGGTGAATTTGTCTCTGATGTTGAACTTGTGGAATATGGAGTACCTCAAGGCTTTTGTATATTTCCTATTCTTTTAATATCTACCTCAAGCCTTCACATAACTTTCTAAGAGATGTTGGTGCAGGTTTTAAAAACTAGGTAAATGATATGCAGATTATCTTCCACCTTAATGCTAACTATGATTCCAACATCAGCCAGATCCAATCCAACGTTCATCACGCAGAGCAATGTGTGTCAAAGAACTGGTTTGATCGTAATCAAAGCAAAACAAACATGTTGGGAGTCGCTCTACCCTCCCTACTTTGTAAGTCTTTAGTGGAATATCCATATTTTATTATTTCTGGCCACATTATACAAGTCCAGTGAAAGGTTAAAACTCTTGGTATGATCCTTGACTCCTCACTTTCCCTTTGCCTCTGAAGACCACTGTGCCTTCATTGCCTAAACCATTGTAGCCTCGAGGCACTCAGACCGGCTCAATGCCCTGCGCATGGAGTTCTCCACCCTGACCATACTGAGCCGTGCCCTCTCCGCCCGCAACCTCTCTGCATCTATTTGCCGGCCCAACCGCTGCCACACGGAAGACACTCCCAGTCCGGGGTCCTCCTGCCCCTTGGCCAATGCCTGCCCCCGGGGTGTTGATGGGACGAGCCATGATGCCTCCCACGCTGAGCCTGCTGCTGCCTCTGATGCAACTGCCTCTGCCACCTTGACAGCCTCTGGGCTGATGGAATACACCGGAGCTGTCGTGCACGTGCCCTGCCCGATGATGCTGGCACATCCTCCATCTGCTGGGGTCCAGTTGGTGGGGTGGCCACCCTTGCTGGACCTCTGACTCCCGACTGTGGCAGGGATGGGATCGCCACCAGGCTGGCTGCGTTGGTTGGGGCAGATCCACAGGGGTCCCTGGTGGCATCTGGGCCAGAAGATGGCATGGAGAATGACTGCCGAATAGTGTGCAGAGAGGAGGAGAGGGCCGCAATACTGGCCGACACATGGAGGAAACCCCCGAACATGGTCCCTCCCAACTGGGCTACGTTGGCACACAGCTCTTCGTGATGACGTGAGTGGTCCCCCCAGGAAGCACGCACATCATCAAGAATGTCACGTGTGCACAACGCGACACCAATCAGGATGGACTCAATCCGGTCCTGGGTCCCCTCGTCCGCCGGTAGAGGAGTGCCAGATGACGTGGACCTCCCCCCTACCTGCGGACGGGCGTGGGACGGGGCATCCCTGCTGGTGCATGGTGATACAGTCACAGTGTCAGGGACAGAGACATGTACAGGGACCTCCACGGCAACCTGTGCTGCCTCCTGCCCCTGCCCCTGGACTGCACCACTTGCACCAGTGGTACCACCCGCACCAGGCCCCATGTACGGCTCTGTAGCAGCCTCCTCCTCCTCTATACACACCAGCAACCTGGATGGCTCCGGACCGTCTTCCGCAGTTGCAAGCCCCTGTGGGGGCTCATCTGCCCCTTCCGCTGCAGCTGTAGTGGCAGACGCAGCGCCAGTACCCTCGCTCCCGGATTATGGAATTTCCTGGAAGGGTGATTGGGCCTTGCGTCGCCGGCCGGTGGAAGCATCCCTGCCGCTTTCCGCCACAGCGCCGTCTCCGCTCTCTTCTTCACTTGCTGCTGTGTAAAGGGAGACATTGAACACAAGCATCAGGGTACTGAATTATAGTCCCCTAGACACAAAGCAATAGCACATGAGTGGCACTGTTAAACGTCACTTCTATCATGTCCCTCCACAACACATGGGTCAGTGCAGGCAACACAGATGCAGGAACAGGCATGGCACATGCAACATAGATTGGCATCCATGTCCAAAGCACCGTAGATTCATCCAATGGTGGGCTGATACTCACATGCATCATGGGACATGCTGGTCACATGCACACACATCACCGGAGGGTCATGCATCTGGCCCTGTATACCCCCAGACACAGTGGATACAAGGATGACTAGGCTGTATCATTGAATCAACACATCGTCACGGACATGTGTCATGCATCCATGGCGCACACACTACTCAGACACACGGACATGTACATCATGCATGTCCATGACAGCAGCACCCATCTCTCACACCCCAAACATGTCAAAGTACAGACACAGGCATGCATACATGTGTGCGTTCCGCATGCTGCTCCGCATGATGCATTGTAACATGTACACCATCCATGTGGGTCATGCCTGACTGGAATCACATGCAGCACCATCATGTCCCTGCACACACACATCCAAACATGACACATGTCACACATGCAGCCAACTAGCTAACTACCAGCACACTGCAACATGCCCTTTTTTAAACATGAATGCATGGGCACTTACCGCTATAATCCAAACGGGCCTGCATCCTGAGGATCTGGTGGTGAAGCACTGGGTAAATGCGCTCCAGGACGCTCATCTGCTGGGTGATAAGCTGGAGCTGGAGCCCCACTGCATCCGCTGATTCCAAGAGGCACCGGGCCTTCCTGAGGGTCCTGGACTTGTAGTCCTCCCAGCGCTTCTGGATGTGTTTGATGTCACAGGGTGTCACTCCCTCCGCGTTGATGGCACCTACTATCATATGATATGATATGATGTGGCATTTATAACGCACCTATACACAAGTGTTTCAAAGATCCTTCCAGATCCTCTTCCATCCTTTTTTGTCGGCGCGCAATGGTGTGAAGAGGGCATCATAATGCCCGAGAACTTGCTCCACCAGGATACCAACTTCCTTTTCAATGGAGCTGGTAGCCCTCTGCCTCTCTGCTGGGGGGTTGCCACTGGTGCCGGAAGGTGTTGTGTCAGACATGGCAACCTCCGAAGCAGGTGTGGGTGGGCAACTGGGTCCTGGGGCTGGGCTGTGGAGTGATGGAACACCAGTCGGTAGTCTTCTGTTCCAGCAGGGGTGGTCACAGCAACTGGACCCCTGCAGATGGCAGATGTGCAGGCACCAAATGGCAGGGCACGGAGGCAGCAGGCAGGCAGCAGCAGATGGCTCGTGGGAGGCTGCTCGGGGCTCTGGGGGGAAATAATTCAGACTTCTGGGCAGGAACGTGGTCTTCTGTGTGTTGTCGCGTGGCCAGCTTGATACGGAGTGATTTGGCACGTGAAAAACAGCTTGTTTGCGTGAATTCCGAGGAAAGGCCCTTAGCGCATAAGCACGTAGGTGACGTAATATGCACACCAGCGTTTCCCTCGGCACGGGTTGAAGGTCCCACGTGGGTTTCCATCGCTCTGTATGTGCTTTTCGTGGAAAACGGTGCGTGTGTTTACCAGACATTAGGGTTCACACGCGATGACATCACGGCGGCTACCGTGCATACTTCTTCTTTTGGCGTGGGTGTTGGCAAGGCATTCTTCTTCTACATGCAAGGCAGACGGTGAGTCACACACGCTATTTTTCCTACTGAGTGTGTCCATGTTAGTCGCTTACCCCTTTTTTTCAGGCATACTAGCCTGCGTGTTGATCACGTACGCATTTCTGTTCCTGGCTGCCACAGCATACTGCGTGTGTTTTTTTACACGCACGTGGGCTACAGGGGTCACGTATCTCTTTTTCTTGTTTTTTTGTGATGCCTGAGCGTTGTGTGACATGTCATTTCTCCTTAGGGGCCACAGAATGGGACATTCATCGTATCTGTATATGCGTGCTTTGGTGTTTGTGCTCCCTTTTATACTGCGCGGGGACACTTCCGCCTGCCTTTGGGTGGTGGATGTGTTTATGCCTGTGCATGTCTTTTGGCGTGCGCGTGTTTCCCCTATTCGATTCCATGAATATGTGTAGTTTGCGTGTGTGTGGGCATTCTGTGTATTTCACAGCAGTACTTCCCCAGTTACACATCCAACCTTCAAACATATTACCTAATTCTAGGCAAATTCACCTCCCAGGCTGATTCCCCTGTCTGGGGTGAATTATTTACTCACCCATGGGGAAACACTGACATATGACCAGTGTCTATGGTAGCCCAGTACCTGTTTCTCAGACTATCCAATAGACAATTGGCTACCCTGGTTCTATTTACCACATCTCCAAAATAGGTCTAACCTAGCCACATCTCCTAGTCTAATTAATAAGGATGGACCAATTGAATTTCTTGTTGAGTCCCATACGGATGGTACTCAATCTTTGAATCCAGATTTGTTCTAGGTGGGCCAATCTACTTGCTTTCGACATCTCAGATAAGTCACTTTTCACCAAGTCCACAACTGTCCACCTGATGTCATCAGGACCATGGCATCATTCACCAAAATGCTGTACCATCAGTGCTGTGAGTGTTTTGGTCCTTATCTGACTCCGGTGCTCCCCGACGCGGATTGAGAACTTCCAGGTAGTCATCCCCAAATACATCAGGTCACACGGGCACCTGATGATGTAGATGGCATTTCTTAGAATTGCATGTAGTAAAATCCCTAAAACTTCCATGATTAAATCTTGATGTTTATGGGTTCAACCTACATACCTCACAGATCAAACAGGGATGATGGCCTATCATAGGTACAAGTGTTATTTGTAAAGCTGCATTGATAGTATTAGAAAAGGGGCTGATTTTTGTCCTGACCCAGTTTGGGACAGCTCATCAGATGGAAGTTGAACTCAAGAAATTCTTTAGGATCATCAGACTGAGAGCCTTCTTTCAAGGACGGGAGATGAAAGAAGTTGTGGCATTTACAAAATTCAAACCTAAATCTACCTTCACTCCGAGTGATTCAGAAATTCCCTGGAAGTGATCACTTTTGAACGAATGGTTATAAAAGATGTCATGAGGGCATATAAAGAAAGGGATCACCGTAAACATTACAGAAACTACTCAACTGAAAAATCAGGCATTAAAACAGCTAGCAGCTAATGGAACCCTCCTCATCAAACGTGCCAATAAAGGTGGTGGGATTGTTCTCATGAAAAATGATATGTACATGAAGATGGTACATACCCTGATATGTAATGAGGAACATTACATCAAAATACGTTCCAATCCTATTGATCAGATTTTGAATGAAATATACAAATAATGTGATAGGGGAGAGAAGAAAGTTTTATGACCAGAATATTTTGACACCAAAGGAGTGTAATGTTTCTGCCTTTTATGCCTTATCCAAAATGAATACATCTACCACAAACCTGCCAGGCAGACCCATTGTGTCATTATGCGGCTCTATCTTGGAAACCATGGTCAATATATTGACTCCTTTTAAAAAAAAATGTTTTTGCATCTGCAAGATCATATGTGAAGGATACCACTGCAGCCTTTAATCGTTTTGAAGGTCTAAGCTATGACCCCACAGTACAATTGCTAGTTACTTTGAACGTAACTGCCCTATTTACGAACATTCCAAGGGGGAAAGTGCAAGTTGTGGTCTGGAAAGTTTTAGATTACAGAATAACACTACATGATGTACCTACCACCTTTATACTTGCTCTATTACAATTAGCGCTGTGCAACAACTTCTTCATGTTGAACAATGTATTGTATAGACAAAAGAATGGAACTGCTATGGGGGCAGCCTTTGTCCCTGATTAGCAAACCTATTTATGGCCGAATTTGAAGATTTATATATTTATCAAGAAAACCCATTTAGTGCCAATGTGTCCCATTGGTCAAGATACATTGACAAAATTGGGCCTCATCATAAGTTTGCCAGTTCGGGAACTACAGTACCGGTAAGCTTTCTGGTACCGTAGTTCCCAGACTGGCAAACTATTATTTGTGCTTGTGGGTGCCTTTCTGCCCGCCAGGTCTGACCTGGCGGGCAGAGCGGCATCCTCGAGCACAGCATAGCGGTTGCACCGGCACCATTTTGAATGGTGCCGGTGCATCCGACCACCCCATTCCCATTCCCCAATCCCATTCCCATTCCCATTGAGCCCCACGGGGCTCAATGGGAATGGGGAGCATTCCATTCCAGCGCCCGGAAATGGGCAATTACTGGACCTGGCAGGGCCATAATGACCCAGTAATTGCTGATTCGCGGGTGCCAGAAAAAATTGCAAGTTTGGCAGCAGCCTGCTGGTTTTACCGGCAAGGCTACCACCAAACTTGTAATGAGGCCCAAGACCAGAGGCAGGCATTTTGGAATTTGTGATTTGGCTAAACACACTCCATATGGACTTCATATTCTCTATGAACAAGAGTAGGGATGTGTTACCCTTCTTGGATCTGTACATCAGTCAGAAAAATTGAGTTTAATGTACCAAACATTTCTGTAAACCAACAGACCGGTTTCTACCACTACCTTCTCACCTGATGCAAGACTATTACAAAACATTGGAGAATAATCTTAAAGACAGGCTGTACTACACAGAAGCCATTATTTGCTCTGAAGGGAGGTTACAACATCTGCGATAAATTGCCTGATTACATCAGGAGGGCAGTGGTGGACTTGGTGAATAATGACTTAACAAGGATGTTCCCAGAAAGTAGATTGGCCCGCCTGGAACAAATCTGGATTCAAAGATTGGAACCCACCATGTGGGATTCAACTAGGAATTAAATTGGTCCATCCTTATGGATTACACTAGGAGATGAGGCTAGGTTAGACACATTCTGGAAAAGTGGTATATAGAACCAGGGTAGCCAATTGTCTATTGGATAGTCTGAGAAACATGTCGACCCAGGCTACCATAGACACTAGTCATATGTCAGGTTGTGTTCCACCATGGGTGAGTAAAGAAATCATCCCAGACAGGGTGATTAGCCTGACAGGCGAGTTTGCCTAGAATCAGGTAATATGTTTGAAGACTGGATGTGTGCTCATCCATGCTTCAGTGAATTGTGCTGAGTGGGACAGCAGAATATGGTGGCATGTCCCACCACGCATAGGGAACAGCAGTGATCCTTACAGGCTAAGATTGAAGAGAGGAACATCCCATTTTACATGACCTGAGTGACGCAGAGGATAGATTTGCTACACACAGCATGATAATGTGAATGAGTGCCACTATGTAGTACATTGTCACATGGATTTGTGAGAAAACAAGCTGCCACAGATGTGTCTAGGTTTAGAGGAAAACTAGTATTTTGACTGATTGTGACTGTGTTGGTCTGCTTAGGTCGCCCTACGAGAATCAGAGAGATGCAAAAAGGACTGTGAAAGTCGGGTGTGAAAGTGGAGGTAGACATCCGTAGAGGAAATCCAGAAGCAGGCTACATGATTAGGTGACCATGTTTTGATTACAGGGTAAGTCCACAGTGTGTTGCCCACTTTTATAAAGGGGAGGTTTGGCTTTCATATGTCATGGTTATATGTAATAGGCTGTGGTCAATGTATAATTCGAGACGTTTCATATCTCCCCTATTGTGTTGTCTAGGTTGATATCATGACGATGCTTCAGCCGGGGTCCACTGAGGTAAGGTTTGTTTTCCAGTGTGATATGTCCTACACAGGAAGGTGCACATAGCATGGAGGTGCTAAATTTATGTGAGAGTTTCACATCCACGTTGGTGAGGTCCACTGGTTAGTGGCACAGCAAGGGAGTATAGAGCTGATGTGGGAGAAAATGCATGCATGGGGGTGAGAGCACGTATCGCAGGATTCCCCCTGACTGTGGCCCGAGCAGGAACAACTGGTATGAATGGATAAGGAAATATAGTTATGGGCCATGACCCGTTATACTGACCGCACCCCATTTTGATTTTATTTCAGTAAGAACATTGATATTCCATTGAGTGGTGACATGATTTCGAAAACATACAGAATAGTATGAACGTGTTCCCTCTAACCCATGGGAAGGTGATGTGCCCTGAGGCCAGCTGGGTCATGGCAAAGAAATTGTGACCAGAAGAGTCAAATCTATAGTTGCCCAGTGTCATATGTGTCACAAATGTGATACTTGAAAGAAATGGACTATGTATCTACTATACATGTGTTGCAATGAGAATTACCTAAGCCGCTACACTGTGATTGGCACTTGAGAAGAATTAGTGGCACACTAACTTGGAATTATTGGTGCCAGTTGACAAATAATGATCTCACTCAATTTGTTTTTTATACTGTGTTTAGTTGATGGTATGAGATAGTATCTGTCTCTGTGTATGAAGAGTGACTAGTAGCTTTTTGAGTTGTGTGATGTAAATGCGAGGATGTGTTGTGGCAATTGATGTTAGAGTGGGTTAGATAAGTTGGGTGCACAGCGCCATCTTGCTCTGTTTTTTTTATTTAAGTTTAATGTTATTATCAGTCATTCATGTCAGATAATAAAGTTAGTTATATTTTTGATGAATTAGTGGTGGTTGTGTTGATGCAACCAGTGCTTGGATTTATAAACAGTGGTGTATACCCCCTGTAATAGAACAACTAGGTAGATTGGGTCTACTTCTCTCTTTCGTTTTGTGCAACTTGTGATTCCCACAGAGTCCTAATTAGAAGTACTAACATGGGTAGACCTCATTTTTTGTATGAGTACTGATAGGTTAAAGCACTCAAGTTTAGTGGTACTCGGTATATTGAAACTATAAGAACAAAGGGCTGTGTTTGCCAGGATTCGAACTTGCAAAGTGTGGTAAGGTCACATGTCTAAGGCAAGCTCTTAATTCTTCAGATATCCTCCCAGACATTTTCCATATGCTCCTGCTCAAATCGAGGCATCATTTTGCCCCCGTGTTTGGTAGTGCGGTCTCCCTATTTTAAAGAGCCCAGCTGGATTCAAGGCCTGCTTTTATTTATCAGCGGCAGTAATCACAGTGCCTCTCACCACATTTTAAAGCTGGGTCCCATCGCTTTATGTTATGCCAGTGACTGAACATTCTCACTGGAGAAAGCTAGCCTGTGCACATGGGGTTGCTTCCACAATTACTCAGATCGCTAAGATTGCGATGCTTTGAATAATGGCTTTTGAAAGGTGGCACCTGGGTCCATGAATACATCTGGAATGCCATACAAATATATGTGGGTTATTGCAGTTTTTGGACCATCCATTGGGGTGTGGGGGTAGCATTGGTGCTCCCATGGCATCAGGATGCACGAAAGGAATGGCTCTTTAGGGCAGCCATTTCACATTAGTTTTGGTGCATTGTTGCTGCACCAGTTGCTTAATGTTGCCATGTAAACTGCTTATTGTCTGGACTCTGTACTCTACTTAGCTGAAAAACTCACAATTTATTTAGTTCAAAGCACCAACAGAGCTCATGAATTTGACTCTTCAAAAAAGGATTGTCAATTGCTATTTGTTTCTCTCAACCCTAATTACCTCCCTATGCAATTCGTCTGCATCTTCTCCATCTTTTCATCCCAGAGCCAATGCTCCCCTTTACCCTGACTTGTAACCCCCTGATTGTATATCCTATGTACAGCACTCTGATACTTCTCAGCTCAGTTTGCACTTTATAAATCTCATACATACACACACAGGTACTGTATTTCTTACATCCTGACCTCTGTGTGTCTTTAAACCTGCAAAGTAGAACATTGCAAGAGGACATTGCAAGAGGACATACACACATTTTCTCTTGCAGCTTCACAACACCAACCAGGCTCGTACTGGCCTACAGGGCATTAGGCCCGTGTCTGAAACAGAAACACTAAATGCTGGTGTGGGCCAGTTTTTTGGTCAACGCGGGACACTTTTTTGGTAAATTTGGGCCATTTTGATGTGTTAACTCAGTTGTTTTGACCAGTGTTGCTGAATGAATATTGTTTTAAATGCACAATTTGCATCACACTTAATCAAAAAACGCCCCCTCGGTTACTATTCAAAGTGTCACAAAGGAATGAATAACCATTTGGAATTGTGGGCCTCTTTTTCATTGGTACCCGAGAGAATTTTATGGTCCTGACCGACCATATATGAGAGTATTCAGTATTTGATGGGAACCAAACCCACGTATCACTTTCTGTCTCAACATCCATCAAATAATCTTTGTCTCAATGATGATGCAATGAAAATCTTGTGGTCTGCAATGACATCCCATATACACTTCCATTCAAGTGTCTGTCCACACTGGGCACACAACCCCATATCACAGACAACATAAGACATGGAGAAATGATCCTGGACTCAAAAGTTACATTTATTCCAATGGTCACTGCTCTTACTTGGAATGCCAACTTCCAACTACACCTGATCAGGAAGCTCTCCTCTCTGACATGAGCCACAATATATCAAGAGCTCTGGTGCTATGTCTGGTCGTTTGCGTGATGGAATCATCCCTGCCCAACCATAAACAAGTCACCCATTAAATCCAATTACACTTACTGTGTATTCCAAGAGGTTCCAGGGCCCGCCCATTCCACTCTGCTGATTCTCAGAAGCAATCGGATTGCATGTTGTGGTTATAAATCACCAATGAATTAATGAGTAAAGGATTAATGGAGTCAGTGCCTGGGAATCTCATGGCGCATTGTAGCAACAGAGTTGACATGATGTGTTGACCTGTGAAAATGATGTTTGCATCTGAGCATATGATGCGTAGGTCTCAGACTCTTACTACCCTGCAAATGCCTGTACAACTTCGATATGAAAGCCACAACTATTGGCTTTGTCGATGTCTGCTAGTATTCTCTGTGACCCCTCTGAATGCTTTCGGAAGTGGTTCATAGAGACCGGCCTCTGCCATTGCTTTTGATTGGCCAGCGGTGGATGAGGGTGAATTATCCAGCAGAAGAATCTCATTGAATATGAGATGGGACTATCCATGCCAGATGGTCCGAAATTAGAGTGTGGTTGGAGTGCTCGACTTGCCTGTCGGGGGAAGGCAGGCATTAGTTAACTTAAGTAAATAACTATCAGGATTATTTTTTTTAAAAGTGCACTGCTAAATCACCACAGTGTGGGATGACACTAAATGTATTGTCGCCCATGCCATGACCTCCTCTTTTGTCCCCCTTCTCTTCCTCGTGTCCCCCTTCTCTCCTCTTGGCCTGTCCCTCCTACCTCTTTTGATCTCCATCATTCTAAACGTGCCTCTTGTTTTGAGTGACTCACAGCACTACTCCTCCTATATTACCTCTTCTCTTCTTCCCAACCAGTCCCTTCGGTTTTCTCTCTCTCTTTCCCCCTCTCTGTTTAGTTTTCTCTAGGTCTCTTTTATTTCCTGCACTTTTTCTTACAGCCAGATGTCTCCTCTTTCTCGATTCTTTTATTTTCTGCACCTCCCATTCTGCTTCTTGGGAACCCCTCCCTCATGGTTTATTTCTTCTGCTTGGCCCTCCCTGTTACCCCCACCGCCTCTGCCTCACATTTAGAGTCTAATTTTACTTGAAGCTGAGAATCTTATGTGGGGTGACCTGCCACCTCGGTGGTGAAAGGCTTCTCAGACAGATTCCCACCATGATCCACATTGGGTAGTGTACAGGTAAAGAACCCCATTTCCTCTGTGAATTTCTGTTGCCCCTCCACTCCCTAGCATCAATATGCTAGGGATGGCAACACGGGCAAATGCTCTACAAGGAGTGATGAAGCACACAGAGCAGATTTCCCACAGTGATTCCCACTCCGTGTGGGGAATCTGTGCCAAGTGGTGCACTTGCATCGAAACCCAAGGTTGCATCCGTACCATGTTGCATCTCCATGCAAATTAGAGTATTAGTGTGCTTATGCTAACCCTCCTGCTCCTTCTTTTCTACTCCAACATGAGGCTACCGACACCACCGAAGATGCAAGCCTGGAATGGCTGTTGTATAATTCCTAAAACATTGCCCTTCCCTCTGGCCCTGTGGCCCTGTTAGCTGAATACCTGAGGTCCAGGGGGTTCAGTGTTGCTGATCATAAGCTAGTGCTCCATTCCAAAACTGTGTCATTTTGAACCATGGACATGAGGCCACCTCTCCTTCAAGGGTTTGAGGTTCACAGTTCAAAGATCACTGCTTCAAAAACCTCTTTAAACTGAGGACATTGCTCCCCTTGCCCTTTACCTCACTCCTGCATTGCATCAGCAAGATTAAAATGGCAGCCACTCCTTTCTTGGGAAAGTTGAGGCCCCCCGTGAACAGGTGGGAAAGTAACGGAGGGAGGTGGTTTTCAGTATGGGGGCGGAGTGTGTGGGGGAAGCGGATGAAGTATGAATATAGTCAGTCAGTCAAAAAAGTTTATTCGGATACAAAGATCCATTAAACTTACAAATACAAATACAATAGAACAACATCACAATTTCCCAATTTTCAATTTAATATTTTAAAAGATTCTCCTTAAAAGAACACGTACGAAAAGTCCATAAAAGTACAATGATTTATCTATTCATGGTAAAACTTTATATTCATAAAAGCCACTGTTCCAATAATCCCTTCCCTGAATGGGAATATAACAATTATTTGGTCGCTGAGGAAATACGTCCGCGAATATAGAAGAGAGGGAATCACCTCTTGCCTCGTGGAGAGTACAAAAGCCAGAATATTTAGGAGTTTCACAGGTGACCCATCGTGGCACTGCTGGGGTATACACTATATGCTAATGACCAAAGGGGACTGCCAGGTACTGTGCGCTCACTAGAGGCCATACACGCATTTACATTTATCTCAATGTACACATGTAGAAAAGGAGAGCAATAACAACAAAATCTATGATTATACACAAACTCTTTAAATGAAAAGAGGCGTGGTAACACAGAAGAAACAGATAACAAAGAAGACATATTTAGTTTGGCTGATGCCTTTCGGAATAAATTCCGTCCTCACTGGTAATCTGTAATATAATGAAAGACAAACAAAAACACAACCATATTATGAAATCAATACAACTGTTATAGAGAGCCGTGAAAAGTATCCATGTGTACAAAATACTGAAATCGTAGCCACATGTAAAGTAAACAGCGCCTACAGCCAAGGGCCACTCGTAAGGGTATCATCTCCTGTCTTGGGCTATCCTGGCCGGACCAGACTGCAGGCTCCTCCCTCTGCCTCTGCTCGCATAAATCACCATCTGCTGAGAGGCTCCTGTAGCAGCTTGTGAAAAGTAGCGCCCTGCCAGCTGCTTCTGCCATGCAAGCGATCACTGCTCACCTGCAATCCCTATCGCTACCTACACCCTTTTTTAAAACTTTATTTAACAGTAAGCAGACGCATCACAGAGCACAGCACTTATGCCGCATCACCTCCTTGTTTATACACACATGAGATTGGCAATGGCTATAAGTGCCCAACTTAGTATGACGAGTCCAAGTGACCATTACACATACATTTCATAGTATTTTAGCGATCTGTTTCATCACTGCTCCCCGGCCCCCTGTTTGTTCGTGTAAGGTAGTCACAGAAGCGTCCTCATATGTTCTGTGGCCTGCATCTCAATGCTAACATTGCTGTATATCCCTCCTCCCTGCTGTAAGCGATATTCAATCAACACTACAGCTAAGTCAATGCCTAGTCTGGGATGCTGAGGAAAACCCTTATTGATGTATTTTTATGTCCAGTTCAGTACTCTGGATGACAACCCTTGTATAACACCCACCTCTTAGAATCCCCCTGACCCCACTGAGCCAAGAAGTAGGTTTGTTTTGCAAATTAAAAGGTTTATTTGAAAAATTAAACAATATATATGTCTCACACTTTTATAACAAATTAATATCTGATAGTACACTTAGACATATGATGTGGATCCACAATGGGTAATGTTACAGTGGTACACTTGATTACTTAGGAGTAGTATAGAGGATGAGGTAGCTGAAATGCTTTATGGTTTCAAGGAAATGCAAGGTGGAATAAATGCAGTACAGAAAATAAACTGATATGGTTTCACAATAGATAATATGTTCACTTTTCCCCTGGTGGCAATTCACCCCCCCTATATGCAATGCAAGGAGATGGAAGTAACACACACAGTCTTCAGGAATACAATCAAATACAATACGGAACTCAATTCCCCACCAGCAAGCTTAGAGGAAACAGGTACAAGTTTGAAACACAGGCCCAAAATGCTTTTAAATGTGATGGCAATGGATGGGAAAATGTGCTAACTGATTTTAATTCCCTCTAGAGATTCAGGGTGAGTGAGAGATGCTTGTTGGTATTAGTTCAGGCTCACTTTAGCAATGCTCTATGAGTTATTACCAGGTTGCAAACGGATTTTAACAAAGGAAAGAATGGAGCTGCTATTTTGACAAGTGGAGAAATTGAGCCAAATCGCAAATCGCGGTAAATTTCGCGAGTGCGTAAATTGCGATTGCAGAAAAAGTATAGGGAGTAGGAAGTCGGTTCTAGGTTCATTGGGAAGCCTAGAATCACAGCTTTAAAGTTAAACACGTTCCTAGCCCAAACGGTTCAAGAGATACAGACGATTTAATAAAGGTAGATTTTCGGATTTAAAGTAAAACTCAAAATGAGAGGTGACAGTTTGCAGCTTTAGAATGACAGATGACAGCTTGCAACTTTAGAATGACTGATGACAGGATTACTAGGAGGCAGTTCTACTTAGGTTAAAATAGTTTGGATTAGATTATTTTAACTAAGAGATTGGTTCTGCACAGTTCTGCTAGGTACTCACAATATACATTTGAAATAGGCCTTGTCACGGATCTGGTCAACACGTCCAGCGGCGGTTCTCTCTGCTCGGCGGGTCAATCAGGCACCGGTTCTGCTCACAGCGATCCGGATCTCTAGTTCTGCTCACAGCGGTCTGGGTCTGGTCTGCGGTTCCGGCAAAAGTTCTTGGCACAGAATTCAAACAGCTCGCCCGGCTGTTGAATAGTTTGGTTAGGTTTGCTGGATTCTGAAGGCCTGCTGAGAATACTTTTGCTTGCAGTGGGCCTTCTTGGTTCAAAGTTCTGTAGTCTCTGTTTAGCTTGGAAGTCCAAGTGTTGGATCTCTGGATGTGAAGTCGTCGGTCAGCATGCTCCGCAGCAATCAAAAATGAATGTGTCTACCTGTCCCAGCAGTCTCTTTTTATGTGTTTTGAAAATGGGTGTGTGCCTGGGCCTAGCTAAGCCTGCCCCTCTCTACTTGTCATTGGCCCAATTCTCCCCTCTCCCATGATTGGGGGAAGGAAATGGATTGTCATCATGATGAGGTCTGTTTATGGGTCAGAGGATCCTCCCCTGGTCAATTTGCCCACAAATCTATATTTGATTCAAATACATATTTCCCAGATACACAATTTGTTGAAATTACATGTACACATTATACATTCCTTATGGTCCATGCTTGTCCGCCTCTGATCTTCCTGGGGGCTTGCATTAAAAAATGACAACATTTTGCGCTTTTTGACTGGCTTACCAATATCGGACAGTTACCAAAAATTACACACATGTGCGCAAAGAGTATGGGCATTAATTGATAAAGTGTCAGATTTTTAACATGCAGACATTTGGAGTAAGACCCTATTTTCTGCTAGCAACCCCCCAGCATACACCACAGGGTCCTAACACCTCTTAAAACGTGCACAGAAAAATCACAAGACTAATGATATTACTTATATAATTCTGACAAGTCCGCACTATGAGTTATCTATCTTTTTAAAATTATGCTCTGGCCCAGATGGGTGTGGTTTAGGTTCCAAAGCACATGGGGGAAGCTTCTGTCTGCCCCCACCTCCAGCTCGGGTGGCTCCCAGAGGCACTTCTCCTCCCACTTCTCCCAAGAGGAAGCCACTTTACGGCCCCCCCAATATAACATTTGCCTGAGTCCAGGACAAGGCTTTGTGCAACCTCCTGCAGGTGCCCCTCCCCTAATCTAATCAGAGAGGTGTCAACTCCTTTTGGTGGGGAAGCAGGATGCAGCTAGGCCTGGGAAGAGTGGCTGAGCAGGTTTCTCCTGTCGGGGGTAGTTGTCAGGCAGAATTCAGCTAAATGTCACTTTAGTTCCCAGTTTAAATCAAACTTACAATTTTTACATATACATTAAATAATTACTTCCTTCATGTCATTTCAGAATATAGTTTTACATTGTATCCACCTCTTAGCAAGTCTTTCCTTGGCCTGGTTTGGGTTCCTCTGTTCAGTTTTACACAAAAGTCTTGTGGTTTTAAAACGCCGGCTTTCTGATAGTGGTGAGTACCGGTATTGCATCCATTTTTGGGATCTGTCTTGAATTACTGCATTTCAATAGAGTGGTCTTTTGCTTGATAGTATAGGACCCTTGCTTAACATTGTTTTGATGGCATCCTTACAGTAGAGTGGTGATGTGGAACCCCCCACAAGAAGGTTGTATCTTTGGAGTGGTCTTGTGCCAACTGCGCAGTTCTCCTGGATTCTGGCGTGAATGTGGGCGGCGATAGCTCATCCCCACATCCACCCAGTCTATAGATTTAGTTTGTTCTGGGATAGAATAATGGGCGGCGACAGCTCATCCCCACATCTACCCAGTCTAATGATTCAACATGGGTCAAAACCCTTGACACTGCCGTTGACAAAAGTTAGTGCCACAAGCCATTCTGTGCCCCGTAGGGGTACTTTGGATTTCCAATTTTTCAAAATAAATGTTTTTAGCTATTATACAGCTCAAATAAAATAATTCTGCCTACCAGTATAGAGAGCTTTCCAATGTCCCCAGCAGGCAGCCCCCATACATGCAAAAGGAGTCTGCCCGTGCCCTTCCACACTTCACACATCCATCACTAACATTTTAAACACATTTGGAAATATGCACTGCTGTATAGTGTAGCTGGTTCAACACCTTAAATTGTATCAGATGGAGACTTACGTTAAATGAGACATACCACATCAACTGACTTCACCTCTGCCATTGGTCATCCTGTATTTCAGTGTTTAGGTCAGTCTCCCATTTCTGCATTGCCCTATTCACTGAAGACTACCCTTCATGACATAGTCGTTATAGCCTGAGATACCACCCTCTTGGCGTCTCCACTGGTCGCCACCTCTTCCAGGCATTCATTTGTGTCGGGTGCCCCTGGAAACGATGGCCATTTCTGGCGGTTCGCCGACCTTACTCTGTGATACTGCAATGTTTTAAAAGGACAGTTTCCCATCTTTGCTGCAAATTCCTCTGGCGTCACAAACTGTCCTTCAGGGTACACGTCTCGTAGGACTATACAATGGTCAGCGTCCCACAATCGTTGGATATCGAGGTCATATGTTGGGGGGAGTTCCGGGCAGTTCCACAAGGGAATCGCTTCACAATACTAGGTTGGTACCAAAGCATTCTCTTGAATAGCCTCAACCACGCGTTCAATGTCATGCAAACTGGGTCAAAGGTACAGAAGTCTGCATTCTGGTTTGCCGAGGATGACCAATCTGAGATTCGTTGGTGCCACACTGTAAGAATCCAAAGCACAGGGTATCGGCCCGGTAGTCAAGGTATAACCGAGCATGCAATATTGCGCCTGCGCTACAATGTAGTATGACTCAAAGTAGGGCGCCGCAAGGCCCCCCTTCTGGTATGGTTCTGCTAACCTCTCCTCGTTCATTCGGGTCTCTCCCTTCCCCCATACATAGCCTATAGACTGTGATTGTAGTTTTATTAAAACATATGATCTTCTGGGCCATATTGGTATAGTGCTAAAATAATACAATCATTTAGGAACCACCACCATCTTAAGTAAAGACATCCTCTCATAAAATGATATAGACGATCAGTCCCACAATTGTAGTTTAGTGGCCAAAGTGTCGAGATAAACCTCGTGGTTATCATCATATAGGGAACGGTGCGAGCGAGATACCAGCACACTCAATTATTTAAACCTGTTAGGGACCCAACAGCATCACTGCAGATCAGCAGGCTCAAACGAGTTATCCATCAATGGGAACAGCCTCATTTATTTTATACCCAGAGTAGTATATTAATTTACGCATCGCTTCCATCATTGGTCCTATATTCTGCCCCAGATCATAGATATATAACATGGTATCTACAGCGTATAATGATATGATTTGTGGCGGACCTGCTATTCGGATCCCTCTGCGTCTATGTCGTTCATGCATCCATCATGACAGGCGATGTATCGTTAGCACAAATAATAATGGGGACAGAAGGCATCCTTGCTGTGTCCTGTGCCCCAGCCAAAATGTTGTTGACAATCTGCCCTTAGTCTGGACCCTAGCAAAAGGGCCAGCATACAAAAGCCGCACACAGCCAATAAAATATTCACCAATTTCCATGTGTCGTCGGACCCGCGAACGGAAAATTCCACGACACAGTCAAAGACCTTTTCACATCCAGGGAAGCAGCAACTGCCCTGGCCCACAGAATGATTTGTCATTTGATGCCGAAAAGCCTCCATAGGTTAAGCATAGTAGAGCGTAGTAGAGCGGTCTGGAATAAATCCAGATTTGTCTGGTTGCACTAGTCTTTCCATGTAAGGCATCAGCCGAGAGGCCAGAACCTTTGCAAATATCTTTGCATCTGTATTAATAAGTGACAGTGGCCTATATGAGGCCATGTCCTGCAGTGGTATATTCAGCTTCAACAATACTGAAATGATAGCCTCAGAAAGCGTCCGAGGAAGCCTGCCTGATTCTAACAATTCTGCCACCTACCCCAATGTGACTGTGAATCTAAGGCAGCACATGCCTCCACAGTCAGAACCAGCAGAGCAATGTCCTCGATATACCAAGTAAGCTCGGCCTCCGGACACTGTTCTATGTTAGCATATAAGCTCTCATAATAGTCATGGAATTCCCCATTGATTTCCTCACCCGTAGTCAGCATGTTCCCCGCCCATCCCTTACTCCCAGTAATATGCAGTGTCCCCTTCTCACACCAAACCACACCAACCAGGAAACGTCTCAGACTGTTGGGTTCTCCATATTTTCGCGCCTGTGAGGATTTATCCATTCTCCAGACCTCTGCATCGGCCAGATCCTGGAACTTCAAAACATTTCCTTTGATCAGACCCAATAGTGCCCTATCACCTATGGTGCCATATTCATTCTCCAGTTGCCTCAAGCATGTTACATCTCTTGTTATTCCCCCCGACCTCCCTCAATTTCCTGGTGGTCATGTACCTCATTTCCCCCCACAACCATACCTTCAAGTCTTCCCACACCGTGGCATAGCAGAGTACAGATCTCTCGTTCCACCCAAAGAAATCCTCAATTTTGTTTTGCACTGACAGCCACAGATCAGCATTTAGAATTATTGAGGGGGCCATCCTCCACGATGGTCGAGGTACCATGGAACCCGCCCACCTTATCAATATCTCAACAGGTAAATAATCACAGAGGGTCCTTGGTGTATCACACAGTTATGCACCCGTGACACCCATGTACTAGACAATAACCAAAAGACTATCCTGAACTGAGCGTCATTAACCATCGAGTAGTAAATGTACTCGGCCACCCCAGGATTTCAGTCTCTCCAGACATCTACTAACTCAATCAGAGACGTAAGCTATGTGACCATGTGCGCTGCCCCGGTCAGACCCCGCTGAGTGGTTCTAGAGCAGTCCAGCACATTTTTCATAAACCATATTGAATTCCACACCCCTTATTATCGAGGTTGCTGTCCCTTTTGTGAGTATCTCATCCAGGTCCCCATAGAATCCAGGGTCATCTATGGACTGTATGTGTTAACCAATACCACCATTGTACCTGAGAGCGCCCCCACACAATCACTTAGTGACCCTGTGAGTCAATGCTCCTTTTTTCTACCTGGAAGCACAGTGTCCGGTGTATTATGCTTGGCACCCCCCTAGCACCTGTCGAGTATTCTGTATAGTATTGTTGATTCCCCCGTCTGGGCACGAACCCCTCTTTAATGGCCCTTGGATATGCATTTCCTGAAATATTACTACTCTGGGCTGGTGACAGTCCAAATACATAAGAACCTTTCTCGCCCGCGCAGGATTATTTAGGCCACGGACATTCCAGGTCATTACTTTTACATCTGCACTTATATCGTCACATGGAGTTTACTATATAAATCTGCCATCCCATCAGAAGTTGGGTTCCGTACCACTTGTGCTGACCTAACAACATGTCAGCAAACCTTTTGAACATAGCTCCCACTTTCCTATCCCCCCGAACCCTGCCCCATAAACCATGTGCTCAGCACACCATCCCCATTCAGGCCCATCCCCCCTCATCAACTTCCCTAACCTGGTAACTCCCCTTCCCTCCCTCATCATCACCCCTAACCTGATGATGTAGCTCCATAACTCAAACAGCAAAAACATACGTATGACTGCCAAGTGGTGCCCACCTAGCGTCACTCAAATATCAGTTCTGTATGCCATCACGTTGTCGTTGCATGTAGGAAGGTTTGGTAGTGTGAATTTCCATCTCAGTCTCCCGGATCATCCGGCGCAACTCTCTCACATCAGGGCTATGGTTGTTTCTACACTCCTGTGAATGCGGCGGGTTGGGCGCCTCCACATAACCAATAGCATCTGAAGAGTTTCCAAAGAAATTTAAGCAACCTCTGTGTTGTATTTGCAGTCTAGCTGGAAACATAAGGGCATATGGGACATGTCTGGCCCTGAGCAGTCTCTTCACTTGGTCATATGATCCTTGCTGCATCTGGATCCTGGCCACGAAATCTGGAGAAATATGCACATTACTGGCTTCATAGTAGAGTGTACCCTGCTCTCTGGATAATCTCAGAATGAGGTCTCCTCCCTGTAAAAGAGCAGTCTTGTAATAATTGTGCATGCAGGGATCCCCCGGTTTGGAAATCGGGGAGATAGTGCAAAGAGCATTTTCAACCAAAAAATGTGGAGAAAGGTTTGCTGCTCCAAGCAAGGCCTGAAACAAATTTTCCACAAATGGCTCCATCGGTCCCTTACATGCTGCCTAAGGCACTACAACTATGCATACATTATTGCGTCTTGTACCTGACTAGAGGTCATTGCATTTACCCCAGATCTTTGTCAGTTCCGACTGCAGGGTTGCAATAGCACATTCATGCTGGCCAACCCCATCTTCCTCCTTTCCGATCCTGGTTTCTTTCTCGTTGATGCAACCTTTTTTCTTTTTCCAATATGTATTTCAGCAAAGCCTATGGTCGCCACAATTGCCCTCATTCTGAGTATGGTGGTAGTCATGGCGCTATTTGCGACATGACTGCCTCACATACCGGTACCAATCCGCTTTGGTTCAATGGGGACTTACCGGTCCAGTCCAACCTTGGAGGGACCGGTAAGTCCCCATTTACCAAACTAATCCTCATTCCCATTTGAGCCCTCATAGGGCTCAATGGGAATGGGGAGGGCGCAAATAACGGGCCAGAGTATGCCAAGCCTGTTATTTGCGCCCAGGTCCCTTAACGGGTCCCGTCCTTAACACCTGGTCAGACCAGGCGTTAAGGAAGGGACCCGCTAAGGGACCTCGTAGTAGGGTGGTAAGGGACCACCGGCACCGGTCTCCTTACTGGTGCCCGGTATCCCTTACCACCCTTCTCGGGATGAGGGCCAATGTCTTCCAATTTGAAATTGACAGACATAAAGCCATTCTGCATAGCTGCCATCAGCTGATCTTCATGGGTGTCAGCGGGCAGACCCCCTGCCCATGGAGCATCGCTGCGCCCTGTATTTTCTGGCCTCAGTGTTCTCAATGGGTTGTTAGTAAAGGCATTCATTTGTCCCTGCTTCTTCCCTGTGCCCTTTGTCATGTCTTCTTTTGGCATTTGTGTCTCCCTCCTACTGTCACCAGTTCAGTAGCAAAGGAATGTGCTCTGTGCCGCCACAAGCTGCCTCAACACACCGGTATGCCCAAGGTTATCAAGTATAATGGGACCTTTTTCGATGAATACGAATTATCAACAGTCAATCAGAGCTTCTGGCTGTTACTCAGGAGTGCACTGGCCTACCAGCTCCCTGTCACTGTGTCCTTAGGATGAGCTGTTTTGGCGGCCGTGGGCTCTCCAATCTGCCTCCAACAGCCTCGACAAAATTCAGGGTATGGACTCTGAGGCCAGCCCTCCAAGCCACAGATGAATATGGAGCCGAAAACGCAGAGCTGAATGCCGGCCAGCTGGTCAGTGATAATTGTCTAATGGGACCTCTGGGGCAACCGCCCCACTGCCCGCTCCTCACCACATGCCCCACAGTAGAAAGAGGACCAGTACTATACTCTTCTCTTGTTGTAATGTTACCTCACAACCATCCTGTTCTTCTTTCCCTCTCTGGTCACATGTGAGGTGGTGCCTCCAATACTATTGCCAGTAGTTCACAGCCCCTTGCAATGGTAGTTTGATACAGTCCTAGCTATCAATCCCATTTACAGCTGCACCAGTACCACTTTGACTAAATTGTCCACATCCCAAGGCTGCCCGATGTGGCAGTGAGAGCACTAATTCAATAGACCTGTGTACAGTGGTGCAATATGTCACATGGCACCTCACACTCCTCACCCCTCCACCTACAGGCCATATTGCTCAGCTGATCCGAATCCCCATGCCCCAAATGACCATCCATTCGCTCTGTTCATTCTTCTCCCCGTATCAGCCTGTCATAGGGGCCCAGAGTGTATCTAGGCCCCAGTTCGCCACAGCGATGTGGGCAGCTGCAGTGCCAGTGGGTAAGGCGCCACCACCCAGCAATGTAGGGTACAGGGGGGAGGTACAGACCCTCAAGGATTCCATCTGCCACTGCCAGCCTCCGGCACAGACACCTCCCTTTCACTTAGCCCGCCAGAGCAGGGGGCCGCCACTGGCAGTTCAAGCACTGCAGATGGGACCGCGTCATGGCCTCCCTACCGCGGTCTGCACATGAAAGCACAGAGCTCTCCAGCCATGCACACCCCCTCTCATCCCCTGTTCCACTGTGCCACCAGTCTGCCAGAACAATTCCACAGCAGGAGGAGCCACCCACAAGTCTCTTGAGTCTCCCAATCCACCCCCAGTCAGCCGTCTAAGCACCGGATAAATTTGGCTGGTGTTCTGAGCTTGGCGGAGAAGTCCACCGGGCAGATCTTGTCAACTCCACTATCCCTCCTGTATCAAGCTCTGCCGGCGCACCACCAACCACATATATTTTCTGTCAGTGTGTGACCTGGTCCTACAGCAGTCACTGGCCACTCAACAGGTGTTTATATATGTCTCATGGAAGGATGTATGCAAGCTCACGATGTTGCTAGGGCCAGAGCTCCCACTCAGGCAGCCATTTCTTGTGCTGCTCAGCAGCGCCCCCTGCCCACACCTTTTCTACCACCACTTAAATTTGACAAAGTAAGCATGCCTTTGTTTGTGCCCTCCCTGACTATACGTGTAAAAATGAATAATACAGACACTCCCTGGACAGGGAATAAGGCACGAAGAGCAGGCTGCGAGAGTTCAAGGAAAAGTTTAGATCTCTGAGAGCACTCTAATCACATCAAGGTTACAACACATTTATATAGGACATTGACATTTTTAACATATGATGCTACGTTGGACCTGGATTGGTCAGCCGGGGTGGTGTCTTAGGTGTGGGCATCATCTCTTCCTCCGGGTAGGTTGCTTGGTTAGTGGGAGGATTGACGTCAGACATCTGTGTTTCGGATGGGTGAAGGTCAGATCACTTTGAAACACAGCGGTCACTATCTAAGCTAAGAAAATACATTCTGAATAATGCATGCACTAAATAATGGTTGATCAAAAGACCCTCAGTAGTGTATTATGTCATTGTACAAATCACTCAAGGGTTTATATCATCTATAACATTTGGGTTATACAGGTCACAGGTTTACGGGCCTTGACCACTATAATACTGTCATCGGACTGTAGGGTTAGTTTCACAAGAATCTCAGGTATGTGGCATTTGTTAGTATTGGGCACGATATACTGCAGCAGGGGTCTAATGTTAGTTGAGGGTTTGTTGGGTGGGCTTCATAGCATGGTTGGCAGTCTGGCACATGAAAGGAATGCCTTGCAAGGACACAGGGTTAGAATGGCAATAAGTTTCAACTGGCGAGGGTAAGAGGGCAAGGACACTTTTGTGGAGATGGACGAACTATGTGCTTGGCTCATGTTGGTTCACATGCAGGACAGTGATCTCAGAGGAAAAGAGATGTGTTACATTTATTATTTGTTCCAAGCAGCTACGGCTTCAGCGTGAGAATGGAGCTGCAGAGTTTTCTAGTTGGAGTGGGAACGAGGGTGGGGGCCATGTGCTCCGAGCTGCTGCGGCGGGGAAAAGGGAGAGAGGCATTTTGTACTATCGCAGTGAGACCTGGTCACCAAGTTGGAGTCGAAAGGGGGTACAAAAAATGGATGCCCTGTGTCCTGATCGGTGGTCCCATCTACGCGAATGTAACCCAAAGTTAACATTGCGTAAGGGCTAGGGGCGTACCCACCACTAAAGGCACTTGGTCCGAGTTTTTTACTGAGAAGTGATGGCAGAGAGGGGCCCATTCCCCACTTTGTTACATCTAAAGTAACAAATATTCTTTTCATTCTCCCTTCGGTAGTACTCAGCTTCCGCCACAGCCTCGTCCCACGCGGGGGTGCCTTTTATTGGCATCCACGCTCTGCATACACTTCTTAAGCTATTTCCTCTTCTGGAATATTCATCTGGTGTACACATTAAGTAAATTCCTCCATCCCCATCTAGATCCACCCATACTTCTTGGTACCATTGCAACTCCCTTGGTTCTTTTATCGTTGTATGATGCAAATTATCAACTATATCCCCATATTGCCTGTAAATTGCTGTCATCCTATATTGTGGTGTAGTGTACTCCCCTGTTTGCATTTGTGCATCTATCATGGTAGCTACCGTTGTCGGTCGGCCCATTGTTACCATCATCATAGCTGAGGTTGGCATGCTTTTCTCGCAACACCGTAGTCCCAGTTGGCACACACAAAAGAACAGGAGCACAAAGACTATGATGGGGATCAGTATTTTCATTGCCACATTTACCCATGATGGTATCCAACTGAACAAATTGTCGAACCATGTGCTTTCTTCTGCTCCTCCTTCCGTTCTCATTCTCTCTCCTAGAATGTTTACTGCTGTTATCACATGCAAGAGTGTCCCGTTATCAGCATCTTCAGTTGGCACAAATGTGCAACTCGCCCCCCCCAATTTTTCGGCAAACACCACCGTCCATCGCCGTGAGGAGATCTAGGACATATCTGTTTTGCATTGTCATTAGGCACAGCGAGCGGACCTCTATTTTTATCACGTTGAACCCCTCTTCAGTGTCGTTAGTCAGTTGCATGAGCTCCCAGTGCACTATCTGCAACCATTTGGCGTTCGTTCATGCTTGCAGTCCCGGGACAAGAAGTGAGGCGAAGAATGTGTCTGCTGATGAAAAGAGCTTGTATTTCTGCTGGATCTCAGCAAGGAGTTTCGATGATTCGGATGAGATGTAATTGGAGGATCTTTTACTTCATGTCAATCTTTTCTTTAGTTCATATTCTGACAATAGTTCATACACTGGAGCTTCTGTTATTATTAGTTGGGGCGCTGTTGATGGTTCAGCCGATTGACCTGCTGCAATATGCCAGCCGATTGCTCTGCTGCCGATATGCCAGCTGATTGCCCTGCTGCCGATATGGCAGCCGATTGCCACGCTGACCCTTGGATGTGGCTCTCTGGTATTACCATCAGGGCTGTGTGGAGGGTGGCTAGAGCACAAGTTCCTTTCCACGATGCAGGGAGGTGCAGGTAAGCTTGTTTGCCATAATTCCAGTACATATCCATCAGTGCCTTTCTTCATGTCAGGTATTATGACTGTCTTGTTACATTTCTTTGTCTCTCCCATGTTCACTCTTCCCTCCCCATGGAAACACAGCTCATGTGGCACCTCTTTCTGTATTCTAATGCTGTGACCCACGTTAGCTTTGTGATATGTCGCGACCAGATGGGGTCACATACCTCCTTTATCCATTGGAAAGTGTCATTGGATAGGCCTCAAAGTGCTTCTGCTTTGCATTCAATAGTTTCTTCGTGCCACTTATTTTCTGTATATCGCGTCCCCTTGATCACAAGAAATGGTTCCTTGAGGCAAATTACTCCTTGGCGTCTGCTTGTGCACGTTTTCTCATTTTCCAGTTTTTTCAATGTGACGGTGTGCGCTTGGAACGTGCTCTTTATTCTGCATAAAACCAGATGAATTAAACATTGGGTCTCCGACAAGGGCACTTCCTGCGGTACTAACATCCTGATGTGTGCGGAATGAGTGAACATACGTAGCAGCTTTCATTTGTTGCTTGCTTCGCCGTGGCACTGATGTCGGAATACCATTGATTTGATTGGTCAGGGTGGCGGGGATCTTCTATTTCGTCTAACCCTAGGTCATGATAAATGTCGTATTTTTCTCCTCCTCCTCCCTTCATTGTTATTGTTTTTCACCCTTTTGTAATGTATTGGAAACATTCCAACCCATGTTGTATCATTGCTATTCAATATGGTATGTGTATCGTCATCAGTAACAGCAATATTGTGTGAGTTAGGGTGTGTGGTTGTCTGTGAATGAGTACTAGTGTTAATTAAATCATTTGGCCAATAATAATCTCCATCATATTCGTTATATCCATAAGCATTACTCATATTTATGTTGAAACGTAACACTGACACACTTGTTGATCCTACAGTGATGTATTCTGAGGGTTGCATCACATCTGTATTGTTGACGTTAATCTCACGTGACTCTTTCCATATAGTCTTTACCACAGTCCATATCATGTGCGATCCTTCTCGTATCTTGTTAGCCCTGTTTCCGCCCCTGTGCATGTCATTAACAAAAGATAAAAGGGTATAATACCAAGCTGCAAAAAACAACATAACTGACATCAAAATTGCAGCACACTTCAAAACACATTCAACGTTACTGAACCTTTTAGCCCTAATGGCGTCCTTATCACTATCTAGCATTAATTAGTTCTCTGCGATTGTAGGTCATTGGGCCATTTGTCACCTGGAAGGGCGATATAAATTCATTAAGTCACCACAATATATACATGTATTTACATTTTTTGTTCAACTTAATGTATAATCATTATTTTTAGTCATGTTTGTTCATTTACTCTATTGCACTTGTACATTTGCTATGGAATGATAGTAAAACAGTGATGGAGAAAATTGTGGAACAATAATCGAAACTAAGGTGGGAGATAGAGAGAGAGAGTTGAGGTGTATGGAGAGGATATCGATCAATCAAAAGGAAAGGAGGAAAACATAGAAAAGAAGGAAGTAGGAGTCAAGTCGTGCAGAACAAAATACATATCATAACTTTTATCTCTGCATGTTCTCTTTACTGACAATTTTGTTCTCCTTTTTCAACCTCATTTGTGGTACCAGTGGCACCATCTTGCTCCTCCTGGGGGATTGTACTATCGTGTGCCCTCCTCATGTCTGATAAGTGCACCCAATACTTCAATCCTCTTACCTTCACCGTAGTGGGTGTACTGTAGATGACCTCATAATGGCCATGAAACCTTGGTGAATTCCACCTCCTCACAAAGCTGCGGACGTACACATGTGCTCCTGGCATCAGTGGGCCGCTTGAACTGTCTGTGCCGGTGTGGTAGTATCAGTCACCACATTTTCAGTAAAAGGCGGTACTATTTGTCACGCTATGCTGCGTACTGCACATGTTAACTGGGTTAGGTATTCCTTGAACTCTTCCCCCAGCACTGTGGCAGCCCTGTGTGCATCTGATGCTCTTCTAATTGGGGATACTGGCGTGTGTATTCGCCTCCCAGTTACAATTTCGTGGGGGCTCAGATGGTGGTCTTTACATGGTTGCATCCTGAGTTGGAACAGTGCTAGGGGCAAGCAATACACCGAGTTCTTCTTCAGCGTGTTACACAACTTTGATAACTTACTCTTCAGCAATCCGTTGATCTTTTCCACCACCCCATTCACCATAGGATGATAAATTGAGCATAGTTTGTGTTTTACCCTCAAGAGTGATGTCACTTCCTTAAAGAGGTCATTCACTAAGTGCGTACCGTTGTCTGATCTTAATACATTGCATATTCCCCATCGGGAAAACACTTCCCAAACAAGGAATTTGGCCGCACACTTCGCATCTGGGTGGGGACATGGGCCTGCTTCCACCCATCTTGAAAAGGGGCACACCACCACAATCAAATATCTTGCTCCATTACACCGCTCTCCAATATCAGCATAGTTTATATGGAGCTCTCTAAATGGTCCTGTTGGTCGGGACTGGGTACCGCGCAGTGTTCTCAATGTCATTCCTGAATTATATGTTTGGTATGTGATGCATTCTACAATGAATTTCGATAGGTGCTCTTGCAAATTGGGGACGAACCAGTATTCCTGGATGTCTGCGGCGATGTGTTGTTTTGCTACATGGCCGGGGAAATGCAGCTGTTGGAATGCTATTTCTAGTAACTCTATGGAAATTACAACCTTTCCTGTTGTCTCCTGTCTCCAAATGATATCTGTGACTGACTGTTTACATCCCTGTTTGCTCCACAGTTCTTGCTCCTCCTGTGGTGCTCTTCTATGTAATTCTATTATTTGCGCTATTGGGGTATTATTGTAGGCTTCTTCTTGTTGGTCTGTGGTGGTTGCTTTTACAATGCATTTGAGTGTTGGTGTTACATTGAAATACGAGGCCTCCTTTGCTACTGCATCGGCTGCCACGTTTCCCAATGAGATTGCATCTGTGTTGTTGGTCTGGGCTTGGCATTTCACCACTGCCATTACCAATGGTACTGCTAATGCATCAATTAACTCATTCAACAATGTTGCATGCTGTAATAGAGAACCGTCTGCCCTCCTGAATCCCCGTCTACGCCACCGTGACAACCCTGAGTGTACTGTGGTAGTTGCATATGCTGAGTCTGACTATATTGTCACTGCATAGCCCTTGGCTGTGTGCAGTGCTTCGATCATGGCGGGTACTTCGGCTGCCTGTGCTGAGTAATGGGACGGGATGCGCTTTTGCACAATCGTCTCATAGTCATCTTCCTCCATGCGCACTACTACCATTCCGATGTGTTTTTCCCTGTTTCGGGGTTTATTGATGCTGACCCATCCCATGACAATGGTGGCGCTCTTTTCAATTGTGAAGCCTGCAGCTGCGAGAGCCTGTTCGCATGTGAAATGGCCTTTCATTACTGGGTCTAGTGTCCCACTGTAATACGCCAATGGTTTGTGACCTAAAGATGTTTTTTGTGTCAGTACTGCCATCATCAGTGTTCCATTACAGTGTGAAAACAGGAAAAATTCCCTCTCATAATCTGGGTGCATGAGGACTGGGGCATCAGCAATGAGGTCTTTTAGTTTCAAATACTGTGTTATCATTTCCTGTGTCCACTTTATTGTGGCTCTATTTTTCTGTGCCTCTTTTAACGCTTATAGTAAGGGGCGTGTGTATGCCGCGTAATCAAGGATCCATGCTCGGCAATAGTTACAAATGCCAAGAAACTTTTGCATGTCTTTCACAGTTTTTGGGATTATTGTTTTGCGTATAACAGCTGCTCTGTCTGGGAGTATTTGCTTCCCATCTTTTGATATTAGCTGTCCGAGGCATACAACCTCGGCGAGACAGTATTGCAATTTTCCTTTGTCCATCTTGTACCCCTTGGTAGCTAGCACATTCAGTAGTGCTATCGAGTCTTCTCTGCACTTTTCTTCTGTATGACTGCAGACGAGTAAATCATCTACGTATTGGATGATGGTACTCTCTACATCCATGTTTCCAATGTCCTCACGTAACACCCTGTTAACAATGCTGGGGCTTTCGCAATACCCTTGTGGGAGTCTGCGATGTTCATACCTGTTGTTCCCTAATGTGAACGCTGTTAGGTATTGGGATCCTGGGTCGAGTGGTATGGAGAAGAAAGCATTCTTCAAGTCAATTACAGTGAAACATGTTGATTCTTTTGGTACGCTGCACAATATTGATGCCTGGTTAGGCACTAATGGGAACTCTTTTTGAATGACGTCATTGAGTGGGCAGAGATCCTGGATCATCCTCCACGCCCCTCCTTTTGCTTTTTTGATTGGGAAAATCGCTGTATTACATGGGGAGTTTGATGACACTATGATGCCTTGTTTTAGGAGTGCATTTATGGTTTCCCTAATTCCCTCCTCTGCTTCTCTTGATGTGGGATATTGCTTTACCCTCGGCAATATTGCACTTGGCTTGAGTTTTATTTTTATTGGTGTCACGTCATGCAGTAACCCTACATCGTGGGGCCCTGTGGTCCAAATTTCAGGTGCTACCTTTGCTATGTCTTCCTCAAATATAGTCAGTGGGGCATTAATGCTAGCCATGAGTGGGTTGTGTACCTCTCTGTACTGGATCATAATATCACATCGTATCCTTATTTCCATTATTATTTCGCCATCATTTTCACCATCAGTGAATAATTCCTCGTCTGTTATATCTCGTAGCATTACGTTTGGGTCTATGCATAACACAGTTCTCCACTCGCACCCATGCGCGTCGAGTCCTATTACCACAATACGTTTGCTAGATACTTGAACTGCCTCGATGTCTATGGGCATTATTGTGCGACGTCTGTGTGTGCAATTGGGCGGAATATGAAATCTGATGGTGTTCTCCATTCTTTTTTCATTATCTCTGGCACCGCTCGTGCTAATACCTTGATGCCATAAATAAACATACTTATATCAATGGGTATTCCTTGCACCACAACTTTGTTCATTACCGTGCTGATTATCAATGTGGCTCGTACTGGGCATACTCCTGGGGTTGAACACACTATTCCTCGTTCTGTAAACGAGAAAGTCATATTTAATTTGCTCAACAAATCTCTCCCCACCAAATTGATCAGCGCGTCTTCGTGGTACAGTAAGGGTGCGTGCACGGTTTTCCCCCCACCGTCATATCAAGATCTTTAGTCTAAGGAACTTTTAAAATAGCCCCAGAGAACCCCTGCATCTCTAAATTCCTGCCTGAGAGCGGAAACCACCCTTCCATAAAACATGATTTCTCCGCTCCTGAGTCTACCATAAAGATAAACTGCTTATTTCCTATCTCTGCCCCCACTAGTTGTTCCTCTTCTGCACATAAGTGGTGAATAGGAGTGGACACACAAGTGTTCCCTGTGGGCTGTCCTCTTCTGAATGTCTTTCTTGCGCTGGCACTGAAAAGACATTGTCTCCAACCACAGTCACGCCATGGTATGGTACGGGCGCACTGTTTTCGGCTGTTACATAACAATTATTGTTTGCATTTCCTACTGCGTTTTGTCTTGCCATAGGTTGTGGTGGTGGTTGCCGTCCTTGCTGCATCTGAGGTTCATTATAGCATTGGTCTTGCTGCCTCCCTCCTCCCATTGGTAGTCCATAGGGGCTACCTGGGTGTGGGCACACCCAAACTTGTTTGTTCTCCATCGAGTGTTGCCCCTGGAAATACACTGAAGGCCACATTCTACAATCTCTGGAGTAGTGTCCCCATCTCCCACAATTCCAGCATGACCCTTGTGGTCCGCCTCTCATTCCTTGACCACCAAATCCTCTATTCCCCATACCTCCAAACCCCCCTCTCTGTCCACGGTACCCACCTCTTCCTCTTGCTGGTCTTTCTTGCCACTGTTGTCCACCGTATTGCTCTTCTCCGTTCCACTGTCCTTGTCCTCCTGTGGCCCGCAGTGCCGCTATTGCTGCTGGTCTGTTTCCCGCTCCTTCATCCCCCCTCGATTTCTTTGTCTGTGGCTACGCTTGATGGCAGCGACCTTCACTAATTTGTTCTGTACCATCTTCGCCTCATCTGCCAGCCTTTTTTGTGCTATCTCCTTTTCTCTCTCTTTGATCCTCCTGCATTGGTGCATAATTATGCTCTGTATTTCAGGCCAGCCCTTGGCTTCTATCCCAGCTATTTTGTACAAGGCCTTCTGCACCTCCTTAGGGAGCCCCTTTTTAATGATAAAATAAAACCAGGCGGTGGACTGGTTCCACGCCGTGCCAGTTTCGCTTCTCCATAAATCCTGCACCCGCAGTATGAATTGCATGGGATCCTCATTCTCCTCCATTGTGCACTGCATCACTAAGTGTAAATCTGGAATATCTGGAAACGTGCGCCTCAATGCATCCCATACTTGTGCTCGAACGTTATTGAACGCCGACCCATCGTGGTGGTCACAACTCATCGTTACTCCGGGGAATCCGGCCTTTTCCCACACTGCGTCTGCTTGGTCACCATTTGCTGACACTAGTAAACTTTTCACATCCCCTATCGCTAGCGGCACTCTTGCTGTGTTTTTCTCAAAGGCGTGTATCCATTTCCCAGCCCCTCCTGATAGTGGGGGGAGGACCCTTAGCAAGTTGTTTTTATCCATTGGAGCTCATGGAATGTAGTGTGGCCTACCTGCTCCTTTATGTATCAATGACATTTGTAACTTGTGTTTCTTTCCTACCTTACTTACCGCACCTTTCTTTATTTTACTTACCATCATATTTCCCCCTCGCTGTCTTAGTCTACCCTGCCATAGTGGTGGTGATGATGTATCTGGGTAAAGGCGCTTTGGCAGTGGGGACCCAGCCTCGGCAGCTGCCTCTTCATATTTGTCTAAGTCACTCCACACCTCTTCTATTTCTGATTCTTGTTCATTGTTTCCTTCACATCCTTCCCCTCTCTCACTTTTTGTGATGATACTGATTGCGCTGACTCTGAGATTGCTTGCGCCAATTCCCCTGCTGTGCTCAATGTTGGCGTTAGATCCGCCATGGATAATGGTGGCACCTCTCCTCCCCCTGGCAGCATTTGGCCTCTATCGCACAATGCTCTTAGCCACGTTATTTCCATCTGTGCATGCGCTAGCTGGCGGTCTAATTCTCCAGTGAAGTGTGCCAAATTCACGGGGGGTGCACTTGTTGGGCCATACAAACCTCCTTTATCGTAGGGCGGTGTTAGGCAGAAACCTGTGCAGTTCCCTTGGGGACCACTGCAAAAGATTTAGGACTACAGGTGGTTGGCAGTAAACCCAATTCGTAGCAGTCTGTACCACCCAGATTTACCTGGTAGCTGTGGCTGAGCAGTCAGACTTCTCTCAAGATGAGTTAGGCAGTATATAGAGTATACACAATAGGTACAGAGACACAGTAGCACAAGCAAACACTGACCAGAGCTTTGGTGTAAAAGTATATAATTATTTATTTAAAGACACACTTGTAAATTACACTAGCACAAAAAGAGGTAAGTAAATTCAACAGACATTCACTATTATATATATACAACCCTGATTACTTATTAGACAAGTCTTAGTGAGAAACACCGCTTATTTTCAGACAGAGGTGAGCGCTTAACCTAAAATGGCACTCTAATAAGTTATATAAAAAGGGAGGGAAAAGGCAGAGTTATGAAAGCACCCAATTTAAATACTTTTAAAAGAACCACAGTGAGGCAGGTTAGGCAATGTCTACTGGAGAGCAAGGAAGTTCAAATGCCAGGCCCACTCTTAGAGAGAGCAAGCGAAAGGTGTCCAGGATCACACAGTGGGGTTATGCCCAAAGAGTCTTTGTAGATAGTTCACAAAAGATTGAGATCAAGTCAGGAAAAGTTAGTTAACAAGCCCCAGGCTAGCCCAGGTTAGAAAGTCGAGGATTTACTGTCACCCCAAAACGATCTGTAGCAAGGGAAGCCAGGCGGGACACAGTACCTGAAAATGGGAAGAACGCTCCAGTGGGGGCAGTTGTTCCTGGCAGCGGGTGCAAGTCAGTGTTTCGTCCAGAGGAAGAGGAGGTCTCGACGTGGAGGAAAGCTGAAGGTCGTTGCACTGCCAGGGAAGAAACCAGCCGCAGAGTTTCCCGGTTACAAGGTACCACCCTTTTCTTCGCGGTAGTGGTAAACCGTGGTATTCCGGTTGCCAGGGTGCTTGGCACAGGCAAGGCAGCCACAAGATGGTCCAGGAAGGTGAAAAGACAGGCAAACTGGTTATCCCCACCAGTCAAAGGAAGAAGACTCTCCGGACTGGAGATCTCCTCTGTCGTCGGGAAAAGTGGTGAGACGGCTCAGCAGTGCTACACCGGTGGTGTCATCGTTGCGTGTCGACTCGGCTTCTCCCTCCTCGGATTCTTTAGGACCTGTGGCAACTTCTGAAGTTCCAGTGCCCAAAGCCCTGCTTTTATGCAGAAAGCCCCCATTCATTCAGCCTAGCTGTCACTCAAACATGCTAAGTGGTGAGCCGGGCGGCTCACCACTTGGGCCAATCACACAAGAGTGCGACTTGAGTTGCCGAGGCAACTCAGTCCAGGGTGCCCAAACCCCCTCCCACACCCCCTGTGGTACCCAGACAGAGTGGCACCACTTTTGGAGGCTTCTGTGGAGAAGCCCGCCAAAAAGTGGAACAAAGGGCTCGACTTGGGTTGGAGTCACAGAAGCGAACACAAATGCCATTTTGGAACCAAGTTTCAGCAAAAAATACCAACCAGTGAATTTATATTAATTTAATAAACCAGCGGTATGTTCAAGGCTATTTTAAAAAGTGGTAGCCTCGAACAATGGGAAAATCCCATAGGAATATATTTGCGGGCGAATATAAAAAGTAGTATCCACTGCCACCAGCCAAAACTCGTTCGGAGGGAACTGGACAGTGCCCCTTCGAACAACAGACCCCGGGGCAATCAAATTGCCCCGACCAGTATGTCCACAATATGATGGTTTGTACTGGTTCTGTTCACAATTTGAGACTAGTAAAGCCAATGGTGACTTCACATGCCCTGGGAGACAGTAGTAAGTCCCAGGGTATGGAGTCTATGTTTGGGGGTCGCTACAACACCCCTGGGTTACTGCACGCAGGGTGCTGTGTAACCCACATATCAAAAACACATGAAACCCTATGGGGTAAAGGACCCCATAGCCCATAGAACACATACAAAATCAAAGGACCACCTCAAATCATGTCTAAGAGTGGGAGGAAAAGAGTCTCACACTTAGCAGGAGAAAAAATAAACCCCAAAAAATCCAGCAAAACTGCTGGGGGACTCACTAGGTTTGGGAAATTAGCCTTAACAGAGAATTCTCCCTAACAGGCGGCGGTGCCGTGGCAACTGCTCCGTTTGAGGGTGCGGGGTGGGACATGCTGGTATGTACAGGGGCTCACTGTATCCTAATGCTGGCCTTGAAATTAAAGGATATATTTTTGTTGTATCGCCTTCAGCTGTAGTGGTTGTGCACTCGCTCTTTGGCGTTCTGCTTACCTCTTCCTCCGTTTTCTGGGTTTCGTTCGTTCTTGGTTTATTTACCTCTGCTGTAGGCGTAACTTCTTCAAACATTCGCCACAGGTCTAATACCTCTAATCTATTCTGTAGTTGTTTCCCCTTATACCTTGCTAACAAGTGTGTGGATACTAAATCTAACACCCTTTTATCGAATGACCCACCTTCTGGCCAAATTGGCATCACACTGTCTCCTTTTATCTCCGTCAACCATTGATCGTGGTATTCATGTATCTTCTCACTGTATAACGGAAGGTGCTGACAAATATGTGCTAGTGGTGTTATTCCCCCCATGACGATATTCTTTCTTCTTTCCCTTTGTCTGTACTTTCCCATCAACCCCTCTTTCCCTCTAATCACTTCTCCACTTGCCTTTCTTTCCTTCTAGCAGAACAATATACCCTGAATCTTTTCAATTACTTATAGATTGTCTGCACACATATGTATCAAGATAGATATATGAATCACTTTTCAACGTTAACCTTATAGTTGTTGCATGATCAAATTCAACAGTTCATTTTTGCATATTTTGGCACTTTAACCACAAATTAATCACAGTACTTGGATATCCTTGACAAAAAACGGACAGAACCCAAAAGACATATAACACATATCATGCACATGCACTATCATCTATAACATTTGGGTTATACAGGTCACAGGTTTACAGGCCTTGACCACTATAATACTGTCATCGGACTGTAGGGTTAGTTTCACAAGAATCTGAGGTATGTGGCATTTGTTAGTATTGGGCACAATATACTGCAGCAGGGGTCTAATGTTAGTTGAGGGTTTGTTGGGTGGGCTTCATAGCATGATTGAAAATCTGGCACATGAAAGGAATGCCTTTCAAGGACACAGGGTTAGAATGGCAATAAGTTTCAACTGACGAGGGTAAGAGGGCAAGGACACTTTTGTGGAGATACCCTGAATCTTTTCAATTACTTATAGATTGTCTGCACACATATGTATCAAGATAGATATATGAATCACTTTTCAACGTTAACCTTATAGTTGTTGCATGATCAAATTCAACAGTTCTTTTTTGCATATTTTGGCACTTTAACCACAAATTAATCACAGTACTTGGATATCCTTGACAAAAAACGGACAGAACCCAAAAGACATATAACACATATCATGCACATGCACTACCTGCGCGCTTTTTCCCCCTGTTTTGCTCTTTTGACCACCACTTCCCCGTTTTGCCTACTCTTCTCATTCACTCCCCACCTCTTACACCCTCTTACTCTTTTCCAAGAATCCTTTCGTACCCAGAAAAAGAATGTTCTAAATAACTACTCCGAGTCTACTCAATATACGAGACTCCTACTATTTTCTCTGTATCTTCACTTATTTATTCTGCACTGGACGAGACAATGCTATGCAGCGCCGCCTTCTACCCCGTTCGGGCTAGGATACCACTTCTCTTTTTTTTCTTCACTTCTTACAAAACCTAATGGCCATATAAAGGACAGATCAGAAAAGCCTCATCATCACTCATACAGGCCCTACTCTTCCCTATAACCTATTACCACCTGTCCTCCCTATTTCCCCCTTACCTTTCCTTCGTAACCTTTGCAACCGGCACTCACGTGTTCAGTCAGGTGACTCGAGGGTCGCCGCTCACAGTCCGACCCCAGTCAGGCTCGCACCCCAACTAAGCCGTGGCCCGCCTCAGTGAGCAGCTTTTCAGTCGGGTATTCGTCAACCGGGAACCCTTGACCCTTCTCCGTAGTGCGCACAGGCTGGTCGGCCACGGAGGCGATGGTTTTGCTGGGGGGCGTCCCTGATCTCGCCGCACAGCGCTGGCCTCGAGGAACGTCTCTAATCACGTCGTAGGGGGTCACCAAATGTTTGTTCCCTCCCTGACTATACGTGTAAAAATGAATAATACAGACACTCCCTGGACAGGGAGTAAGGCACAAAAGAGCAGGCTGCGAGAGTTCAAGGAAAAGTTTATCTAGATCTCTGAGAGCTCTCTGACCACATCAAGGTTACAACACATTTATATAGGACATTGATATTTTTAACATATGATGCTACATTGTACCTGGATTGGTCAGCCGGGGTGGTGTCTTAGGTGTTGGCATGGTTAGCGGGAGGATTGATGTCAGACATCTGTGTTCCGGATGGGTGAAGGTCAGGTCGCTGTGAAACACGGTGGTCACTATCTAAGCTAAGAAAATACATTCTGAATAATGCATGCACAAAAGACCCTCAGTAGTGTATCATGTCATTGTACAAATCACTCAAGGGTTTATATCATCTATAACATTTGGGTTATACAGGTCACAGGTTTACAGGCCTTGACCACTATAATACTGTCATCGGACTGTAGGGTTAGTTTCACAAGAATCTGAGGTATGTGGCATTTGTTAGTATTGGGCACAATATACTGCAGCAGGGGTCTAATGTTAGTTGAGGGTTTGTTGGGTGGGCTTCATAGCATGATTGAAAATCTGGCACATGAAAGGAATGCCTTTCAAGGACACAGGGTTAGAATGGCAATAAGTTTCAACTGACGAGGGTAAGAGGGCAAGGACACTTTTGTGGAGATGGACGAGCTATGTGCTTGACTCATGCTGGTTCACATGCAGGACAGTGATCTCAGAGGAAAATAGATGTGTTACGTGTATTATTTGTTGCATGCAGCTCCGCCTTCAGCGTGAGAATGGAGCTGCAGAGTTTTCCAGTTGGAGTGGGAACGAGGGTGGGGGCCATGTGCTCCGAGCTGCTGCGTATGGGAAAAGGGAGAGAGGCATTTTGTACTATTGCAGTGAGGCCTGGTCACCAAGATGGAGTCGAAAGGGGGTACAAAAAATGGATGCCCCGTGTCCTGCTCGGTGGTCCCATCTATGCAAATGTAACCCAAAGTTAACATTGCTTAAGTGCGAGGGGCGTACCCACCACTAGAGGCACTTGGTCCGAGTTTTGTACTGAGAACTGATGGCAGAGAGGGGCCCATTGGCCCCTCGCTCCCACACACCTATCACCCATGCAAGGCACACACAGCCCATTGAATCATATGCCTCGTCAGATATAAGCCAGTTGCTGCACTCCCCATACAACCCCACGCACCTCCTATTACCCAAACTGACCTCCTTCCTAACACACCTCAAGCACCTAACTTTGCATGCCAGCCCGGTACCGAGCAGACCTTCCTACCTGCAGATCATCCTACTCATGGCCCCACCAACAGCCTAAGCACTCCCACTCAAAGACCCCTGGCACCCACTTTACCATCCCAGGCTTCCACTAACTATACCTCCTCACAGTCGCACCCACCTAATGTCCCGACCTTGTATTTGCAAACCACAGCCATAAAAAAACAGCACCTAATTAATGAAACAGATGCTACACTTAAACCTTTACCTAGGCTAAGATCTGCACACTGCCCCAATGAGCCCCAAATGCCCATCTCCCAACAGAACCACACCTCTCAGGTCCAAACATGCCACCCAAAGGGGTCTGTACCCACTCAGCACTAAAATGTGCTCTCATCAATGCAAGATCAATTCCTGCACAAGCCGTTGACATTAACAATTTGATCTTCTCCTTACACCTTGACATCCAAGCAACTACTGAAACTTGGTTGCATTCAGCATGTGACCCAGCACTCTCTATGGGCTTGCCTGCTGGATACACTATTTTCTGTGCAGACAGACTAAATGTAACGGGAGGAGGAGTAGCACTCATCGCATGGGATTCCTTTACGCATCAGAGTGCTCAACTCCACCCTGACTGACAACTGGGACATCTGGTTGACCAAACTGACTCTCCGACTCGGACCCCATTTCCCTACACACTATCTACCGGCCCACAGGTCCAGCCACCTTCTTTTAGGAAAACCTTTTACACACGTTGAGTACCTGCATAAAACTGTCATCTAAAACAATACTTCAAGGAGACTTCAACATTGGATATAATGACCCCCATGACCCAGAAACAACTTCACTAGCCCACTCTCGCAATGCTCTATGCTTCACCCTATGTATCAATACCCTCAAACACACCAAAGGCTGTATCCTGGACTGGATTGCTGACCACAACTGTCAGGTGTCTATCCTTTCAACAGCCGATGCCCCTAGTCTGACCACAACATAGTGCAATTCTCTATCTCCCCAACAATGCACACTACACCGACCACCAGCACACTGCCTCCTACTCTTGCATGGATCTCCAGATCCCTGACAAAGGAGTGCCTTTCCCCCTTGCTCACTTTCCTCTTACCAAGCCCCCATTTACAGCAGACCACAACACATTAGCTGAACTGTATGTCAAAACAATTCCAGACACTAATGACACCATAGCAGCTCTTAAACCATGCAAAAGAAACCATCTGTGCACAGAAATTCAGGGTTCAACCCTGAACTCCAGACTCTCTGATCCAACAATCAGAAGAATCCAATTGGTAGAAATCACCAACTGATGAGAATAAATTAGTATTCACCATAGCAGCTAAACATTACAAGAAAGTAATCCTCTCCTGCCAAGTCCACTAACTAGAATGCTTGCATTGCCAACTCTAAATCTAATACCCGTGAGATCTTCTCTATCCTGAGAGAACTGGAGAACCCCTCATACTCCTTAGTCACCATAACAAAAGATGATGCGTGGTGTTCAAATATCCAAAATGCCACGCTAGCTAAAATTGACAACCTGCACCAAAAAATCAACACCAAACAATCCATGATTGACCCATTGCAAGTGCCGCAGATAGCTGCAGCCCCTTCCTCTAACCCATCACAAAATGCTACCATATTCCACTTCACTGATGTCACTGAGGAGGAAGTCAAAACTATCCTCAAAGGCATCAAACCTTCCTGCTGCAAAGGTGACACATGCCCTGCAAGCCTGATCAAAGAAGGCACATACCCACTGGTCCCTCTTATCACTGCTGTCATCAATGCCTCCTTCTCCACTGGTGCTGTCCCCACCGGCTTCAAATAAGCTTGGGAGCTCCCCCTTATCACACATAAGACCCGGCCATCCACAATAATTACTGTCCCATCACCACAGTCCTGCTAATAATTCTAGATAGAGCTGCCTATCTGCAAATCCAACGACACTTAGAGCCAACCACATCCTATGGATGTGTCAGTCAGGCTTCCAACCATGCCATGGCACAGATTCAGCATTACTCTACTTAAAGATCCAGAACGATTAAATCAGAGACAAAGGCAAGCCCGCCTTGCTGCTCCTCCTTGACTTATCAGCACCGTTTGATCTGGTAGACAATAACATATTAGGTCAACACCTCTCAAAATTAGCCAATTCCTTTCCAGAAGCCATAGCTTGAAATGCTTCATTTTTAGGAGATATATCCATCAGAGTTTTTGCTCAGCACTCCAGTCCCTCCCCAGCACCTATCACTAGAGGGGTTTTCCCAAGACATTTGTGTATCCCCTACTTTGTATAACATATTCACAATATCTCTAGTTACCCTCCTGAACTCTATCAGAATATCCTATGAAAACTATGCAGATGACACACAAATCTTACTCCCCTCCCTGGCAACTACCCTGATGGCTCCACCAGCCTAAACTCTGTTTACCTGACCATCCATGTTTGGATAGCCACACATCGTCTCAGCTTGAACAACGACAAGCCAGAGTGACTCTTGGTGGGACCACTGTCCGTGATTAAAAAACTCGACCACCAATACTCCTTTTCCATCGATGGCATCAAGATTCCTGTCTTACCCGATGTGAAAACTCTGGGTGTATACCTGGATGCGGCTCTATCTCTTGTATGACAAGTCAATGACATAGCCTCGTCTGCAGCCTAATCCACCAAATTAATCAACGCCTCCAGACCAGACCCTTGCTTTCCCCTGACTGCTGTCTCACCCTAGTCCAAGCCACTATAGGATCAATGCTTGACTACTGCAACACCCTTTTCGCAGGCAAATCTGAACACAACATTTGAAAAATTCAACTTATTCAGAACAACGTTATCAGAGCCGCACTGAATATCCCAAAATTTATCACATCTCTGCAGAAGAAAAGAAGTCCACTGGCTGCTGTTTGTTAACAAATTGTCTTCAAGACATTGGGCCTCATTACGGGTCGGGCGGTCTGGAATTAACAGTGGCGGTAAACCCACCACCACTGTTAATTCCGGACCGCCCGATCCCGACCCCTGCAGGTGGAAGGTGATCTTCCCTCCAGGTCTGACCTGGCGGGTTGAACACCTCACGAGATGGTGCCGGTGTTTCCACTTCCCCATTCCCATTGAGTCCTATGGGACTCAATGGGAATGGGGATTAACACCATTCCGCCTCCGTGACTCCCGGGACACCGGGGCTGTAATGCCCTGGTATTTTCGGGAAATCACGGAGGCGGAATGGTAATACGAGTCCGGTGGTAACCGTGGCGGTTTTACCGCCGCGGTTACCGCTGGACTCATAATGAGGCCCATTGTCCAGCATGCACAAATTCCTGTCCAATGATGCACCACCCTGCCTATCTCAAAAACTCACCAAATCAGCATTGTCCAGACCCACTAGAGAAACATATACTCACTGCAGCTACCAGCCTAAATTTAAACAGGCTAAAGCTGGTGGATCCAGCTTTCCTGCCATGGCGGCCAAACATTGGAACCTTCTCCCTAATTCACTGCAGGCCAAATAAACTTAATGGACCTTCCTGAAAGTGCTAACAACATTGTTAATCACTTAACTGGAACTACCTGACACCTACCCTGTCGGTTTGAATGTGATAAGTAATCAATGCCTGCAGTGTCTTTTGCAACTCAACATGTACCAGCACCTTGATACCTCCGGGCTTAGCACACTTTACAAATGTAAAAATAAATACATAAATAAATAAATAGATAAATTAGAAAAATTAAATAAAAGTAATGCTTTTCTAGAAGAACCCAGCAGTCAGGTGGTTATGTATTAACAGGATAAAAATGCTTCACAAAAATAACCATAATGGAAATGGTACTTGTATCATAATGAGACGTGCTGTGGAAATAAGAAGGATTTCAAGAGAAGTATCAAGAAAGCCCTTATAGAGTAACTGGTCGGCTTACCATAAACGCTCTCTGAAAGCATGCAAAGGGCCACAGGTCCACACTGTTGCAAGGTACAGGGATTGTGAGTTTTAATTTTCATTATGTTCTTAGTCTGTACAATTGTGTGTACTCTCAGTTTTATTTGCCTCAGGATAAAAACAATGAATAGACTTCCCGCTTGTAGATACATTGGTGCTTTGAAAACTAAATTAGTGAACAGTGTACTGGTTTATCCCTTGAATAAGGACTTTCAGAAAGTGCTTTGTTTTTTCTAATATTGAAGATGGAATAGGGGAAGATGATGGGCCTCATTACAAGTCAGCCGGTCCGGAAACAACGATGGCGGTAAATCCAAAGCCATCGTTGTTTCTGGACAGGCTGATTCCGAGTCCTGCAGGCGGGAGGTGTCACTCCCACCAGGTCTGACCTGGCGGGAGTAACACCACCCGCCTGCAGGCGGACATGGAAACACCGGCTCTGTCATAGACAGAACCAGTGTTTCCATGGTCCCCATCCCCATGGAGTCCTATCAGACTCCATGGGAATGGGGATTTACAGAATTCCACCTCTGAAATTACCGGGTCACCGGGGTTGTAATGCAACCAAGGAGGCGGAATGGTATTACGGGTCTGGCGGCAGCCTGCTGGTTTTTCCGGCACAGCTACCGCCAGTCTCGCAATGAGGCCCAATATCTCCCCTGCTCTCTAAATTGGAAACTCTGAAACCCGAAGATAGGCTTTAATCCCCACCTTCCTCACTTAGTGCATTCTGAGGCCCTAATTGTATCACGCTTTATCACTCTGACTTATTTTAGTTAACTGTCTGTAGAAAAATCGCATTTACATGGTTTGCCATACAATAATACATATTAGTGAATCAAGGACTGCGGCTGAGATTTTGAACCATTCTTACTTATTATATGCTACAAATATACCTTGCCATGCATTGCAATCAAATGGTTATAATAATGAAAACACTTTTTCTAAATTATCAAAATAGATCAAATGTATGTCGCACTTCAAGGTCATGGGGATTGGGGAAAATTGTAAAATTCTACAGATCGCTAATTAGCAAAAGCCACTGTTCACATCTTTAGGGTGCTGGTGTCTGCGGTTTGCTGTATTGCTTTCACTGTTGACTGAGCAGGACATTGCTTCAGTTTCTCTCCACCACTGGAATGACAAGTCTCCTTTGATTGCCAAAAGGTCAACTGGAAAGAAAAGTCTGTCCATTTTCCCACAGACAGAACAGTCGGTATTATGAGCTTTTCTAATGAATTGCTAAGACTCAACTTGCAAAATTGCATCTCCTGCAGGGCAGTAGCAATCGTCTCTGCGTCTGCTGAACCACTGTGCCAGGCTTTACATGACCTGTTCCTGTGGGCACAGATGCATGTCTGTTCGGATCATTCCAACATAATGGGCCTCATTACGAGTTGGGCGGTAGTCATGGAGCTACTAGCTCCATGGCTGCTGCCAAACCGGGCTCCTTTACCGGGTTCCCAGAATGAGGAATTACTGGGCCATTCTGAGTTCGGAGGGTCTGGTAATTCCTCCCTCTGGGAACCCAGGCCCGGACCTTCCCCATTCCCATCTGAGCCCCCACAGGGCTCAATGGGAATGGGAGAGGGAGCTAACAACGGGCTGATCACGACCGGCCCGTTGTTAGCTCCCTCTTCCCCACGAGGGGACATCGTAATTTCGCGGGACGGGTTTAACGGGTCCGCTTCCATTAGCGGAGACCATTAACCCGTTCCGCGAACCTCGTAATGAGGCACAATATACCAGCATCACCCACTCATCAGTGCACCTTTGATAAGACCACTGTTTCCTTTCAGCATTCTATTTGCCTATTACCAAATGGGGCAAGGCAGTGCCCCTGGGGGCCATCTGTGCTCTCTGCAGTGCACCTTCAACTGCCTATTGGAAGTAGGTGGCGCCTTCAAAAACCTCTGCATATATATGAGAAGTTTGCATACCGGTGCATTAATTGGAATTTAAGTAGAATTTATCCAAAATGCATATTTTATTTTATTTATGACTTTTTTTTATAGTGCTCAACGCCACTGACAGGTCACTTCAGATCAGTATAGGTAAGAGGGCAAAAGAGAGGTACAAGAAAGAAGAAAACACATTCTAAGATCCTTATGCTAGGAGGAGCAGGCATGAATTCAATGCTTGCCTAAACCTCATACGGTCAAGTTCGAGGTGGAACTACAGCGGTAATGAATTCATGAGGGAGGAGCCCCGGATACCAAGAGATCTGCTCCCATTGCAGTTGTAGTTCATCTACTTCAAATCCAGAAGGTTATGGGGTGCTGTCTTCAGGCATTTTGTCACCTGGTATAACACAAGTACTTTGGCAAGGTAGCATATTTCGTGGTCAGGAATATTTTTGTGGGACAGGCATAGGATCTTAAAGTGCATGCAATGCTTGGTCAGTTGGTTTAGAGGGGCAGACTTTAAGAAGACATCCTTTAAAACAATGATTAAACATATCCTAAGTCCCATCAGAAAGACCTCCATCATGGATGTGTTTAAGCATTGCTGATTAGTGACCATCCAGCTATCAATGTGAAGGTGAGGATCACGGACCACCTGAAGATCTTGTACCATGCACACAGTCTGAGGCATAGCTGATAATCCTTGGCATAGCTATGAAAGTCAGTGTCGTAGCTGCTGACGATCTGTGCAGATGTGGACATGTAGATGTCAAAATGTTTTTGTGAGAGAGATGTCCATTATGGCACCGCTGAGCTGATCACAGAAAATGATGATATTAATGATATTAAAGGCCCAGTTTCACACTGTAGGTGGGATCGGTGAAGAAAAAGTTGAACCATGTTAAGAGTTGTCCTTTATTGCTCATTGAAAGCTTCAGTTTGAGTGGGATGTTCTGGTTGCACTTGTGAAAACCTGCAGATAGGTCAAGCAGGCCCATGGCACAGAAGAGCCCTTGGGCTCTAACAAAGCAAATTCAGAGGAATTTAGAGTGAACAATAGGGCCTGCCACTTTCTGAAAACATAATCCAAACTAGGTGTTCGAGTTATGGTATAACCAGCCAAGCTATTTGAGGTGGTGGGTCGTTTGCACTACTGCAAGGTTAAGAAAATCTAGAGAACCACTTATGGATTCTATTTCTAGTTTTCAATTGTTTTATGCACAGCTGTACCCAGTTGTAGAACCTTAGCAGCCCAAGACACTCCTCACTGAGTTTCACCCATTCTAAGTGGCTGAATACCAAGGGTGTAGAAATTAGATCATAGGATTCAGCAGGCTCTCAGTCTCTGCACACTCCAAAATCCAACTGCCTGGGTGTAACAGTGATTAATACGATGAAAGGCGGACCAAAGGCATAGGTGGACTGGCAACATATGGCCTGCGGGGCAAGATTACTTTTCTGACCCATACTGCAATAGCCCAAGGCCACAGTGCAGCGACCCTAATATCCAGAACAAGTAAACTCAATACAACCTCTCCCCCACATTCTCAAATACATATAACAAATATTATTTTACTTTTATACCACATATATTTCAGTTATGTTTGTGGTTTCTCAGAGACCCGGAATCATTGAAATTGTCCAACTCACCAAACATAGTAAAATTATTTCACTGTGATGGTATAAATGGCGAAATGGGAAGGCTGGGATTTGAGCCCAGTTTTCGTTGTGTTGCAATTTGTAATTTGACAGCAGGCTACATCTCCTCTCATCCCACCTCGTCATTAGTTCTAGAACAATGTAAATAGGTTGCAAAGCTAGAGAATGCATTGGTAGAGCATAGCCATTGCTGAACAACAGGGTCTGGGTTTGCTCTCACAGCCAAACATGAGCTGGCATGGCAAAAGACCCATACCTGGCTGCCTGCCTGCCCAGCCCACAACACAAAACCCATACCTGTCCCCCCTGTATTTACCCCCCACAACAGAAGACCCTTACTTGTCATCCTGCCTCCTCACCAGGACGCTTTACAGAAATTGATAAATTATAATTATTTATAGAATAACTCTACAGAGTATAAATCCATATGAGTGAGGCTTTCTCTACGGATAGTTAAGGAAAATAAGGCAGTGATGAAAACTGATTTGCACTGGAACACATAATGTATGAAGCGTGGAAGGTGGGTGTTTGAGCCCCATCTGCCTGGTTCCAGAACTTCCAATTCAGAAAGCAGGAAAGACATATCTTCACCTATTCCATCTTCAATATTAGAAATAAATTAAATGCTTTCTACACAGTTTTCATTCAAGGGCTAAATGCGTGCACTGTTCAATGCATTTGTTTTCAAAGCACCAACGTATCTACAGGGAGAAGCTGCCTGTATCATGGGGAGAATACATCTGAGAAACAGACTAAGGTAATAATTATAACAAAAATGCACTATTTTTATAATCGTAGTCTGCACAGTGTGTACTGTCAAAGCACCAAGTCGCATGATAAAGCAACCTGAACAAAAAGGATAGCAGTAGTAATTGAAACATATGTTCCTAAAGCAAGTATGCATCACTCAGAAAAAAGAAAAGGCGGTCAAGCCAGAGCCACAATTGGGTACATTGGTATGCAGATCAGACATAGATCTCTACAGTCAACTTGGCGACCTACCATGCCAGGTGTGTACCCCCATCTCAATTACCCTATTTTCCTTACCCATAATCCTTTGGTGTTCTTTCCTTGCATCACATTCTGAATGCCCCACTATTTCTTACAATTAACTTTCAAACATCTATTTCCCTTTTGCTCCATTCTTTAACTATTAACTCAGCCCCCTTCCCTTACCTTGTACGCACCTCCTTCCCATGCCCTCATTGCTCAGTCACCAATTCCTTGCCATTCACACCCTTTACTTTCTAATCACAGCAAGCCGATTCCTCACCCCTCACATTGCCCCCACTTACAGTTAGACAGTGGACCACCTCAATTTGCCAGTTAGCCTTTGCCAGACATGACAAGAAGTTGTGGTCAAAGTCTTACTGGTAATTGACACTATGAGGTCTGCGCTTGGACAATGCAGAGAGAAAGATAGCAAAGGGGCGTGGCTTTTTTTCTGCTGCCAAGTTACACTTTCTTTGAAGGTTAGCTACATGCTATTCACAGAAGCACAGAGAACTGCAAGGGGAATATGCCTTGGACCTGGTGATAGAAAGGAAGCAAGAGTGGCCTATTAAATTTGTGTGTGTTTTGAAATAAGGTGGAGTATGTGTGTGTCAGTTTCTGTGATTGGGTTAAAATGTTTGAAAGTATTTGTGAAACTGTAAAGTATAGGTGGAAGGATGCATATGTGTTCATGTGGCTTTCTATCTATATATCTGAATCTGCATGTGTGTCTTTTGTTGGTCACAAAAGAGCAGATTGTTCTCGACAAGACAATGGAAAATTATCACAGACTTCAGAGGTCATTCAGAGTTGGCTGGTAACAGTAAAATAGTCAGTTTGGGGCAGATGCTGTTGATTTTACCATCAACCCAATTCAGGGTTTGATTGAATACCAGCAGTGGTTGAATACCAGCAGTGGGACTTTTGGGAAGACCTTTTGCAGAAATCCTACCTATTTTTACCTCCACCTTGAAGGTGGGGTTAAAGAAATTCAAACTAGCACCAAGTATTTAAATCTTTCTTTTTTCTGTACAGAAAAAAAGCACACGTGCTTCTCTTCAATAGAGTGAAATACGTTTTTACAGAGGGCCATGTTGAGGGGGTAAATGGACAGCATCTCTGATTGCCTCCTCTCACCACCTAACCCATATAACAGCCAGAAATGACCCTTATGTGCATAAAGAAAATCAACAGTAGTGATACGAGTCACTACTGTACATAATTCATTTCTCCCTTTCCATTGTTGGCGAAAATGGCAAAAACAAATATTTAAAAAAAACCTTTCACATGAGAGGTGGCATTTCTGACATAGCACTGGAAGTATTCCACACATGACATCTCTGCAGGTCTGGCGGTAAACTTTGAGTAGGGAGGATTTTCAGAAATACCACAGGCAGAGATGGTAACTTCCTTCAGCTGCATTCTATCCAACTCTGAATGACTCCCTTAGTTTGTTATCTTCTAATTATCAACAGATGATTACATCTTGTTATGTGTATTTTTCAACTGTGTCCAAAAATAAGCATCACAAACAGTCCTGCAGCCATTTCTGAAACAAACCACTATATGAGTAACAGCTATGGGAGCTATTCAGGGTGCTATTAAACTCTTTTTGTATGAACACATTGGTGTTCAAGAAATTCACTAGAACATAGGCGACAAACTCTTATATGATATGAACCCTTACTTCCTTGTCAGGAAGGTGTTGTGATAAGCTGCTGTGGATTGTAACAGATCACTGGCTTATGGTGCACAGTGGTGCCAAAAATACCATCCAGGCTAACAGAACCAGTTATTTAAATGCATGCATTGCCACCTGGCGCTATGAACTTGAACCTGGAGCCTAGACTACTCTCCCACTCACTTACTGCAAAGTCCATTTGTGTGTGGGGGCCAACCAGTCACATCTACAATATTGCTGAAATCAAGACAAATGCTTTCCCCCATTTACACATTCTCTGAGCAGGCTGTGCAGCACTCAATTCTTTTGTGGAAGGCTAGATTCTGAAGAATGTTGTCTTTTTCAATAAGTCCTTTTACATTTGTTAGCCCTGGCCCATGGGGCAAAATCCATGCCCGCTTGGGCAATTGCCCCTTTACTCACTTTGCCAGTCCACCCCTGAGCATGAGAAATCCTTGACCACAGTTACACCAGAGTCATCAGCTGCAGCTGCCCCTTCACTTCTACCTTCTTACCACCTGCCCCCTCTATGTACTTGCTGAGGCGGTGGTACCCTTATGCAGTCGAGGGATGAACCATGGTGATTTGTATGTTACTTGAACTCCGAAAATACCCTTTTTGACAATATTATGCCTTGCACAGAAATTCTGTTTTGTATATTAAATTAAGAATCAAACAGAAAAATGCTGAATGAAATTAAAACGTTGAATTTGATTACTGCAAAGTATTATGATAACCTTGTTATGTAGTCGCTTATTCATTTCCCTGCCCTCGTGCATGGCTGCGTTTGCAGTCCTTTCTTGATTGGATTATTATTTTCATGAACTAGGTTCACCATTCACTTTAGCTTACCTTTTCCTTATGTTAGCTTGTTTTGTTATTCCTCATTTTTCTTTCTTTGTAAATGTACCGCGATATTCGAGTGCAAGGGTCCCTGGCCTCACAACACTGGACTACAGGGGCTAGACCAGGCACCTGTCACGTAGTCCCTTTTTCATTTCCCCGCCTTCACGCACGGCTGCTTTTACAGGCTTTTCTCGATTGCTACTGGAGCCGGTCAATGATTGGACTCTGGCGATACAATGGATAGAGTTAAATGCAGACTTCGACGAACGTGCAGTGGACACGCACAGTGGGCGCTCAGTGAAGTCTCGCCAAAGCGGAGCTCGTCTGTGCCCATCCGTGTTCTGGCCGGGATCTGGGCTGCTCCCTCGTTGGAGGCCCTTAAGGTGATTTAATATTTTCCCCTAGTGATACTGACTAGCCGCCCGACTGGCAAGTCAATCTACTTACTCCTGCTTCAATCGCTATTTCAGATAACCCATCTTTAGTTGGTCTTCTTTGTAATGCCCGCACACTGGCTCACCATACATTTTATATGTTCTGACCTACTCTGCACCTGTAACCCAGATCGTTTGAGTATTACTGAGACTCTGTTGTCTGAAGCATCAACCCCTGATCTATCACATGTGGTGCAGGTGGAATACACCATTCTGCATGTTGATCAGGATGCTATGCACTCAGGATGCAGTGTGGCACTTATTTTTAAAAATATCTGAAGTGCACTATAATTCCAGCTACTCAGAGTGCCATATTTAAATCTGTTAGCGCTGATGTCACTCTTGCCTACTATGTCAATTGTTTAATAGTTTACCACCCACCATCGTATGATACACTATTTTCAACAGACTTTGCTCACTTGTTGCTATGCTGTAGCTGAAGCACCCCCATTTACCTATCCCGCGTGACCTTAATCTGTGGGTTGACGACCCTTCAGAACCACATGGAGTCCATTTTTTGACTGCCATGGCTGACTTAAATGTAGACCAGGTAATAACTGGTCCTACACACTGCTGTGGCCATACTTCGCTATTATACTAGATCTATTTGTTTCTGAGGACAACATAATGTCGACTCACCCAGCTTTTCTGGTTGAGTGGTCTGACTACTATGCCATTCCTTTTTCCTTGTCTGTTCCTACTGTCCTCACTGCTTCGTCTTTCTTTTGGGTTTGGAGCCAAGTGCAGTCCTCTGTTCTGTTCAATGCCATCCATAAACATTACGAGGCTAGTACGACTATGGGCCTCAAGTATAGTTGTCCGGAAACAAGGGTACCGGTAGACTGACCGGCAAGCCTTGTTTGCGGACCGCCGCCCTAAGACTCTGCCTGCAGGGGCTGCTACACCCAGTAGGCATAGTTGTCACGGAAGTACTGGCACCGTTAGCAACTGTGCTGTGCGCGCGTCTCCCTACTCCCATGGAGTCCTTTGGGACTCCATGGGAATGGGGACTTCCAAAATATGGCGCCTGGTTTCCCGTGCCGCTGGGACTTGTAATGTCCTGGTGGCATCGGGAAGTCAGGCGCTGGTTTCAGTGCTACAGGGTTGGCGGCAACCCACCGGTGGCACCGGCGGGTTACCACCAACCTCGTAATGAGGCCCTATATCTTCCATGGACCCTCTATTAGCGTTATTTTCTGCCTTCAGTCTGGTGGCAGATAAGTTAGCCCTGATAAAGAAATGGATGAAACCTGTCAGAACATCTGCCATTAGTTTTCTTCTCATTTGCGTGCACTTAGGCTGCATCATAGAAAGTCAGAGTGATGCAGCTGTATTAGAGGTCCTCTAAAGGCATGTAATCAACGAGTTACCAGTAGTTGTCCAAGAAGGAGCGTACACCGCAGAAGAAATAATGCTGTTTATTGAAGCTGGGCTTGCACAAATCAAACAACACATTGGAACAGAACTGGTTGATTAGAGCTGACAAACTGGCTCACAGCGAACCATACCTTTATACTGCTAATAGAATGTGTATACAGTTAGAATCAGTTGCATTTCAAATTTCACGTCTCTGCTGTTGTCACAAAGCTGACTGTTTTGACTATCTTAATGCACCTATAGCTAAGCATATGTTAGTTGGACATGATTGGAGAAAAACAGGCCTGCCCTCTCCCGGCATTTTCTCCCCCCAGTGTGGTGCCACATTGCCTCCCGCTCCGCCCCCCAAACTATTAGCAATTAGTAATAACATCATTGTGCTGACCCCCGGATCTTTATTCATCTGATAATAGCCAGCCCTGGAAAAGGAAGAACACGAGACACTCTGAACTATGGGGAAGGGAGGCAATCACAAGGCACCTGTCCAATGAAAAATCTTGCAAACATTGTGGTGGACACACTGTGTGCTTGTTGCTTTTCAGGGACACCAAAACTTACAGTTGATTGGCCTTTCTCATTGCACCTCTTCATTCCGCCTCCTTGTTCCCATATCTACTAGCCAAGTGGGGATTTGTAACCGCCTTTTGTGTTATGCAAGTGACTCCCTGGATAAGGTTAAATTCTCCAGCTGCCATGAATAACTGTGGGACTGGCTCACCAGCCTTCATTGTACTGTCTGGTGCTGTTCACAGCAATGGTGGTCTGCTGGAGACAAGCAGCCAGAATTCAGCTTCCCCACCTTTGCTGCTTGCTTGCTGTGTGTTCAAACTAGCCTGATGTAAAAGGGCCACCTACAGTATCCCCATGGAGTGTGCATACCTCTATTTTCCCCTTCCTTGCACGTATACAGCAGGTTCCCTTGTGTCCATGTTGTTGTATATATATATATAGAGTGTCCTCCCTTGTTGCCCTTCATGCTTGGTCCTTGTGGCTGGGTACAGCCTTCAGTGATCCATGGTCCCTCTCTGGGGGGTGTTCCACAATTGGTAAATGCGCCCCTCGGCCTGAATCAGCACATTTATTGCATCCACCTTCGATCAATCTTTCGATTGACAACTTTCTCCCTATCATTTCCTTTTTCTTGCTCTTAGGCATCCATGACCATGTTACCCTGTCCATGTTCCCTCTCTCATGCTCCTATCCATCCAGTTTGAGCGCAAGTATTTCACAATCATGTTCATCTAAAGAGAATGCTACCCAATGAGCATCATAGTCTGCTACATTTGTTAGATCACATGCACTCCATCCTCAGCCTCATTCATCCTGGGAGGCTGCATTTCAAATTCACTACGCTTGTCAATAACTTTATTAGCAGTTATTATATACCATACTTATCCCTTGCTGCAATTACAGTTCTTGATGATTCACTGTCGCACAGAAAGCAACAAGCATCACGGCGAGCATGGGGACAGTTATTTTGAACATAGCTGCTAGCCACTCGGTATGCAGACAAATTGTGAGTCCACCCAACTGTTGGAGATGGTATCATGTGTTTCTTTACCATCTTTTTATGTAGTGTGTGTGTATATTGTAAGAGGATTCAATTCAACACTACAGCTAAGTCAATGCCTAGTCTGGGATACTGAATGGAAACCCTTATTGATATATCTTTATGTCCAGTTCATGCGTTCTGGATGACTACCCCTATATAACACTCCTCTCTTGGAATCCTCCTGACCCCACTGAGCCAAGAAGTAGTTCTGTTTTGCACGTTTAAAGGGTTATTTGATAATTTAAACAATAGATATATATCACACTTTATAATAAATTAATAATTGGATATCACACTGAATCTGAGCAGTAATCAATAATGGATAGTCTGGCACTAGCACACATGTGAATAGGAACAGAAGAATAAGGTGGTAGAGAATACTTTATATAAGTTCAGATGGATGTAATGTTGAATGAAAAATGCAATACAGAAAATACTCAATATGATTTCAACAAAACAATGTAATCACTTTTCTCTGGCAATTCACCCCCCCTTTTATGCAATGCAAGGAAATGGAAGGAAAGCACACAGTTCTCAGAAATGCAATCAACTGTAATTCAGTTCACCCCAGCAAGCTTAGACTACAGATCGGAGTTTTAAACACAGGCCCAAAATGCTTTTACATGTGCTGGCAATGAAGTGAAAAATATGCTAAAATGCTTTTAATTCCCCCTAGAGGTTCAGGGTGAGTGGTATCTAGTTAATATTAGTCCAGGCTCACTCTAGCAATGATACAGGGATGGTTCTTAAGAGGCAAACGAATTTTTAGCAAGGAAAGCAAAGAATCTTCTGTTTTCACACGTGGAGAAATTTGCATATCGCGGTAAAATTCGCGAGTGCGTTTTTCGCAATTACAGAGGAACTACAAGGACTATCACTATCGTTTTGGGGTCCTAGGACAGCCTAGGATCTCAGCTTCCTGATGAAAGTTACTGCAAGTCTCTAGGATAAACGGTCATGGAGATATGAGCGATTAAATAAAGGTAGTTTTTCGGATTTGGAATGTTAAAAGTCAAAGTGACAAGTGCAGCTTGCAACTAGAAAATGACAGGTGACAGCTTTACAAATGACAGGTGACAGTTAGGAGACAGTTCTACTTAGATTAAAATAGATTGAATTATATTATTTTAACTAAGAGATTGGTTCTGCACAGTCTGCTAGGTACTCACAATATATTTCTGAAATAAATGGGCCTCGCCACGGATCTGGTCAGGTTTTAGACTGGACTCTGGTCTGGTCTCTGCACTTCACAGTGATCTGGGTCAGCTCTCTGGTTCTGCTAACAGTGGTCTGGGTCAGCTCTGCTCTGCTGGTCTAGCCTCTCTGGATTCTGGAGATTGATGGATTTGAAGTCTGGATCTCTGGATGTGGTATGGTCCGGCAGAGCGCGTTGCAGCAAATGGAATTGACTGTCCCTATCTGTCCTGACTGTCTGCTTTTATGTGTTTTGAAAATGGGTGTGTGTGCAGCATCACTAGGCTCTACCCCTCTCCACTTGCCATTGGCCACTTCCTCCTCTTCCCCTTGATTGGGGGAATGAAATGAAGTGTCATCATGATGAGGCCTGTTTATGATACAGAGAACACACCCCTGTCAACTTTACACACAATCTATATTTGATCCAAAAGACATATTTGCACAGGTACACATTTGTTTAAAATTACATGCCCCCATCACATATCACAGGAGGTATACCCTGTCCAAATCTGCTCTTCCTGGGAGCTTGCATTCAGAAATGGCAACATTTGCACTTTTTAACTGGTTTCGTAATATCGGACATTACCCCAAATTTATACACATGTGCGCAAGGAGTATGGACATTACTTGATGAAGTATCAGACTTTTAACTTGCATACATTTTAAGTAATACCCTCTTAACTGCTAGCTTGCCCCCAGATCATGCCACCGGTTCTAAAAACCTCTTAAAATGTGGGCAGAAAAATCACAAGAATTATGGTATCATTTAAATAATTTTCACAAGTCCGCTCTATGAGTTATTCATCTTTTTCTAAAACCATATTCTGGCTACAGGGGTGTGGTTTCCCCCCAGCACAAGGTTAAATTTCTGGTTTTTCCAGTTCTGCCAAGCCAGCTTGCTCTCACAGGCAGTGCTCCTCCCCTTTACTTCCAGGAGGAAGCCACTTTTTATGGCCCCCATAATAAAACATTTGCCTGAGTCAGGACAGGGCTTTGTTCAATTTCCTGCAGAGCCCAGGTAATTCAATCAGGGAAGTGTCATATCCCTTTTGGTGGGAGCAGCAAACGGCAGCTAGGCCTGGGAACACAGCTGTTGTGCAAGTCTCAACTCCTGTCGGGGGTAGCTGGTGGGCAGAATTCAGTTCCTTAAGCCAGGCCCCAGCTAATGTCACTTTTGTTCCCCAGTTTAAGTCAAGACAATTTTTTACATATGCAGCTAGGATGCTGATTCTAAGTTCAAAACTATGACATTTAAACAATTGCAACCTATGTGACACTCAAAAGTAGGTCACTCATTTCTTTTAAACATTTAGGTTTTTAGTGTCTTTCAGTCCAAATTTACTTAAACTGCTGAAATCCACAGCTCAGCCAGTCTTGTTATAAACCTTCAAGTCACTTCAGAATATAACTTTACATTGTATCCACCTCTCAGTAAGTCTTTCTTTTGCTTGCCTTGGGTTCATTTATTCAGTTTTAAACAAAATCTGGTGGTTTTAAAACGCCGGCTTTCTGATAGTGGTGAGTACTGGTACTGCACCCCTTTTTGGGATTTAAGAAAATGAATTCCCCACAATTCTTGGTTGCTTTTGGCAGTCAGCATTGCCATTCTCAATGGTTTCAGACTACTGTGTGGGTAGTCCAATGGTGGTTTTAGGCAGTGCCCTTCTGTGCCCATAACCTCGGCAAAATGGGTGGCAGCCTATTCTTCATGCACTTCCCTGGGCATTTTCTGGGAAGCTCTGGCCATCATGATGTTTTCCATGTCAGTACTGCACAGTTTTGAGGTAGGGCTTGGATGCCTGGGTAAAAACATCCCACAAGCCCCCCTCTTGCGATGGCCATTCTGTTTCACTGATGGGACTCGCAAGACCTGGGATGTTTCCTCATCTTCTTCCAATAGATGGCACAGTTCAGCATCTTTTCCTCCATCCGGTACTGATCGGTCGGTTCTCCTCGCTGGTCCTGATGGGAATATTGGGCGGTACACTGGGCCCCTTGCGTCTCTGCTCCCGGTCTCCGGATCGTCCTCCTTGGCCAGTCTCGAGGTGTTCTTTCTCCTAGGATGACAAAGGAAGAGCGGCAATACCTATTCATAGACATTTTTCCCCCACCATTGATATAGTGGGGTGGCATATGAATTTTAGAACTCAACAGATATGCAGATGCACATTTCTTTTTGCATTCTAAAACAAAAACACCCACATTCAGAAACTCAGAATTTGATAGGCGATATGTCGGATATTTTAAGTTGGAACTGAATTAATCTGAGACAGTACCCTCTAGGATTCGAGAGGATTCCTCCAGTTGTTGCAGAGTGTGCCTGGGATGGCAACACTTCAACTGGTTAATGTGGACCCACTTGTCTTCCCCCTCTGCCAAACCGCCTTTGGGGATGCGGATCTTGTAGGCCACAGGGGAGATTTTGTCTATAATCTCAAAGGGTCCCTTCCATGTAGGCAAACATTTTCGCTGTTTGGCCTGGTTCCTTTGGAAATTGTATAGATAGACCCGGTCCCCCACCTGAAATTCCTTCCTGGAAATCTTCAGGTCATAGTGGGTCTTCATGCTATCAGCTGATCTTTCTAGATTCCGCTGAGCATAAGCAAAAGCATGTTGAAGGTGTTTCCTTAAATTCTCCACATACTCGTGAGTTGTGGAGGCATTTATTAGTGTCTGCTCTTGGGTCCTGTAGAGCAAATGCTGAGGAAGCACCATCTTGCGCCCAGTCATCAACTCAAATGGTGACATTTTGGTTGCAGATGAAGGGGTAGATCTGATGGCAATTAGGACCAGAGGTAATCGGATATCCCAACCTGGCCCAGAATCTGCCACAAACTTCTGTAATATGCTCACAATGCTTCGGTTATATCTCTCTACTGCCCCAGAAGAAGCTGGCCTGTAAGCAATGTGTAGCTTTCTCTTGACCCCCAGTATCTCCCACATCTTTGTCATTACTTCACTGGTGAAGTGGCTACCTCTGTCTGACTCAATCCTTTGAGGTAGACCAAAATGGGAAAAGATGTGGTTAATCATCAGGGCAGCTGCGGTTTCTGCCTTGCAGTTTGGGGCTGGGAGACATTCCACCCACTTGGTAAACAAGCATGTCACAGTCAACATGTACTTATTCCCCCTAGCAGAGCGAATCACGGGGCCTAAAAGTCGATTTGTAAATCTGACCATGGCAGTGTCATCCCCCTCTTTTGGAGAGGTGCACGGTGCGTGAGGGATGATGGCTGAAATTGTGCACACACAAGACACCCCTTCAAGTATTGGTTGAGGTCCTGCCCCATGTGTGGCCAGTATGCAACCTCTCTTAAGATTTCCAATGTTGTGTGAAACCCCCTATGACCGGCGGTGGCCGCATCATGGGCGTGACTTAACATCAGGCTTCGGAATGAGGTAGGAACCACCCACTGATCGTGGCCAGCTTTGGATTTCCTTACCAGCAAACCGTCTTGGATTCGGAACATTTTTGGACATTTCATCAACACTCTTAGGTCCTCTTTCCCAATGTAATCGGTATCCGTCAGGGGAAAGTTCTCAGGGTCCTCAAGGTGCTGGTAAAATTTACCAATTATTGGATCCCCCTTCTGAGCGGTAATCAAATCAGCATCAGGGGTCTCCTTACTCTATTGTGCAATTGAAAGGTCGTTGTGAGCATTTGTCTGGGACCTAATGATAGCAGTGACCTGGATTTCCCCCAACAGGGACTCAATCTCAATTAGATCCCCTTGGATGGCCCCGGTTTTGGCCAGCTGATCAGCTAAGTCATTTCCAGTTTTGTCTGGTCCCTCTACTTTGGAATGACCCTTGATCTTTTTCCAATAGATGGTCATCTCATTCGAGGTGACCAGATCATCAATGTTTTGGATCAACTTCCCATGATTCAAGGGTTTGTTGTTAGCACATAACATGCCTCTGGTTTTCCAATTAACCAGGTGCTCCACGAACCCGTTCCGTACATAATCCGAATCTGTGATTATGACCAGTTTGTGGAGTTGATGTTGGACAGCAGTGAGGATGGCTTGATGCACAGCCATCAGTTCTGCCACCTGACTACTTCGGGGACCAATTTTGTATCCAGCGGAGGGTTCTGGAAACTCCTTCACCCATGCATTCCCTATGCCAGCCACCAGTTCCTTCTCCCCGTCGTTGTCAACATGGTAAGAGCATCCATCCACATACACAGTGGCCATTCCCTCACACATGTCCTCTTCAAAGACTTTGTGTGGGGAATTAAGGTATGCCTCCGTGTTGTCCTTGATTTTTAGACTTTCGTCCTCGTGACAGTTTTCTCTGGCACAATCATGCAAGTCAGCCAGACCTTGCGCAAGGGGACTCTTCTTGTTTTGGCCATATCTGACCTCCACAGGAAAGCCTTGCATTGACAGAATCCAGGAAGTAATTCGGGAATTACTCACATTTCCGGCCCGGATTCTATCACTTTGGAGATATTGCAGAGGCTGGTGTGGAGTCTCCACTATGATGTGTTCCCCCTGGATAAACGGGCGGTAATTCTTCAATGCCCACACCGTTGCCAGGAGTGCCTTCTCACAATCGTTGAATTTTTCCTCCACAGAGGATAAAGTTTGGCTCGCATAGGAGATTACTTTATTGACCTTGTCATGCTTTTGGTATAATACCGCCGTCAAGCATGTATTAGAGAACCCCGTCTCCAGGAAGAACTCCTTGTTTCTGACAGGGTAAGCTAGGCAAGGCCCTTGTGAGAGGCTTCTCTTGAGTTGTTTTACTGCCTCAGCTTGTTCTGGACCCCATTCCCACTTGACCCCCCCTTCAGGAGATGAATCAGGGGTCTGGTGATCTCTGCGTAGCCCTCAATGAACTTTCTGCTGTAATTAGTCAGTCCAAGGAGGCTCCTTAGTTCCCGCAGAGTTGTGGGGTCTTTCAGTTTCTGAAGTGCTTCCACTTTCTTTTCCTGGGGACAGAGACCCTGAGGAGTAATCTCATGCCCCAAGAAATTAACATGGGTTCTACACCACTGTGCTTTCTGAAAGGAAAGTTTTGCTCCGGCGGCCCTCAACTGCGTCAGAACATAACGGATCTCCGCTATGTGTTCCTCCACAGATGAACTTTTGATGAGGACATCATCTACATAAGCCAGGTTACCCCTCGCACCCAGGTCGGGCATGGCCTTGTGTAGGAAAATGTTGAATTCATTGCCAGAGTTGAGGTATCCGAAGGGAGTCCGGGTCCATGTGTATTGCTGGCCCCCAAAGGTAAAAGCCAGTTTGTATTGGTCCTCCCTGCTGACAGGCACGGTCCAGTATCCATTGGTCAGGTCTATTGCAGTGAATACCTGTGACCCCTGGATCTGGGCCAGCCCTTGGTCAATGTAGGGCAGAGGCCATCGGGAAGTATGGACCCGTTTGTTGAGCTCCCTGAGGTCGGCGCAGAGTCTCCACTGGCCGTTTGGCTTTAATATTCCCAGCACCGGATTATTGAAGGTGCTGTGGACTGGGCGGATTATTCCCCGGGACTCCAGGTTCTTAATTATTTCAGTAAGGGACTCCATTGATGCGAGAGGCAAGCGATATTGCTTCACAAACACTGGAGTCATGCCAGGGTCCGTGGGGATTGTTGTTGTGTGGATGTCAGTGCGACCACAGTCATATGAGTCTACCGCAAAGAGATCTTGGAAATCCAAGAAAACTTGTTTCAACTTTTGCTTTTGTTCCGGAGTCACACAGGCATCAGCTAGGTTGACTCTCTCTTCCACCATCTGCCTGAAGCCTGGAAATACTTCTGGTTTGGCTATTTCAGCGGCCTCCTCCAGCTGGGTGGAGAAGTCCCTGGTCAGAGTGCTGATTTGGACTGGAGGCTTCAGGTGGGAAAGGCAGCCCTCATGGACCTGGAAAATCACCTCATCCCTCCTGAAGTCACAAGTCACATCTTCCTTACCATAGGGGCAGGAAGTGTACACCAGGAAGTTCCCCCCATGCCGGGTAAAAATCCTGTCTGGTGTTGTATTGTCCTCACCGTCACTGTCAAAGCAGTCCTTGGGGATTGGCCCTAACAGTTCATTACCTAAATCAATGGAAAAATGTCGGTCATCAACTGCCATTCCAATAATGGTGCCTGCGGCTAGAGTAATACTCTACAAGTCGCTGTTATCCACCTCTATTAGAATGGTGTCATGTTCTATGTTGACTAATGGTGTTGGGTTTACCCCCAACCCTTGCTGTTGGAGAGAAGCATTTAGATGTATGTAAGCATTAGGGTTTTGCAGATATTGTCCTCTTTTAACTTTCACTTCCAGGGAGAATTGTTGGGTCCTTTCTGGGATGGTGACTTCCTCTTTGATCTGAATTTCAACTGCATAAGGTAGCAATTGAGCTGACCTAAATGCTTTTTTCCGGATCATCAAAGCCCATGGGATTATCTGCTAATCGGGACCAAGCTTTGAAGTTTATTAGGTCCAAACTAATGGCAAAGCGATTGAGAATGTCACTGCCTAAGTAAAAGGCGGCAGTGACGTCTTGCACGACCCAACAATTATGGACTATGCTCTTCTTGCCAATGGAGATTTTGAGCATACACCTGCTTGGCAGGAGCTGTTGGGAATTAGGTGCTTCCAGGTCCAGTTCTAATTTGTCTATCAGTTTGAATGTGGGAATGGCTGGATCTTTTGGGAGTTGGCGGAACATGGCTTCGCTGATGAAGCTCTTACCGTTGTTAACACACACTCGAGCGAGAACAGAGTCCTTCCCATCATTTAACTGAACAGGGATGAACAACTGCTCTCCAATTTGCTGAATATCAGCCAGGCTCTGAGCTGATTTCACATCTTTCTGGACTATATGAGTGGGAGTTTCTGATTGTGGATTAGTATAGAATCTCAGGGTGTTTCCTTCCAGTGTGGAATACCACATTAAACTGGAAGGCAGGTTGATTTTCAGAAATAGAGAGGACCCTCCATCACCAGTCTGTTGTCCTACTGCTATTACTGTCACGTCTGGAATTTGGATGTTCTGGAAGTGAAATTCTACTTGGTCAGATTTTTGTTCAACCAGGTGGCAGGTGCCGTTTAAACTAACATGGTTGACACTCTGTTTTAATTTTATTGGTCGGCTAGTCTGGGTCCAGAGGATGTTGTTTACGCAATCTATTAGGGGTGACAACCTTCTCAGGAGGTCATTACCTAGTAAACAAGGGGTGCCCTCTGGAGTCACAACTATGACCGGGTGTTTCAACTTGTGTCGCCCAATTTTAATGTCCAAGTCTGCCGTCCCCTCGATGGGAATTTCCTTCCCGTCAAAGTTCTGGAGTTGTCCAGGAAGTGAGGTGAGAGGAATTTGGTAATTCCCTCCCCTTCCTGCATTCAGTTCATCAAAGGCCCTTCTGGACAGAAGGGTAGCTTGAGATCCAGTGTCCACCAGTGCCAAAATTGTACCCTGCCCCTGTACTTGTACCGGGGCATAATATCTTCCCTCCTTCTCCTCAAGGGGGCACAGATAATGCGCATTTTTGGACAACTGGTGGGCTAACTTTCTGGTTTTGGACATCGCTAGCGAAGAGATTTGGGCAGAATTCTGTAGAGAGCCTTAGGAATCTGAAAGAAAAAGTTGGCAACTGGAGATCAGAGCCATTGTGGGTTCCCCTGGCTCCGGTTCTGGGCCGCCCCCCCCTTTTTGGAGGCAGTCATCAGGATGGGTTTGAACCAGGGGATTTTCTTGCTGTTGGTTCTGGGATGAGATGGTGGGCGGCGGTAGCTCAGTCTCCACATCTCCCCAGTCTGGATTTGCATCCGTAGGGACCCATTTTTCTTTGGGAGGAGTTCCCCCCTCTCTGAAGGAGAAGATCCTTTTCCCAGGATCCTCTGAGGATCCCTCTCCCTCAAATTGGAAGATCTGTACCTCCTCCTCAAACTGAGTCTGTTTGGGTCTTTTGTTTCTCCTACCCCCCCTCTGCTCCTTAGGAGGCAGACTTTCAGGGGCAAGAGATTTTGTTTCCGGTTCCTGGGTTTCCAGGGGCTGTTTACAAGTGAGGAAGGAAGCTTCCTCCAAGGCTTTACACCCCCCTTCCCCTTGTGCCTCCTCCCTGGGAACCGGTGAGTTATTGGGGTGCTGCCCCCGTCATTGTTCTGGGGCACCAGGTCCAGAGTTGGGTGCGTGCTGCGCCGGCATGCCGATCTGAGGGTTCTGCTGAGCCCTCAGTATGTGACCCAGATCCCGCGCCATGTTTTGAACCTGGCGCTCTAACTGGGAAACCCGCTCAGGCTGATAGGGGGCCTGTTGTCTCCCCTGGGCTGATCCCGGGAAGGGTAGCTATCCCTTCTTTGGTAGTACCCCTGGTTGGGAAGATTTGGATACCCCTCCACCCTTGGCCTCCCCTCTCCCGGATTCGGTTGTCTGGGCTCAGGGAATTGGGGAAAGAAGGGTGGAGGATTTTTGGGCTGGAAGTTGGGTGGATACCTGGGGAAGAAGTTCTGCCCAGGGTTTGGTGAGTTTCTGTCCTCCTGTGAGAAGTTGGGAGGGAAGTTCTCTCGGTTAGGTGCTTCGCTGGATCCCCCCCCTTGGGCTGGAGGAGTCCACACATAACCCAGGATGGGTCTGTTTCCCTTGTACCGGGGGCTTAAATAATCAGGAGAGCGAGGGACCCCATTTGTGGGACTACCTCCTTGACTCCCTGTTTGTGACTGGCCCGTGGACCTTCTGGGCCTAGCATTATTAGGTGCAGGTAGGTTTTTGGGCCCCCCCATCTCCAAATCCAAAACGGGGGTGACCTTTACCTCTGCCACCTTGGCAGCAGCAGGGGTGCTGTTGGTTTTGGGGTTTTTGGGCGCATTATTTTTATTTTCTATTGGCTTCTGCACCTCATAGATCCGGGTCGCCTGTTCAATGACCCAGTCTAAAGATCTTTTCTCGTGAAAATCCCTCACGAGCTGGGTCATTATGTATTTGGGCAAGGCATGGAAAAACGTATTAATAAATTCTCTGCTATCCGTGCGCACCCTTCTTGTGGTCTGTGCAAAAGCACGCTTTAACTCCTGCACAAATTCTTGTGGGGCCTGATCCTCCCCACATTGTAAATTGTAGGCTGCCTTCCGAGCCTCTTGGGGATTTCTGTGAACAGAAAAATGTTTCAAGATGGCCGCCTTATAGGTGGACCATCTTAAATGATTTTGGTCCTCCAGCCCCGCAAAGAAACTGGAGTATTCTGGTGAGAATGTCCATTTGACGTACTGGATGCAGCTACTGCTGTCCTTCAAATGGAAAGTCTCCATCATTTGCTCATAGAGCTCCAAGTGTTCCCATATGGAATACTTGGCGTTCTTATTATAAGGCGTGATAACACTCCTTATTGCCTTTATTTGCTTCAATGGGTCCTTAAGCAAGGCCCTTTTTACCTTATTGGCCTTTTTGGTGCGGGTAACCCTGGTCCATTCATCCTCTGACTCAGAGGCACTGCTCCCAGAGGTTCCCGTCTGTTCTTCCAGGTTTTCCCGGATTCTGCGAGCCTGGGAATGGCTGGCAGAATGTGGGGAACTGGTCTCCTGTGTCCTGTACCGCTCAGAGGAGTCTTCAGATTCCTCTTTGCTGCCAGGATTTGATGGGTACCCCCCCCACTGACCTAACTGGGCAGAGGTTTTCAGGATGCCCTTAATGGGCCTACTCTCCTGGGGTTCCCCACTAAATTGCACTGTGCTTGGGTGCCCATACCCGGATGCCCGCCCATCCATTCCTGGGAGGTACTGGCCTATGAGCCCCATGCCTCTGGCTGGATAGTAATCTGCCATCCTTGTGGCCCGGTGCTCATGTGCGCCAGGGGACATGGGGGTGGCAAGGTCCAGGGACTGAGAGAGATAAAGGCCTCTGGTACTAGGGCTCCTGAGGTTATGCTCAGGAGTTTCTCTTTCCCAGCGAACCTCATCTCTATCCGCCCCTGCTCCCTGTTGCGCCTTCAGTTCCTCAGTTAAGGCCTTACTAGACTCTATCAGTCTCTCCTGCATCGCTACCTGTTGTTGGAGCCTATCATTGTGCTGGCAGAGAGCCTCATTCTCTCTCTGCGTTTCCTGATTGGTCCTGGAGCACTGGGCCAGTCTTTGCTGCAGGAGGGTTACCTCCTGAGCTGTGTCCCTATTGGCCTGCTCCTTTCTTGCCAGAGCATCCTCCACCTTCCTGGTGTGCTCTAACAAGTTATGGTGTTCTTTTTGGAGGTCACCCAGTCCCTGGAGGGCCGGGTGATTTTCTTCCATTTTCCTTTTTAAGTGGCAGACTTCCTGGCCTAAGGTATCCCTTTCCTGACTAAGAGCCTGCATCTGTGCCGCGAGGTCGTCCCTTTGCCTTTGGAAGGCACCAGCTTTCTGGCGCTCCTGATCAAACTCTGCCTGGGTATCCAGGTCTTTCAGAATCAGTTTATTGCTCTCTGCCTTCTCCCTATCTAGGTGGCTTTGCAGGGTGACTACCTGCTCAGCACATGCCCTATTGAAGTCTAACTGTTGTTCCAGCTTTTTCTGGCTCTGCAGTAGGGAGTCCAAACCTTCTTGGTACTCCTTCTGCAAGGCCAGAAATCTGGTATCCTGGTCAGCCTTTTCCTGTTGCAGGATGTCCATATCCCTCTTTATTTTAATGATGTGCTGTCTACTCTCATTTTCTGACTCCTGGCTCCCCTGCAGCCGCTGCTCAGAAGAGACCAGGTCAGATTGGACCTTCTCTAACGCCATCTGTCGCTTATTCGCCAGATCTTGGCTTTCAGTACTTTTATCCTGCATGTCTCCCATATATAGGTACAGGTATGCCGCTATCCTAAACATCTTGTCTTGTTCATCCTTAGCTTTAGAAGCCATGTATAGTTTACTCAGGGCCACATGTAAGGGACCCTGATCTCTCCATATATCTGACCCTGTTTCCGTGACCTGTTGCGTGATGGCCTGCAACCAGACCGTCTGGTCCTGATGAGTCCACTCACCTCTCAAAAATAACTTATGTAAGAAGTGCTCTCTGGCTATTTTCATGTCTACTAAGGTCGTCATTCTAGAGATTGGTCTCTGTCCTGACTTACAGAAGTTTGTATTTTATTTTTGCAAAACAGACCTTTTCCTTAGAGCGTTCCTTTGAGGAGTGCTTTACAGCGTAACACAACGTGTGATCCGACCGGATATATGTATCTGGTCAGCTGGCACGCTGTATTAATCTGCACAAGTGATAGATCTAATCCAAACGTCCGGCACGAGCCCCCAATTTGTAAGAGGATTCAATTCAACACTACAGCTAAGTCAATGCCTAGTCTGGGATACTGAATGGAAACCCTTATTGATATATCTTTATGTCCAGTTCATGCGTTCTGGATGACTACCCCTATATAACACTCCTCTCTTGGAATCCTCCTGACCACACTGAGCCAAGAAGTAGTTCTGTTTTGCACGTTTAAAGGGTTATTTGATAATTTAAACAATAGATATATATCACACTTTATAATAAATTAATAATTGGATATCACACTGAATCTGAGCAGTAATCAATAATGGATAGTCTGGCACTAGCACACTTGTGAATAGGAACAGAAGAATAAGGTGGTAGAGAATACTTTATATAAGTTCAGATGGATGTAATGTTGAATGAAAAATGCAATACAGAAAATACTCAATATGATTTCAACAAAACAATGTAATCACTTTTCTCTGGCAATTCACCCCCCCTTTTATGCAATGCAAGACAATGGAAGGAAAGCACACAGTTCTCAGAAATGCAATCAACTGTAATTCAGTTCACCCCAGCAAGCTTAGACTACAGATCGGAGTTTTAAACACAGGCCCAAAATGCTTTTACATGTGCTGGCAATGAAGTGAAAAATATGCTAAAATGCTTTTAATTCCCCCTAGAGGTTCAGGATGAGTGGTATCTAGTTAATATTAGTCCAGGCTCACTCTAGCAATGATACAGGGATGGTTCTTAAGAGGCAAACGAATTTTTAGCAAGGAAAGCAAAGAATCTTCTGTTTTCACACGTGGAGAAATTTGCAAATCGCGGTAAAATTCGCGAGTGCGTTTTTCGCGATTTCAGAGGAAGTACAAGGACTATCACTATCGTTCTGGGGTCCTAGGACAGCCTAGGAACTCAGCTTCCCGATGAAAGTTACTGCAAGTCTCTAGGACAAACGGTCACGGAGATATGAGCGATTAAATAAAGGTAGTTTTTCGGATTTGGAATGTTAAAAGTCAAAGTGACAAGTGCAGCTTGCAACTAGAAAATGACAGGTGACAGCTTTACAAATGACAGGTGACAGTTAGGAGACAGTTCTACTTAGATTACAATAGATTGAATTATATTATTTTAACTAAGAGATTGGTTCTGCACAGTCTGCTAGGTACTCACAATATATTTCTGAAATAAATGGGCCTCGCCACGGATCTGGTCAGGTTTTAGACTGGACTCTGGTCTGGTCTCTGCACTTCACAGTGATCTGGGCCAGCTCTCTGGTTCTGCTAACAGTGGTCTGGGTCAGCTCTGCTCTGCTGGTCTAGCCTCTCTGGATTCTGGAGATTGATGGATTTGAAGTCTGGATCTCTGGATGTGGTATGGTCCGGCAGAGCGCGTTGCAGCAAATGGAATTGACTGTCCCTATCTGTCCTGACTGTCTGCTTTTATGTGTTTTGAAAATGGGTGTGTGTGCAGCATCACTAGGCTCTACCCCTCTCCACTTGTCATTGGCCACTTCCTCCTCTTCCCCTTGATTGGGGGAATGAAATGAAGTGTCATCATGATGAGGTCTGTTTATGATACAGAGAACCCACCCCTGTCAACTTTACACACAATCTATATTTGATCCAAAAGACATATTTACACAGGTACACATTTGTTTAAAATTACATGCCCCCATCACATATCACAGGAGGTATACCCTGTCCAAATCTGCTCTTCCTGGGAGCTTGCATTCAGAAATGGCAACATTTGCACTTTTTAACTGGTTTCGTAATATCGGACATTACCCCAAATTTATACACATGTGCGCAAGGAATATGGACATTACTTGATGAAGTATCAGACTTTTAACTTGCATACATTTTAAATAATACCCTCTTAACTGCTAGCTTGCCCCCAGATCATGCCACCGGTTCTAAAAACCTCTTAAAATGTGGGCAGAAAAATCACAAGAATTATGGTTTCATTTAAATAATTTTCACAAGTCCGCTCTATGAGTTATTCATCTTTTTCTAAAACCATATTCTGGCTACAGGGGTGTGGTTTCCCCCCAGCACAAGGTTGAATTTCTGGTTTTTCCAGTTCTTTCAAGCCAGCTTGCTCTCACAGGCAGTGCTCCTCCCCTTTACTTCCAGGAGGAAGCCACTTTTTACGGCCCCCATAATAAAACATTTGCCTGAGTCAGGACAGGGCTTTGTTCAATTTCCTGCAGAGCCCAGGTAATTCAATCAGGGAAGTGTCATATCCCTTTTGGTGGGAGCAGCAAAAGGCAGATAGGCCTGGGAACACAGCTGTTGTGCAAGTCTCAACTCCTGTCGGGGGTAGCTGGTGGGCAGAATTCAGTTCCTTAAGCCAGGCCCCAGCTAATGTCACTTTTGTTCCCCAGTTTAAGTCAAGACAATTTTTTACATATGCAGCTAGGATGCTGATTCCAAGTTTAAAACTATGACATTTAAACAATTGCAACCTATGTGACACTCAAAAGTAGGTCACTCATTTCTTTTAAACATTTAGGTTTTTAGTGTCTTTCAGTCCAAATTTACTTAAACTGCTGAAATCCACAGCTCAGCCAGTCTTGTTATAAATCTTCAAGTCACTTCAGAATATAACTTTACATTGTATCAACCTCTCAGTAAGTCTTTCTTTGGCTTTCCTTGGGTTCATTTATTCAGTTTTAAACAAAATCTGGTTGTTTTAAAACGCAGGCTTTCTGATAGTGGTGAGTACTGGTACTGCACCCCTTTTTGGGATTTAAGAAAATGAATTCCCCACAATTCTAGGTTGCTTTTGGCAGTCAGCATTGCCATTCCCAATGGCTTCAGACTACTGTATGGGTAGTCCAATGGTGGTTTTAGGCAGTGCCCTTCTGTGCCCATAACATCGGCAAAATGGGTGGCAGCCTATTCTTCATGCACTTCCCTGGGCATTTTCTGGGAAGCTCTGGCCATCATGATGTTTTCCATGTCAGTACTGCACAGTTTTGAGGTAGGGCTTGGATGCCTGGGTAAAATCATCCCACAATATCTCTTCGAAAGCTTCAGTGAGTGTCCCGTTAGCAGCATCGTTGGTGGGTATTCTGGTCCCTGCCCTCCATTGGAGTCATTAGATTGAGAATTAACCAATTCTGGAGGGCCATCAGTTGCAAGTCACAGAGCTTCTCCTGTACTGCATTCAGGCCTTTTTCAGTCGCATTCACCAATTGGACCACCTCATAGTGGGTCATTTGCGGCCACTTGGAATTTGTGGCTGCTTGTACCCCAGGAATTACCAAGGATGTAAAAAAGCCTGATGCATTGTTAAAACGTGTTAATTGCTGTGGGATTACATCCAAACTCTGTGATGATTCTGCTGTGAGATGTAGTTGTTACTCCTTTTCATTCTTGCCACTTGCTTCAATGGCCTTTCACCTCTTTCCACTCTTCCCTTTTCTTCTGCCGCAGTGCAGGGAGATCATTGAAAGATAGTAAGTCTGCCTGGGGTATGAGCAATGCAGGTTTGTGGAGTGTCACAAGTGGGCATGCCCCCCCAACCCTAATCTGGAGACAGCTGGGCATAGGCTCTAGATCCACATGCTCACCAGTAATCCATTTCCGCTGCTGTCCCTTTCTGCAACGCCAGGATGCTCATCATCTTCGTGCAGCCAAAGTTCATCTCCATTATGATCCTCATTGTTTCTCTGAAACACAAGAAAAAAGCTGTGAAAGTGGCTTTATGAACACTGGTCAATGTCTTTCATCTATCCATGTCAAGGCATGTACATTAGTATTTCATATTGTCCTGCATTTGTCATTTATCTTTTTCACCACACCATCTTCATATCTCACAAGCCCTTCTGTGCAGCACTGCACCATCCCATGTTCCCATTTCACAATGTGAAACACCAAACCCCAAATCTGCATCAGGGGTCTCTTGTAGCACCACAGGATATAATGTCCTGTTCAGTTCTTGCTATTTATCCTCCTGTGGGCTTTACTACCTGTTGCCCCCTTCATGCCCCTTCTGTAAAATACTCTAATATTACATGCTTATTTTGCTTCTTTCCTGGTCATGCTTTCAAACTGTTTACAATTGTCAGCATGTACCTCTTCCCCTTCATCTATCCATTGTACTTAAGAGAATTAAGAAATTACGGATGAGTATCTTGTCACCTGGATTGAGTGGCTGTGCTTGAGGGAATTCTTCATCAGTGCGTGCTCTTGTCTGTTCTTCGGCGTTGGTCGACCCACTTGTTGAAAGTTGAAAGTTGAACCTTGCGGGAGACATATTTGAGGGCATTTGTCATTTCAGCTAGATATTTTGTGTTTGCTATCCCAAAACCTGTGCCGTGCTGTTAGCATCTTAAATTGAACGTGCACAAGGAGCAGGCACTTGCATCATTCTGCCAGTTACAATTTTGTGCAGAGTAAAATGATGATCCACACTGTGTGAGTTGTGAAGAGCAAGAAGCGGGAAACACAGACAGTATTTGCTGCACAATGACACAGTTAGCTTTTCTAAGCATTCTGTAAGCAAGCCGTTTAATCTCTCAACAATTCAGTTTGCTTGTGGCCTGTACACTGTGCATAGCCTATATTCTATTCCCAAGAGGTGTGTTATCTCCTGAAGAAGATTATTGGTGAAATGTTGGCCATTATCAGGCCTTATCTCGTCACACACCCCCATCTTGAAAAAACATTTCACATCAGGAATGCGTGGAAGACTAGTTTTTAGTCTAGGGTCCTGCCTCAACCCAATGTGAAAAAGGACAGACAGCTACCAGCATATACCTATAAGAGGTACATCTGTCTTGCATGTCAACATAGTCAATATGCAAGTGTTGAAAATTGCCCAACCGGCCACTGGAATGTCCCTCTCACTGTTTTCAATGTATGACAGGACAGAAATTGCTGACACACAACACAATTCCCCATGAACTCTGCCACTTGCTCATGCAACTTCAGAAAGTACCACCCTTTGTTTATATCTGCTGCTATGTGTTCTTTGGACACGTGGGCGGGAAAGTGCAACTGCTCTAGTGCTACGCGCTAAGATTTATTTGGCATCACTGGTTTACCCGGCTATTTTGACTCCATATCAAATCGGTCTTTGAGTGGCAACAACCTCTTTGTATCCACAAATCTTTTTCCTCCTGTGGAGCTTCTCCTTCCAGCTCTATTTTCTGTACAATGGGTATTGTGCTAAAATGGGTATTAGTTCATTTGATTATTTTTAATTGATCGAATACTACATTTGACCGAATCCAGCCAGTACCATTCGATCGATTATAAAACATACCAAACATGTGGAGCAGGGGTCGCCGGGGTGTCCCCCGCTCCCCATTATGTTCTTTATTTTTGGCATTGGGATGTTGCGGGGCTGTCGCCCACTTCCTCAACATTGAAAAATGGTAAAAAAAGAAAAATGGACCCTGCTGCGTCTGACCCGACCCAACCCACGTTACAGGGACAGATCAGGGACAGATCTGAAGATGCAGGAGTGCAGGGGAAGCAGAGGCAAGCAAACACATGGGTTTGGGAGGGCTGGTAGGGGTGTTGTAATGGATGTTTGGGTATGTTTGGCAGAAGTGCAAAGCGATTTGCAGTAAAATTGACTACGGCCAATACCGCCGCAAATAATTCCACTTCGTTCAAACAAACCAAATCCCTAAAATGTTTCCCTTTCTCCTGCTCTTTAACCCTTTTCGTACCCTTCCTACCCTTTCCCATCATTTGTATTCTTTCCTTGGAACCTGGGTATTATTTGGTTGTCCCTTCAGGCAAGTAGGCTGCTTCTCTGGCTGCCCTGTTGGCCATGTTGTTAGCCAATGATATTAAGTACTGTTCACCTCTGTGGGCGACACATTTTATATTGGCCACCTCCACTGGTTACTCCAATGCTTCTATCAGTCGCATTCTGTAAGCAAGCCGTTTAATCTCTCAACAATTCAGTTTGCTTGTGGCCTGTACACTGTGCATAGCCTATATTCTATTCCCAAGAGGTGTGTTATCTCCTGAAGAAGATTATTGGTGAAATGTTGGCCATTATCAGGCCTTATCTCGTCACACACCCCCATCTTGAAAAAACATTTCACATCAGGAATGCGTGGAAGACTAGTTTTTAGTCTAGGGTCCTGCCTCAACCCAATGTGAAAAAGGACAGACAGCTACCAGCATATACCTATAAGAGGTACATCTGTCTTGCATGTCAACATAGTCAATATGCAAGTGTTGAAAATTGCCCAACCGGCCACTGGAATGTCCCTCTCACTGTTTTCAATGTATGACAGGACAGAAATTGCTGACACACAACACAATTCCCCATGAACTCTGCCACTTGCTCATGCAACTTCAGAAAGTACCACCCTTTGTTTATATCTGCTGCTATGTGTTCTTTGGACACGTGGGCGGGAAAGTGCAACTGCTCTAGTGCTACGCGCTAAGATTTATTTGGCATCACTGGTTTACCCGGCTATTTTGACTCCATATCAAATCGGTCTTTGAGTGGCAACAACCTCTTTGTATCCACAAATCTTTTTCCTCCTGTGGAGCTTCTCCTTCCAGCTCTATTTTCTGTACAATGGGTATTGTGCTAAAATGGGTATTAGTTCATTTGATTATTTTTAATTGATCGAATACTACATTTGACCGAATCCAGCCAGTACCATTCGATCGATTATAAAACATACCAAACATGTGGAGCAGGGGTCGCCGGGGTGTCCCCCGCTCCCCATTATGTTCTTTATTTTTGGCATTGGGATGTTGCGGGGCTGTCGCCCACTTCCTCAACATTGAAAAATGGTAAAAAAAGAAAAATGGACCCTGCTGCGTCTGACCCGACCCAACCCACGTTACAGGGACAGATCAGGGACAGATCTGAAGATGCAGGAGTGCAGGGGAAGCAGAGGCAAGCAAACACATGGGTTTGGGAGGGCTGGTAGGGGTGTTGTAATGGATGTTTGGGTATGTTTGGCAGAAGTGCAAAGCGATTTGCAGTAAAATTGACTACGGCCAATACCGCCGCAAATAATTCCACTTCGTTCAAACAAACCAAATCCCTAAAATGTTTCCCTTTCTCCTGCTCTTTAACCCTTTTCGCACCCTTCCTACCCTTTCCCATCATTTGTATTCTTTCCTTGGAACCTGGGTATTATTTGGTTGTCCCTTCAGGCAAGTAGGCTGCTTCTCTGGCTGCCCTGTTGGCCATGTTGTTAGCCAATGATATTAAGTACTGTTCACCTCTGTGGGCGACACATTTTATATTGGCCACCTCCACTGGTTACTCCAATGCTTCTATCAGTCGCCTGAGAAACTCGGCATGTTGTACTGGGGACCTGTCGCTTCTCCTGAAATCCTTCCTTTCCCATCGTGCTAGTCCTAAATGTATTGTGGACATGACGTAAGCAGAGTCTGAGAATATGTTAGCTGCATGCCCTTCTCGGTCATGCTTAAAGCACTGATTATGGCCATTAGCTCTGCTGCCTGTGCTGAATAATGCGATGGAAACCTCTGCTGTGATGCAACTATGTGCTTGCCGTTATTGTAGCACCATATCGCATCCCCAGTATGTCTAGTTCCTTTATTGGGGTCTATACATGAGGACCCATCAATAAAGACCATATCTATCCCTTCTATTTCTTCTTCTTTTACCATGGTGTTCCTTTCCATTCTGTCCTTATGGGCTGCACAGTCATGCATGTAATCTCCTTCCTCTGCAGGTTCTGCTATGAATGTATTTATCTATTTATTTATTGGTCATTTATATAGCACCTATATCCTTAACAAACGTTTCAAAGTGCTCCAATGCAAGGATAGTGATTAGACAAGCAAACAGGATTAACATTCTTAATAGGCATTGGAACAATCAGAATGTGCAAGTTCTATGTGTTTGGAGGTCAAAAAGCAATGAAATATCGAGGCTTAGTACCACAAAATGAAATACACCAATCACGGGTCAAAAAGATACAAGTATCTTTTATTTCTGTACATAATCAAAGCAAACAGACAGTTATCTGGCTCCCAGCACCTTGCAGTGTATACCAGCAGACACAATGATGGGGTGAGAGTGCTGGACATCTTAACACGGTCCTTTTTATACAGTTTTCACATCTTTGTCCAGCTCCTCTCCAAACTAATGGGTTTGCGCCCATTTCACATGTCAAATATTACAATATTGTACAACGGATTAAACAAGTTTGCATTTCCATTAAGTTACTATGGTGCCGTTGGTTCTCTGATCCACAATAAGCCTTGTTTCAAGAATCGCTACAATGCAGTTGAGCAAAAGCACACGATCTGAGTTTGTTCTTCATTATCTCGTTGTTTATATGAGGATGAGGCTTGTGAGCGTAGACAACACTTGGATTGCAGTTCATTCGAGTCACAAGGTTTCTTTGCAAATGACAAACAGTCTGCTCTCGGTCAGCCGAAACATTAGCAAAACTCAAAGGTTGGTCGGCTCGGCTGCAAGTTGAAAACACAGTCCACCATTTTAGAACACAGAAGCAAGAGTCGAAATCAAAATGGCAGGCAATTCTTAAAATGACGGCGAAGTTGACAGAATATCGAAACATTTCAGACGTGGTTTTCCGTGCAACACACATGGGCTTAGGCCAATATTTATAACAAGGCGGTATTATACGAATGCGTTTAACAAACCCTCCTTTTGGCCTAAGCCAAGAGCATTACTAGAACATTCGCTTTACTCAAAACTCTCACATCTCAATGTCTGTACATCCTGAATCACATTCTTCAGAAATATCGATCGCCATAAGTTACTTGATAGTGATATCTTGCATTACAAAAGCGTTGGCAGTTTTTTTGGCATGTGTACCTTTGGTCCTAATGTACCTATAGATTGTGCAAACATCCACCTAGCATCGAACATATGACAGGAAGATATTGTATACAACAACACCAAAACAATAGAACACCAAGTACTATCATTAGGTATGCAGATTTTGTATTGCCTTGAATATGGTAGGGGAGGAGTCAGGGACGAAAACACAGCACGCAGATCCCACCAATTTACATACCCCACAACGACCAGCTAGGAAGACATCTAACACCATCCTATTTTGCAGGGTCACTAATCTAATGGCCTTTTGCTTTAGCATCATGGTGTATAGTATATCAGTGGTTCTGTTGATGGTTTTCACCAGTACCCTTGCTAGTCTTCTAATATCCTCAGAAGTCATTATTTGTCCCCAAAATGGCACAACATATTTGGCTACATCACCCAAGAATTGTGAAGGAGTATCACCATTCTCACCCCACCTTGGACAAGCTCTAGAGACTTCAGATGTGCTAGCCACATATACTCCTGTTAACAAGATATTCAAATAACAAGTACCCCGTCAATCTCTACGTAACCATGGATAAGCTTCATTGCCACAGACAAAGTAAACGGGATCTCCTACATAAAAAGGTCTGTCGTCACTGGTTAGATTTGCAATGTTAGTACAACCCTCGCATGTACCCATTGGCTGAGAACCATCCCTTTGTATGCAGAAGGAAACAGAGTTGGGGCTATGATTAATAGTATAGGAAGGAGGCATGGCATCCCGGTTGCCTACAGGACCCATCTTGAAAGAAATCAATGATTGGAAAGGTCTAGAGAGTCTATCAGAAGGTCTAACAGAAGCAACATTGAGTTTTCTCCTATTTGCAGAGAGGGAAAATCCCAAAGGTGTTAGGACTCGTTTTTCGAATTCATTCAGATTAGTCCAAACGAAGTTCCCAGAAATACTGTCATTCCAATGACCAAAGAATAGTGCCCTAAGCAAGGCATACCATGCAGTAGTTATAGGAAGAGGATGAATATACCAGCCCAACCCCTTTTCCCCATATTGTGGCAAATGTGAACAACCCAGCAATTTGTTCTGTTTAGAATTGCATGGTTTGCATTCATGGTCAATAGAAGAGTGTTATTGGGATACCCGTGTCTATGTTCAGAGTCCCTAGGAGGAAGAGTGTGCAGATACACGAAAGGTGGAGACACAGTGGAAATAATTTCTGTGGGTAACAAAGTTTCAAGTGGACGCACCCCTTCGATATAACAAAACCAAAGTGATAATAAAATTACCAAGCAGATGAATACTGTGATTAGAAAAGAAATGGGTCCTCAGGGACCATGATCTCTGATGAACAGTTTCTTTGTCAGCCACAAGACCAATAGCTTGTTCCACACAAGTAGAATTAGGAAAGGACATTGTTTCTCCGAGTCCATTTAGAAGCCTCTCCCTGACCACATGGCCTATCTTGCTTGAAAGTAGCTTTGCCGGTCCCTGCCTCTTATTTATTTTCCTTCCAATGAAATAGGGCCTGCTCAATGGTGGTTCCTCGTGAGCGCAGCCGATGCTGTGCTGTAAGTCTGTTTCCTTGTACGAAGATCGTGCCTCAAGTCTCCAGGTATGGTGTGATCTGCAAACAGAGCGTTGTCGCTTCCTGATGGAAGTTATGAGGCAGAAGCAAGATTGCTTACTGGTACAGAAATATCCGAAGATGAACTTGAGGGCAAAGCGACAGTCTCCCCAGGCCCCACGGGCACAGGAAATATTTCCGGGACACCCTCTGTGTCAGTTAGAACAGACTTGTGATGCAGAACAGAGTGAACAATTTCCTTCTCTTCACCTTTGTCCTGAGGCAGAGGAAAAGGTTTCTTCTTGATGTGCATTGCGTGAATCCAGTGCTGTTGTCCATCTACTTGTGCCGCAGTATGTGTGGCAAGGAGTTCTTGGAACGGTTCTTTCCAGCGAGGTGCGAGGCAGGATGCTCTTTCAAACGACTTAGTGAGCACTCATTCGCCAGGTCGGAGTCGATGAGCTGGCCCCTCGTATTTTACTGGGAGGGCTTCTCGCACCTGTTGATAAATCAAATACAAGTTTTGAGTTAACTGGTCACAGTACCCAGAAAGGAGCAAATGCTCTACATCTTTCAACCTCTTAGGCTTTGGTATATTCCAAATATTGGCTGGTCTCCCCATGATTATCTCATAGGGAAAGTGCCCAGTATTTGTTCGTGGGGTTGTCCGCATGGACAATAGAGCTATCAGTAAGGCATCTGGCCATTTCAAATTGCTACTAGCGCACATTTTTGCCAATTTGTTCTTTAATATACCGTTGTGGCGTTCTACAAGTCCGGCACTCTGAGCATGTCTGGCCAAATGGAACCATTTATTGATCTGTAATCCCGCTCATACTTGCAGGGTAAATGCAGCGATAAAATGTGGACCATTGTCCGACCAAATGACCCTCGGCAAACCAAACCTAGGAAAATATTCCTTCAGTATGATTTTTGCCATTGTTATTGCTGTGGCATCTTTTAAAGGGAAAGCTTGGACCCATTTGCTAAAGGCACAAATAACTACCAGAACATATTTATAATTCTGACAACACTCCATTTCAATGTAATCGAAGTGTATAACCTCAAAAGGCACAGAGAGGAGGACCAAAACTACCCCATGTGTCGAAGTACCCTTCCCACATTATGCTGTAAGTATATGATGCAATTTTTGACCAAACGCTCAGCAGATTTTGGTATATTTACATTTTCGCAGACAGGTTCTAATAGTTTACAAATTTTTCTAGCACATATATGAGTTGGACAATGAGCCATCGTAACCATAGCGGTGACATGAGCATCAGGCAGCATCCATCTTTGCTTGGCATTATCTATCCAACAGCCTTCATCGTCTAAACTTGCTAAACCCTCAGCCCATTGCTTAAGTGCTTCTGGGGTGGCATCAGCCCGAATGTCTTTATACAATCAGTTCCTTCGCTTATTATACAAGCGTTAGTGGCTTCTCTCGTTATATATATTTCAGAATACAAATCAGTGGCAGTCTGTTTGGCTATCATGTCAGCAATTCATTATTGCGAAATGAGTAAGAAGCGCAAATTCTGAGAGTATCCAAACTATCAAAGTGCCATGTTGAATCTGATTCCATGTGAGGTTAAGAAACCCCTCTATGCCCATAATCTACCGAAGTAGTGAACCACCCCAAAGACATACTGACGGTCTGTAAATATATTCACACTAAGCCCTTCGGAAAGTTCACAAGCTCGAGTCAATTCAATAATCTCTGCGGCCTGCGCAGAATTATGTGGAAGTCTTTTGGTTTCCACAATACTGCTGAATGTAGTGGTGGCAATAGCAGCAGTGGATGTACCATCCAGAGATTTGAAACAGGAGCCATCGCAAAACAGCTCCCCTTGTGTATCTCTTAACGGTGTATCACTTAAATCAATTCTGTCGTTAGTTTCTTGTTCTGAAGAATAGAGGCAGTCATGTGACATCTTGTCACTGCAAGCAATTGCTTGCGGAAGAGGCAATAGTTCGGCCGGATTTAATGCGCAACATCTCTTAATTTGGATATGCGGGGCAAATCTAATCAGCTTGTATCTTGTTAAACGTGCTGATGTGAGATGTTGTGTTTGTATTCTGTTTAATAGAACATCTTCAGAGTGAGGTACTACCACAGTTAAGGAGTGACCCAGAACCATACCCTCACTTTGTTTTACGGATGCAGCAGCAATAGCTCTCAATAATCTCAGCAAAGCACATGCAACAGGGTCTATTCTTCCCTCCATGTTCCTGCGTTAACACAGCCAAAGCGCATCCATCACATTCATGCACTTACAAAACGAAGGCCTTGTCATAATTTGGTGTGCCCAAAACTGGTGCTGAACACAATGCAGCCTTGAGCAGATCAAAAACTTTCTGGCAATCCAAGTTCCACGGTAAAGGCAAAGAAATGCCCTGCTTTGTCAATGCCAACATTGGTTTTATCATTAATGAGAAATTAGGGATCTACTGTCTACAGTACGAGGCCATGCCTATCAAGGCTCTGACCTCTTTCTGTGTAATTGGGAAAGACATGCTAGAGATGCTTTTAATCCGCGCAGGTGTCATTCTTCTACCCTCCTTTGACAGGAGATAGCCTAAATAGGCGACCTCCAGTCGACAATATTGAAACCTTTTTAATGAAGCCTTATGCCCATGTTCTGCTAGATGAATAAGCAGCAACATGGTGCCCGCCTTGCAACCAAATTCTGAGTCTGCAGCTAAAAGAAGCTCGTCAACATACTGCAACAACGTACAAGTGGAAGGCAACTCAAGTATTATCGAGCTGCTTTTTCAAAGCTCTACTGTAAATGCGTGGACTCTCAGTGTACCCGTGTGGCACATGAGTATATGTAAATGAGCGTCCCCCTTGGGTGAAGGCAAACAAATATCTATTGTCAACATGTACAGGGATACTAAAGAAAGCGTTCTTTTGATCCACAGCACTGAAATGAACAGCTGGAATTATCTTTAATATAGTGGATATATGTGGCAAAATTGGAAATTGTGGAGCAACAATCTTATTCATAGCACGTAAATCAATAATAAAACAGAAAGGAATTGCATTATCCCTTTCTTATACACCAGTAGAATCGGGCTATTACACACACTTCCTGCAATTTCCTCGATCAATCTGCGATGTACAAAATCAGAAACTATACACTTTAAAGACTGCTCACCGCTAACTGAAATCCTACACTGTGGAATACGTGGTAGTTTAACACCTGTTTTCAACACAATTTTAACAGGTTAAAGCTGTAAAATACCAACGTCATTATCATCAACCGCCCATAAACATGCCAGAACTCTATCTAATTCAGTCGGTGAAGGCCTAGTCAGAAATTGTGAAACAGAAGTTTGCTGCCGTGAAATTGCCAAATGCACTCCATCCGGAGAACAATAAATGACTGCATTCCATCTTTTAACAGATTCAACCCCAACACATTTTCCCCACAATTTGTCATCAAAAGAAATGGACATGAATCAGTGAATGTCCCTAGTGAAATCAGTACCGGCTGAGAAACCACACTAACCACCAGCGTACCAGAGAACCCTACAGAAATGTTGTTCTGCATTGACAGTGGAATATCTGGAACCCGCAAATGATCAACGGAACACTTCTGCGCTCCCCTATCTATCAAAAATAGATGCTTCCTATTCCCCACTTTCATTTCTACATAGGACCCTTTCTGATCGACGGGAATAGGTACTGGTTCCAGACTCTGCTTCGGTCTATCCTAACGGAACAGTACATCATCAAAAGTAAAATCCACAGAAAGATAGACAGCCGAAGGATTATCAAAAGTTTTCCTATTATCAACCCTATGCTGCTGACTATCTTGTGAAAATGACTCATGGTTCTGAGTAAACTGACTTCTACCACGACCCCCGATGACAGGACGACCTCTGGATCGTCTACCCATGATACCATCTGTGTTATTCGATTGCTGCTGAAGGATCAGGCATTGTGCTCGCCAATGATCTTCTTGTCTGCAAGAAGCACATTGGTTCATGTGTACAGGACCCATCTGTGCATTACTCTGTGGTGCAAACCGTCCTCTAAACTGTGTATTGCCACCTCTAGTTCCTCTTACTACTTGCTGCAACAATACTTTTGTCTTCAGGTCTCCCTTCTTCTTTTCCATCCTCTCTTTTTCATTATTGATCCTATTTTCACAATACTGAGCCATGTGCAATGCTCCAGACTGCGATTTTGCTTGCAAGGCACTTTCAGAAGTCATAATTTGTGATTGGATATCAGGCAACAATCCACGCACACATCTATCTACAAACAGCCTTTTTCCAGACTCGGTACTCAAATCCTGACCGCTAAAATCCGAAAACACGTGTTCAAACCGATTAAAGAACTTGGTAGCGCCTTCAGATTTCCCCTGGACGCAAACTGTAAGCTTGTCCCAAACTATTCTTCTTTCTTGGACTAAAATCTTCAATTTTGTTACTCTTCTTTCTTGCAGTGTCAATATCACCTGTGGCGGTCTTTCACCAGCATTCCTTTCTCCATCTATCCGTACCAAGTTAACCCATGTGTCACTCAATCCTGCCAAATCGTCTGCAGTTCTAATCTTCTTCCGGAAATCAGCAGGTAGGATCACAGGGAACAACAAGTCTATGGGGGTCATTATGAGGTTGGAGATAATGGAAAAATTATGCCGGTCAGGGATTATGGCACCGCATACCACTCTAGGATATTCTGACTTAACAACCCGGTATTAGCTCCACCACTGATACCGTGCTCCCCCGTACCGGCATGCGCGCGGGCACCCGGGCCTTCGGTCCGGCATTACCTGGATGGCGCTAACAGGAGGACATCACAAGTCATGCGTACATGCAAATACCGGCATCATGAAGGTGGTAATAAGGGATACCGGGATGCCAGCAATAGCGGCATCATGAACCACCAGCACACAGCAATGTGCAGTGTTCCCAACTGCCATAGGTGCACACAATCAGCACAGGTGGATGCAATGGAGTCTGGCCCAGCACAAAAGGAAAACACCCAGACACCACACCCCTTTCCACATCAAAATGATTCCACTTGTAGTAGCAATACTGGGGCTGGAGGACATGCTTACATTGCTACACCAGCAACAACAACAGGCACCACAGAGGAGACACAGGAGGGGAAGGAGGGTGAGACAGGCCCAGCAAGCTCCACCAGTGCAGCCAGTGGTACCACACATGCAGCCCCCAATCCCTCGCATCAGAGCCAGTCCATTCAACCAAAACCCTGAGCAGTTCCACACCCTATACCGTCTGGACCTGGACACCATCACCACCATTGTGGACATGATACACAACAACATTGTCAGCCTGATTGAAATACGCATCGCCATCCCCCCGCTACTGAAGGTAGTGTCTCTGCTCCACTTCCAGGCCACTGGCACTTACAAGCACACAGAGAGGCACATGCATGGCATATCACAACCCTTATTTTCTCGCATGCTGAACCAAGTGCTGGATGCCCTCCCGAAGCACTCAAGGAACTACATAATCCTACCACGGACTGCCCAGGAGATATTTGACACGAAAGGTGGCTTCCATGCACTGGCAGGCATGTCAAATTGTATTGGTGCACTTGAGTGCACCCATGTAGAATTGGTGGTCCTGCATGCCATGAAGGTGGTGTACCGCAATCATAAGCTATATCACTCCATCAACGTACAGATGGTATGTGACTCCAGCAAGATCATCACACACTGTTGTGCCCGATTTCCCAGATCAACTCATGACTCAATGCTCCTGCGGAACTACACGCTACCACGCTACATGGAGTGACATGCAGGACGACGTGCCTGGCTGCTTGGTAAGTCGCATGACAGGCACATGGCAGTGTAATGGGGGAGCGATGCACACACCACCATGGCGGCATTATTGTGGAGAGAGCACAAAGTCCACATCGCAAAACACTGTGCCCCAAAGCATCACTAACTGAACATGACTTCCAATCCCCATAGCAATGATGGAAGCTGCACACCAATTACAGCATGCCTAACTTACAACCAGCCCACATTCCACAACATGTCCACCACCCATCATCAGACCTCACCCTCCGTAACACAATCCAGCAACATGCTGTGAGTGTGCACAATGTAAATGTCTGCAGCAATTCACAGCACAGGACAAGCATCCATGAGAGTGCACACATCAATTCCACCAAGGGTATACACTACTTGTCACAGGGCCACCGCACAGTAGCACAGTGGCACTCCTCTACAGGCATGAGTAGGGGACCAAGATCATCATGGCATGTGTCATGCTGCACATTATGTGCATCCAACGGAATGTGCCTCTGCCCCCTGACTTTGGACAGCAACCACAGGTGATGATGAAGAAGATGAAGAAGATGTGGTTGTACATCATCGCGGTGGCACAGGAGGGACGTGCTGTGCGCCAGTCATTGAATGACCAATACTTCTAAGAGACATGGGAGCTGAGGGTGCCATGAATGTGGGACTGAGGGCACTGGGTGTGGGAGTACATGGACACTATGCACTGTAATATTTAACAACAAGAGATAAGTGGAGTGGCTTATTGACGCCTGGATTCTACTCCAACTCCAACATTATAGACAAAATATAACCTATGCAATTTCCAACTAAACCTGGTCCATGGACCAAATAGGTACAGAGTCACAAAATGTTGAAATATTCTTAACCAATGTATTAATATATCAGAAAACAATTTATTTTATGAACATACATCACAGTACAAAATGTGTAAAATATTGTGCACCTTTCTTAAAAACCATCTGTACAAAAAATATTTAAAAAACAATGTAAATATACCATTAGCACCCCACAACAAACTACACTGCCTATACAAATCTAATTAAATACAATTTATGACAGACACTATCCCTAATAATGTTCAAAACAAAGCAATAATGTGCAAAACAAAGCATTGGTAGGTAGCATCCTGGAATCCTTTGATCAGGAGTTATTCCAAAATTGATCTTATATGCATCTAAGTGATTTTCTACCCTATATATCTGCTACTAGGGTGAACACAACACATAGTGAATTGTTATCTTACACAACCCAACATGTTTCGTTCATAGGTTAATAAGCATCACTTTTAGGACTTTGTCAAGGGACCAAAAAGTGCCCCGTCAACACATCTTCAACTTCAATTGATTGCTGTAGACCAACATCAGTTGTTAAATGGCCTGTTTTGAGCTGTCTCTCATTGTAGTGCTTCAAACATTTACTGTGGAGAGGACCAGCAAAGAACACAGGAACATAGGGAGAGAGAGAAAAAAAGAAACAAGAACAGTCATCAGAAAACTAATTCAATGTAATCTTCTGTCCATTTACCTAGGCTATTATTGACCTTGGTAAAACTTACCACTAGCGCCAAGAATTCACTGTAAAACTTGAGCTTGGTAACTAGGGAAGAGTCTTATTAGTAGACAAAGAAAACCCTGATCACACAGAGGAATGAAATGGAAAGAAAGAAAAAGTAAGTAGAAAAAAAAAAAAATCCACTGGACATAAAATCCATAAAGTGTTAAGTACTCCTCTAGCCACAAATGAATCATAAAACTCTAACTGCCTAGGTTTTTTTAATCAAGTTAAAAAAAGTCAATCAGTGTGTATTTCTGACTCACGTTGTCTACAGAAAGCTCCTAAAACACAGGCACTTTGAATCCAATGGAGCCAACAACAGACTGTCCCCACTGTTCAAAACTAGGTGTTATTAGAATAGACAGTGGGCCTTATTACACGGATGGCGGTGAACCATGGCGCCTTTAGCGCCATGGTTCATGCTGGTAAAATACCGGCACCGCCTTGGTGGAAAGGGGAATTACCGCCCCATTCCAAGGTTGGTGAGGCGGTAATTCCCCCTTCCACCATTGCCCTTCCCCATTCCCATTTTTGCCCCACAGGGCTCTATGGGAATGGGGAAGGCGCTAATTACGGTACCGCAAATTGCGGTACCATAATTAGCTCCACTGGTCCCTTTGCGGGTTGGTTTTTAACCCCTGCAAAAAGCAGGCGTTAAATTCCCCAACCCGTAAAGGGACCTTGTAGTAAGGCGGTAAGTATTTACCGGTACTGGTAAAATACCAGTACTGGTAACCCCTTACCGCCTGCCGTGTAATGAGGCCCAGTATCTCTTGTCTAGGTTTTTGCCAATTGTATGAGGTTGCTCTTACAACAGACCACAGTACATTCAAATCCGTAGCAGCATCTAGTGCAGACCTTTCGTACATTTTGTGCATTTCCGTGCGTTGTTGACTCTTAATTGTAGAGCCAACACGTATGCGTTAATACCAGTTTGCCACTTGCAGCACGTTTCACTAAAATAGCCAAAGCCGGCAGTTACAAATAACAGAGCGTTAAGACTGAATTGTCTATAAACGTCCATACAGTTTCAACATTATTTAACTATCTCAAACATGCATCATTTAAGTGAGCGCAGTTTACCGCATCTCAGACTTTCTAGCTCGGAACTGGTGGTTAGCTTCCTTCATGGACCAGCGTACTCCTGCTCGAGATGTAAGCGACCGGACCCAGAAGTTATACCATATTCCAGAGTGTTGCATCAAGTCATGTGATTACTACCGCATCACGGCTTTGTATGGACATGCGAAAAAGTCATGTGTCTCGCACATCAGCCCTAGTGTAAGCTGTCCATTGTTCTTGAAATATAGACGGGAGCCGTAAACTCGCTCACACACCAAAGCGACTTGTAGACGAAAGTATGCACCGCATACACAGATAGCAGAGCACGCAACAACGCCATCTATTAAATTCGTAGGGGAAGGGCAAAACGTGCACCATGACCCCGGACACTCCCAATGTGAGTACAAGTCTAGTGTGCGTATATATAACAGATTGGTCTATTAAGATGTAGTGCAATGATTCTATCTTCTATTCAATAGAAACTGGTAAGTATTAAAAAACAAATTGGAGGGGGCTAAAAAATAGTCCCATAAGGCTCAGTTCTAGTTGAAGATGAGCCTCTAAGCATTGTGCTTCCAACTGACTTGTTCATTCAAACCTAATTCGAAGGATTTAGTTAAAAAAATAAGCCATTGTTCCTCCAAAAAAAGTTTACGAGAGTTAGCATCAACTGCAAATACAAGTTGCCAAAAACAGTCCACTTTAGATCTTCTGCACCAATGGTGCTGTGAGATTTTTCTTTTTAATACAAGTTCGGTGTTCGCTGATGCGGAGCTTAATTTTTCGTTCTGTCATCCCTATGTATAACTTAGGGCACTTACACTAAAAGGCATATACCACATTGGCAGAATTACAATTCGTAAATTGTTTTTGGACCCAAGGTCTACACAAACCTAAGTCTACTTCTTTGTTTTGTTGAGTGAATTTACAATTAGTGCATTGGCTGCACCGTGAATGTCCTGTTAATGAAGGAAGTCCCCCTGATTCTGTTACATTTCTTTGGGGATTTTTTTGAGCGCTACGTCGTTTCTCATATGTATATCTTTAAGATTTGATGCTCTCTTGTACGCACATAAAAGCATATTTAAGGGACATTCTCTGCCTGTAAAAATATGCCAATTCTTCTTAACTATTTTGATTACTTGGTTGGTTCTTCAACAAAAAGTGTTTACAAAGACAATGTCATCTTCAGCAGCTGGTTTAGGGCGATATTCCAATAGGGCTTCCGTATTGTTGTTCCTGGACCTCCTAAAAGCTTGCTTTTCTATTTTCTTAGGGTCATTTCTCTCAAGCAGTTTTGATTTTAATACTTCTGCTTCTTTTAGAAAAGTACTATTTAATGTACTATTTCGTCTCAAACGTAACATTTTTTCAAAGGGCACATTTTTGCGTGTATGTCTGGGGTGACAGCTCTCAAACCTGAGCAGAGCATTCCTGACAGTTGGCTTGTGAAAAGGGCATACCTTAAACACTTTTTCAAGGGTGTCAACTATTATCATAATGTCTAAAAAATCAATTCTCTCTCTGCTGTGAGTCGAAGTAAATTAAAAAAATTGATTGCGCTGGTTAACCCATTCACAAAATTCAGCAAATGATTCTTCTGTTCCGTACCAGACAAAAAGAATATCAGCAATGAATCTACGCCATAATGCTATCTTAGAAAAATATGGATTGGTAGATTGATAGATGTGCGTAAATTCAAAATATTGTACATACAGGTTAGCTGCAGTAGGAGCCACCGGGGAGCCCATGGCTGTCCCATGAATTTGATGGTACAGTTTCTCATTGGGACAAAAGTAGTTCTCTATTCGCACCATAATACAAAACAGTTTGGTGTAGAACCTGTGGTTTGTTTAGTCAACAGTACCTCTTCTAAAACTTCCAAGGTTTCTTTCTGTGGTATACAAGTATATAATGCTACTATGTCCATACTAGCTAGCAATTGGTTATTGAGATCAAAACTCATATTCTCTACACAGTTGATAACATCAGTTGTATCTTGTGTATAACAATACATGGTTAGGACAAAAGATTTGTCAGCCAGTTTATATAAAGGTTATATAATACTGAGCCGATACCTGAAACATTGGGACGTCCAGGTGGTTTGTCCATGGATTTATGTATTTTGGGTAACGTGTACAATTTTGGGATAGAAGGCTTAGGTACCCATAGGAATTTGTGCTCTTGTCTGCTAATCAATTTCCTATCTAATGCTTTATCAATTTTGTTCTTAATCAAGATGGAGAGGCTCTTGGTAGGATCTACCTCAATCGGCGAGTAAAAGTTATTATCTTCCAATTGTCTGTTACACTCAGAAATGTAAGCTATTCTGTTTTGCAAGACTACCGCACCCCTCTTGTCAGCTTTCCTTATAACAATATCTTGATTATTAGAAAGACTTTTAACGGCACGTTGTTCTTCATTTCTAAAGTTATGAAATTCCATCTTTGAGTCATTTTGCTCAATTAGTTTCAAATCATGCCATAAGCTTTTGGTAAAAACAACTGCCTCAGGAATGTAGCTGGCTACCGGTGGGTCAAATTGTGACCAAACACGTAAATCGCTGTAGTGATACACAAAATTGCAACCTTGCCAATCAGGGCTTTAGATGACAGCATTAGCCGCTGAAAGCCAATAGTGTATTCAAAGTATGTGCTAAAAATGCTGACAGTAGTCTGTTGTAGCACTTCCATTATGCAGTAGTGAGCTACAAGGAATATGCAGGCCTAGTATGAGTGATAGGTCACATTATGCATTGTTGATAGACAGGCAGGGAGAGGGCCCTAGCTCTGTAGCTAATAGACATTTTTGGAGTGTTTGGAACATTATGGCACCTATATAGCGCTTAGATAGCCAGTCTTAAGCGCTATGAACACTAAGCTATGAGTGCATGCCTTTTAGAGCTTGCAGATGGGGTTAATACATCCCTGCTTCCCTTAGAATATTCTGCCTCACTAACGGTAGCCCTGCATGGCCCCAAGCTAATCTTCCTTTTCTCTGGGAAGGCACTGATAAGACATTCCTGAGCTTTCGCGCAGATGGGCCAGGGAGGGGCTCAGAAGAAGCACAGTGGAAATTAACAGAGTTGGGTTTTTTCCATGAGCCAGCCTATATTTTGCACAGGGCAAGTTCTGGAACTGTGCGTCATGGACGGGCAGCACGAGATTATAAAATATGCATGCTCACATGACTCGGGTGGGAGATCGTCCTGTGGACTTGGTTCGAGCAAGATCAAGTGCCCGGAATTGGAGCTCTGACGGCACCCGGCAGCGCTGTCCTCTGAGCGGGGCTTGTTACAGCTTGCTTATGAGGGCCAGAGTCTCCCAGTGCTGATTGAAGGGGCGTAAGACTGTGTTTCTCTATGTTTCTCTATGTTTATTTAAGTTCTATGTTTCTCTATATTTTGCATTTCTCTAAGTTTTGTGCTTTGTAATCTTCTCTAACTTGAATCCCAAATGTATATGAAATTCACTGTTTAGAATATATACTAAAACTTATTGAAGGTGTCATTTGTCACTAGCATGAGATCACTGCTCAGCACAATAGAACCTGTATTTTGGGCTGAATTGGGTAATTTTTGCTCCCAAGGGCTGGTCCCGAGGACGATTTGGCCCATATCAAGACATTTGGTGGCAGCTTGGGGATTTGTGCAGAGCAGTGCCTTGCTGTGAAATGACAAATTGTGTGAGAGAACACAGTGCAGAGTGAGGAGCAGGCTGTCGCATTTCCTTGGTGGTCTCACTGCAGCTCTGAGACTTCAAAAGACAGCAGCGTTGTGTCGGCTTGCCATGGCCGATAGCTTGTGTGGTTAAGACTCCCTTCAGTAAATCAGTCGTGACTGACTTATTGCTTGGGAATGGAGCCAGGGAGTACAAGGCGATAAACAAGCGGGACATGGCTTTGTTTAAAGCGCTCTGATGAATGGTCAAGAAAGATGTATGTTCAATTAGGAAAGAATTTTATCATGCGGTTTCCCCAGTTTAAAGTTGTAATTTGAAATGCAAAGTGAGACGGAGTTCTCAACTCTATTCTGTCATGAGGGCAGGGAAAATAGTTGCGAAGATTTTACATGCAAATTGTGAATAGTAATTCTAATCATTGATTCAGCTCCAGTGTGCTAGCGAGTGGGGGGCTGTAATTTTCGGAGGCGAAGGTTCGCTTTTTAATGTATGCTTTTGAAGTGTTGACATTCCTGAAGATAACGTGGGGAATGAGCCGTGCTTAGGAGAAAGAGTAACATCTGTGCTGAGAGCCTTAAGGGTTTGTTTTTCTTTTGGCAACTGTAAATTCCATGTGCTAGTGGTGGCGAATTCTGTTTAAAGGAAACACACTAAAATGGTTATATTGCATTTTAAGCTGTGCCATGCTTATAATGGGTGAGAGACTCACTTAAAAAAGAAAGTGAGTGATGTTATTTGGATTTTCGATTTTTGTGTATTGATTTGAAATTGCAGAATCAGTTTGCAATGGTTTGGGGGGAAAAAACAATTTATATTTTTCTAAATTGCCTCTAAATTGCCCCTGGAGTATTTTTGAGTGTTCCCACGCTATGCCATGGATTTGTACTGTTGCCTTATAAGTGATGCATGTTTGGAAATAGTGACCTGTTGACTGTGATACATGGTGAAAAATGTTGTTGACACATTTAACAGCCCACAAGCAATATAGAGTGTGGGTTGCTCTTACAGAAAAAAAAAACATGTAGGGAGCTGCACTAAACATGGCATTTTTTAAATGCACTGAAATAAGTGGTTATATTCTGGCAATGGTACAACAGAATGAAAAATCTGTGTGTGATAAGATAGTACAAAGATTTAGTGGGTTGCGGGTTCTTTTGAAAGATCGCACATTGCATTGGAGTGAGCTTGTGAAGCCAAACTACAAGGTTACGAGGAAAAAGAAAAAAAAAAACGTATGCTTTTAAATGGGACATTAATCAGTTCAAAACAGTCTAAAAGACGCTTTGACATTTTGCAAAATTACATGGAGTAGAATCTGATGACAAGAGAAAGTGCCTCTTTTGAAAATAAGAGTCTTGCTGTGTGTGCAGAGCTTGTGCCTTGAAGATAACTTGCACTGTCTTGGGCGAGGTGCGTGAAGAAAAAAAAAAAAACTGTTTGAGGAAGGCAGACAAAAGCAGAATACTGCGCTCCTGTTTAGTGAAATGGTGTTTCAGATATGAGAGCTTTTCTGAGTTGCTGGAACAGTGCAAGAAAGAGTTAATCTGAATGAACTGTCTGAAACAAGTGCCTTTCCATTGAAGCCACCACAGTGTAAGAGTTATAGGCAAAGAGATAAGCTTGCTGCGCGAAAGATAAACAATGACATTCCTGCATTCCATCCCCTGTGAGAGACACATCAGTGTGAGCAAAAAACTGAGGAGAGGGGGTGCAAAGACAGAAATGCTGATCAGAAGTAAAGAATTTGCCCAGTATCAACACTGGAAGGAAAACAAAGGCTGCATGCAGGATGGCAGATGGGCACATCACATCTGAACATTTGGGGAACCTGTGAAAGACAGCTGCCCATTTCAAGAGACTCCGTGCAAACTGCATTCCCATGCACCATGTGATGTGATGTGAAGTGAAGCGACATTGCTGTGCAAGCTGCATTCCAGTGCTCCATGTGATGTGAACTGAAGTAAAGCGCTGTGCACTGGAGAAGAAACCTCTAGGCGCTTTGAGAAATGAAAATACACAGCTGGCAAAATGCAAGCTACATTGCCAGGGCTGGAGTAACTGACAAAGACATTATGGCATTCCAGATGGAAGCAAAACTGACAAAAGCGCTTAGCCGTTTTGCAAGAGACAACATGCAGAGCGGGGCTTTGGGGTACAACATGAACACTGCACATTAGCCATGATCCAGAAGCCTCACGGCTTAGTGCAAGAATGAATGATTTGTTGAAGCAACAAAAGAAACTGACTTAGACTATCGCGCTCAAAGGGGTGAGCCAAGAAATCAGCAAACACCCTTTGAGAAAATGATAAGTGAAAAAACCAGAGGCTTGAAGACACTAGCTGTATGGAGAAAAATAAACAAAGCTGCTTGTGCAACTGCAGGCGATATTGGACTGAAAGACTTTACCTTTGAAAAATGGAGTGATGATGCCAGCGGGGCAAACTAAATCAAGATCATGAGACACTGGAAGCAAGTTGGCACCTGTCATTTGTGATTGCTTTGGTGAAAAAGAAAAGCATTGTGCGACCTGGGTACTTATTATATGGCTTTTGTAAAAGCACAGATCAATCTGAGGTACCATTGACCAACTATGATCGCATTGCACAAATGAGTTTGTGATTAGGCAGTTACACCCCGTATGGTTGAGTGTAAATAAGCCCCCAATAACATGCAGAAGAGTGACAAATAATTCTGGTAGCAATGATAAAGTGTGTAGTTACCTGAAGAGACTTCTGAAGATGGGGGTGGTGTTATGGGAAGGGGTGGATAACGCTGATATTGAAGTTTTGATGACATCCTAATGTGAAGAATAACAACATTGTACTTTTGATGGCATCCTAACATTTCTGTTTGTATTTTGCCTAGGCAAAAAAGCAAGACAATAACAGAAGTAGATGTGTTCAATTTGCGGGTGACACTGATCAGTCAAGCAGACGCATTCTCAGAGAAAGCGAATTACTGCGAAACGTCCTGCACCGCACTCAATGCTGCTAACATGCATGACGTATGAGGACATTTGTTCTGCAACCTGAGAAAGGTATCCAACAGAGTAATAACTTTTGCTGAACTGGCACGGTGCAGACTTGGCTAGTTATCAAATATTTGATGCTACACATTCAAATGATTCAGTTGCTGGAAATAACTTAATTGACATGTCTTGCCTTTCTTGTTTAAAGGACTGTGGACAATGAGTTGTGGACTGTGACATCATGCACCACAAACAGCTGTGAGACACAGCACTTGAATGCTAACACATTGAAAAAGGGTTTTTAAATGCACTTTTTGAGATGAATCTGAAAAACGAAATGGTTTTGCTCTTCCAACTGAATTGCTTTAACCAGAGATGCTTTGCTTTTTTGAAAAAAAAAAGAAAAACTTCTACGTTGCACGTAGGCAGGAAAATGATTTATGAATTGTTGGGGCAGCAGAATTATGCAAGCAGGAGTGTAATTTATTTTGAGATAAAATGAGTGCGCACATCAAAGTCACCTGTGCGTAGGTTAAGATCCTTAATTGAAGTAATGCTGCCAAGTGTGTGAGCTCCAATTTGAAATGGTAACCTTTGAAACACTGGATACTTTTACAGCCAGCTTTAAGGCGGGTAAATGAAACCATGACTGACTAGTTATTTGATTTTATGACATAGAGTGTGACACGGTTTTTGTTAAACCAACCACTTTCATGTTTTTGTGGGGACAGCTGTCTCCAGCACACTAATGCAAAGAGTCACCTTTTTGATTGTAGACATTTGGAATAATTCTTTGGAAAAGCGCTACAAATGAGTATCCACATGGAATTGCTAGCGTACTGGCCTGGCACATTGTCAGACATCTTTTGTCACTGAATGGATACAACGATTTGTTTAATTTGTTTAATGTGATGTTTTTCTGACCAAGAACTGCAGCGAGTGTTCTCGCCAAGATTTTATGGACTATAATTTGACTAAATGCATTTGACACAATGGTGTGATGAAACAGCCACTGCCAGATGGTAGTATGGTGTTTGTGGCAAAAACTAATATTGTATATGGTAGATATCCCACTTGAAGAAGGGTATTCTCCAAGTCACAATAGGTAGACACTGTGAACATGTTAGATTTTCCAGTAGTAAGGCAACATTTAAATTGTAGGCTGGTAATGCACACCTCTATTATTACAGTGATACACTTAGACATAGATTTATCACGAGGCAATGTTTCCTTAGTACTACCAAGCTGCTACAAATGGAGTCCATTTCTATGGCCCATCACTAGAGTGCGCGTAGCTAGGGAGCTAGATTCATTAATTGCAGGAGCTTTATATGCTTGTGACATAGAAACTGTGCTCAATAAGCTAGTCACTATGGGTTCTGATGCCAGCCCTGCTATAGAAATTTTGGCCTAGTGGGGCCCATTGATACGCCCAACACTGCTACAAGTATTGGCAACCACTGGAGATGGCAGAATTTTAGGTATGAAGACATTTTTTCTGCCATAGGGCAGATCAACAAGACTGCTAAATACACATGATGCATTTTATGACAAACATTGTTAAATCAGCAGGTGTTGGCTTTTTACTGGGTGGGGGCGACCATCCTCAACACACTGGCACACAGAGCTACAGTTACCAGCATACATATGGATGAAATTGCTTGCTTTTGATTGCATGAATAACACATGCCATGCTCTGATGCAAATTAATAGAATTGTTTTTATTTAGATAACCTGGTGCCCATGGGTTCACCTTGTTCACGAAATTAGATGGTTTCTGGTTGGGTTCCACATACATGGGGGAAGTGTCTAGTCACACAGCCCATAGTCACGTTTGAATGCCCTGGGATCAGGGGGAGGGTAGGCCCTTAGAGTGAAAGGATGCCAGGTTTTAGAATTGGTAACCATACATAAATGCAATAGTGCATTGTAGACTAGACTACACCGGATTGCCTTGACATTCTAACTGCATGCTGCTTTTTAACTGACAATCAGTTATACAATAATTATTTAGGTATTGTTGTGTAGGCCAGGTTTTGGCTAGAGTAAATGTCCATGTTCACTTTGTGTAGGTATTTTTGTGTAGGCCAGGTTTTGGCAAGGGTATATGTCACTGTTCACTTTGTGTACATTTTTGTTTAGGTAGTGTTTTACCTTGCATGCCACGCTAACTAACCGCTAGAAGATAGTTTGCTTAAACCTCTTGCAAAGCCCCAAGGTCTTTATCACTGCACTAAATACTATATTGATGTGTATTAGTCAGCATTGTCGCACACACTTTGAATAGGGGTGGAATGTAGTGATACACAAAATTGCAACCTTGCCAATCAGGGCTTTAGATGACAGCATTAGCCGCTGAAAGCCAATAGTGTATTCAAAGTATGTGCTAAAAATGCTGACAGTAGTCTGTTGTAGCACTTCCATTATGCAGTAGTGAGCTACAAGGAATATGCAGGCCTAGTATGAGTGATAGGTCACATTATGCATTGTTGATAGACAGGCAGGAAGAGGGCCCTAGCTCTGTAGCTAATAGACATTTTTGGAGTGTTTGGAACATTATGGCACCTATATAGCGCTTAGATAGCCAGTCTTAAGCGCTATGAACACTAAGCTATGAGTGCATGCCTTTTAGAGCTTGCAGATGGGGTTAATACATCCCTGCTTCCCTTAGAATATTCTGCCTCACTACCGGTAGCCCTGCATGGCCCCAAGCTAATCTTCCTTTTCTCTGGGAAGGCACTGATAAGACATTCCTGAGCTTTCGCGCAGATGGGCCAGGGAGGGGCTCAGAAGAAGCACAGTGGAAATTAACAGAGTTGGGTTTTTTCCATGAGCCAGCCTATATTTTGCACAGGGAAAGTTCTGGAACTGTGCGTCATGGACGGGCAGCACGAGATTATAAAATATGCATGCTCACATGACTCGGGTGGGAGATCGTCCTGTGGACACGGTTCGAGCAAGATCAAGTGCCCGGAATTGGAGCTCTGACGGCACCCGGCAGCGCTGTCCTCTGAGCGGGGCTTGTTACAGCTAGCTTATGAGGGCCAGGGTCTCCCAGTGCTAATTGAAGGGGCGTAAGACTGTGTTTCTCTATGTTTCTCTATGTTTATTTAAGTTCTATGTTTCTCTACATTTTGCAGTTTTGTGCTTTGTAATCTTCTCTAACTTAAATCCCAAATGTATATGAAATTCACTGTTTAGAATAAATACTAAAACTTATTGAAGGTGTCATTTGTCACTAGCATGAGATCACTGCTCAGCACAATAGAACCTGTATTTTGGGCTGAATTGGGTAATTTTTGCTCACGAGGGCTGGTCCCGAGGACGATTTGGCCCATATCAAGACAACCGCTTCCATTATCTTCTTGGTCAAAAGCTTTGTCATGGAAATATGGTTTCAAATGTATTTTCCGTAAAAGTAGTTTGATTTCCATATACGTGTGAAAGCTGTCATATAGAGCCGTGTTGACAAATCCCAAACCATTATTCAAGACTCCTTCTTCTGTTGGATTTGGCACATAGTTGGAAAGATTCACTAATAGGATGATTGCTTCTGGTTCTCCTCTCTTCTAATTCCCAATTGTCTGTTGCCATTTGTTAGTCTAAAAAAGACACAGTAGACGGCCCCTTTGGCCTCTGTTGTTGCTGTGGCTGTGTCGAGGTTGGCCTGAGAAAAATTGATTATTAGGTCCACCCCTTCTCTGGGATCGTTTATTGCGATTGCTACCTCTCTGCTGGCACCCTCGATTCCTATAGGGTCTTTGTCATTGTCCTTGCCCACTATAGTAACTACCCCCGCTGGAGATACCTGAACTATAGGAGGTATATCTTATGCCTCTTTGTCTTTGTTGTCCTGTTCCTTGTTGATACACATTGGGTGGTACATATCCTTCTTTGGTATATGGGAATGCTCCTTCATGTGAGAACTGCAAAAGATCTGTTTTCACTGTAAACCAATAAACTACACATACACGATAAGGAATGTCCAGGCTAGTATTTCTTCAGGTACACAACGGGTGTATTCAACAGTAAGAAGTAACAAGTGTTCATACCCTCCCCCACACAGACACAGACACCCTCCCCCTCCCCACAAAACTCCCCCACACACTCTCTTCCCTTTCCCCCTCCCCCACAACTACCTCACACACCCTCTCCTCCTTCCCCTCCACTCACAACGCCTCCACATACCCTCTCCCCCTCCATCTCCCCCCACAGCTCCCCCACACACCCTCTGCCCTCTCTACCTCCCCAACAACTCCCCCACACACCCTCCCCCACCTCCCTCTTCCCCCACAACCCCTCCACACATGGTGTACAATCGAATGCTGCAGGTGTCTGCATCAATTGCCATGGTCAGGCTGCCCGTGCTACTTTTGGCCACTTCCCTGCTCTGGTGGTGGCATGTCTGAGCGCTGCAAGGTGTGCGCAGACCTGCGCAAGGGGCTGGTCTGTGTAGAGCTCAAAGAGGAGCCTGTGCCCGCTTACTCCAGTCTCGGGGCAGGAGGCTGTGCTTCCAAGGCATCTGCAATTCAGCTAAGGACCTGCCTCACTGCAGCCAACTCCTCGCAGATGCGAGTTGTGCTTCCCTCAATGGCCACTTTCATGGCCACTGTGTTGTCCTGGCCCTCCTGCCTTGTCAGGGCACCATCAGCTACGAACTGTCTGACTAGCCCTGTCAGCTCCTCCTGGCGCTGCTCCATCAGTGGCATTCACTGCTCCCCATCCCGGACACCAGTGATGGTGGATGCTGCATGTGGCAAGGGTCCCAAATCATGAGGGTCCTCTGTGGGGCTCCAGATCCCTGGCCCTGGCTCCCCTCCAGACTGCTCCTGTGTGCTGCCATTGGGGGATCTGAATGGGGTGATCTGGGGTGATGGCAGGGGGTTGGGTGTGCCAGGTAGGTCTGATGACACGTCCTCCACAGGCACACACACCTGGCATTGGCTCTATACCTCGTCGTCACTCTGGGGTGCCATGGCAGCTGCCTCCCCGACAGAGCTGTTGGCAGCAGACAGGGCCCCATCGGCCACTGGTTCCTCTGCAGTGGATGCAGCTGTTGTGGGCACTGTTGCTGTGGCAGTGGCCCTTAGCCGCCCCAGTGACTTCACATCCTGTGGTGCCTTTGCCTTCTGTGGCAGATGTGCCTTGCCTGGGCCTTTTGACATAGAAGGTCTGTTGCCATCTTCCCTGCCCTTCTTTCTGAGTCGCCTGCGCCGCAGAGTCCCGGGCCTCACTGTCAGGATCTGAGCCTTTGGGGGACCGAGAGAGGGACGGCATCAGTGATGGTTTTACATGCATCATGCATATATTGGTATTGTTGCTGTTCTACACATTTGTGGGGATTCGGTATTGGAGTTGTGACATTCAGGTTTCTTGCTATAAGAGGGGGTCATACAGGCAAACGTCAAGTTCACATATGTATGAGGTGGTGTATGCCGTGTGACATGTCTTTCTGTTGTGGACTGTGCGCAGTGTGACACATGCCGTTTCCATGTTTGTGGGGTGTGTCTCAGGTATGGCATTGGCATGCTTCATGCATGTGGATGTGTCAGTACTGAGGATGGCATCTAGGCAGGGATGTGTCCATGTGTGTGTAATGAGCCATGCATTGCTCTTGGCACGGTCACATTGGTGGACTATCATCATACTTTGCATTACAGTGTTTTCTTAGGACACTCACCTCCATCTTTCGATGACGTGGCTCCATGTTTCATTTCGCCCACACATTCAACGCAATGCCGATTGTGCTGGCGCAGGTTTCTTCCCAGCGGCTTAGTTTTATTGGAGAGTTAGCGCCACCACCAGTAGCCAGGCCCTGGCTTTGGTTGGCCGACAAGATGTTGCATACTCTGAGGCGCAGGTCGTCCCAACGTTTTTGGACGTCCTTTACCGTGCAGGGGGTGTTCCCAACTGCACTCACTTTCTGGGCTACTAGCTCCCAACTCTCTATTTTTTAGTATTTAGCTGTGCTGCTCTTTTCATGTCATTTGCAAAGACCACCTCTGCATGTTCAGCCAGAGTGTCAGCAAGCATTGTCAGTTCATCCTCTGAGAAACGCTCCTTCCGCTGCCGGGATGCCCCTTTCTTAACTGCCTTTGGCATGATGCTGGTGGAGGAGAAGATGTTCTTGTGTAGGATTGAGGCTCCAGGTCCTGTGTATAGATGATGCCAATGGATTGTGTTTTTCAAGATGGCCACTGTGCCGTTTGCCGTTCCGGCGTGATGACGTTACTTCCGGTTCCGCTATTTGCGGTAGCCGCTAATAGCGGTGGCCCGTAATGCCAGACCTGTTGATGCCGGGCCAGTTATTTAGAGGTGGACTGCGGTGGAAGGGTTCTCTGTGCTTTCCATTATGCCGATAAGGGGGGGGTTGTGGGACTTTTGCGTCAAGCCGGTACAGTCCATACAGGCAAGCCACTACGCGCGTGCACGCCTACTCGTAATCAGCCACTTTTAGCGGCATCATTGCTACACAGACACAGTATTTGCTCCATGCCTGTAAAACATGTTTTACCGCGAATCTCGTAATGACCCCCTATATCACCAAGCGTGAAAACTGACAAATGCAAGACAGATTCAATTTCTTTATAAAATCCTGTTGGATTTTTACTAATATCTGGGATCATCTGTCTAATGGTATTTACTTCCTGTTGCAGCATCAGCTGGAATTTCTACTTTGGGAACAAATGTCGGAGGAACTTCCCTCATTGACAATTGATAAGTAGGCAATTCTGAAAGATTGTTAAGCGACAAAGCTAAATCAAGTGACAAAGTAGCCAAAGCAGTATCGGAGGAAAATGCTCTCCTATTCATATCTGCAGGACAACAAACCTTTTTCTTCATACACTCATCCTGCAGGTATTCTACCATTACCTGTAACACTTTCCTTTGCATTGCCGGAGCATACTGACTAAACGTGTCATATACTTCAATGGGAGAAATTGAAACATTCAAAATCCATCTAAGTGCATCCCTTGTGCAAATATGCATTTCTTCGCTCATTGGTTTGCAAGAGGGAAGAAATCGTTTCTGCACATACGAAGCGTCCAATCTATCGCCATCCATATCATCATTCTGTAACCGATCTAACTCCCTCTTAAACTCAAAAACCTTCTCAACATGCTCATGAACTTACTCTGCAGTGTCCCTTGAGTAAGCTAAGAGATTCAAATTCCTCAACCCTTGTGGAACATCCATGTCCGTCAAATCACTCCAAATTTCAGCCAAGTGCATTCCCTTCCCCACTATCAAAATATTCTGTTTGGGAATACTTTCTTGATCAAAAATTGAAGTTAAGACAGCTGATTTTTCACCTCCTTCTATTCATTTCTTATCCTATGCATACAATGCTCTTTTTCTAGCTTTGGATACTGTACCACGAGTCACTACTTTTGGATTGGCAGTCGCCCCTTCAATCGCTAAAAGTGGAGCAGAACCACTTGCTAAAGAAAGTTTGGACAAATCTTGTACAAGGAGTAGTGGAGACACTATCGCTGGCGGTAAAATTGGAATTACCGGAACAGCAAAGGGCAAAGATGCAGAGGTGGAGCAACAACAGGAAGAGGAGCGACAACTGGAGGAGAAGCAAAAACGGGAGGAACATGAATGACAACGAGAGGAGCTATGACAGCGGGAAGAGGTAAGACAGCAGGGAGAGTCACATAGGGAGGAGGTGCGGTGACAACAGTCCTACGTTCATTTAAAAGTTTATCGATTAGGTTGTCTGAGGCATGAAAGTCCTGAGACGGATATATTTTCTGTTCCCCAAGTTGAAAAGCCCTATCCATACTTCTAATAGATTCCGACTGTTTCTGTTAATCATACAATACTGCCTTTTCCTAGTTAGACATAGGTCGACGTGTGTGCTTCTCTTTACTCTTGAGTTGCTGCATAGCTTCTTTTCTCCAATTCCGAATTACATCAAAAGCTGCAGGCTTAGCCTTTTTGTTTAACAATATAGACTCTAAATACTATATACGGGCAATTTCAAAACTACCATGAACTGGCCACTGAAATTCGGAAGCATGTCTAGTTTGTCGGTGCCAAACATTGTTGAATACTATACTACCAAGGCCGTACTTCCAGTACATAGTACACACCGGCGACCCTTCCGGAGCTGCCGGTCAGCCATATTCCAAAGATTGTCTGTCTCTGCAGAATAAATCCCTGAAACAGACAGACAATTTCCCAGACGTATCAGATCACTGGTGTTACCTGTCGTCGTTTGAACTTGCGAGAGCAAATCTACAACCAAATATCAGGATACTTAGGAATCAGGGCACGACTCACCTGATAACAAAGGACAAAGGAGGTCAGATCGGATTACAAAGGATCCTCGTGGTTGGCGATTTCGGCAATGAGCCCTCCTCGAAATGGGGACCATCGTTATGATGCCCTCTCGAACCGTGTGCTCACCATTCAGGGATTGGATTGTTCAGTACTGTCGAGGTGTCGCTTCTCATACAAAGGGGCCCCCTTTTTCTCACTCTCCGTTCCTGGTCCGAAAGCCGCGTCTTCTTTTCAGCGAGGAGACATCAATCTTGAGGGTCCCTATTCAGGCGCCATCTGAAAGACCAAAGAAATTTAGAGGCTTAGTACCACAAATGAAATACGCCAATCACAGGTCGAAAAGATAAAAGTATCTTTTATTTCTGTACAGAATCAAAGCAAACAGATCTGGCTCCCAAAACATCACAGTGCGTACCAGAAGACACAGTGAGGGGTGAGAGTGCTGGACCTCTTAACACAATCCTTGTTGTACAGTTTTCAAATCATTGTCCAGCCCCTCTCCAAACTAATAAGTTACATTATAGGGTTTGTGCCCAGTTCACATGTCAAATATTACAATATTGTACAATGGATTAAACAAGTTTGCATATCCATGGAGTTACAATGGTGCCGTTGGTTCTCTGATCCACTACAAGTCTGGTTTCAAGAATCACTACAATGCAGTTCAGCAAAAGCACACGATCTGAGTTTGTTCTTCATTGTCTTGTTGTTTATATCAGGATGCGGCTTGTGAGCGCAGACAACACTTGGATTGCAGTTCATTCGAGTCACAAGGTTTCTTTGCATATGACAAACAGTCTGCTCTCGGTCAGCCTAAATATTAACAAAACTCAAAGGTCGTTCTGCTCAGCTTCAAGTTGAAAACACAGTCCACCATTTTAGAACACAGAAACAAGAGTCAAAATCAAAACGGTGGACGATTCTTAAAATGGCGGCGAAGTTGATATCGAAACTTTTCAGACGCGTTTTTCCGTGCAACGCTAATAGTCTTAGGCCTATATTTATAACAGGGCATTATTATACAAAGACGGTTTAACAGAGGTACACAATAGTAAGAGGAATACAAACTGTTTACAACATATGACATAATTATTAGATACAAAGCTAATTGGAGCCATTGGGATTCTTTATTGTCTTCTATTTTGTGGGCTAAATCTACTATTATTGTGCTTGTTTTATGAAAAGTTCTGTGACAACAGACACATATTTGGTGTGCTATTTCAGCAGATGTTTTTTGAAACTTAGCTATTTCTAAGTATTTACGTCAGATGTGCTCTATTTCCTGAAGCAATTCTTTGGCTGTTCCTTGTAGAAGAATGTTATTTAAATATTGTAGTTCTAGAGCAGGCCATTTTGCATAGTATAGTCAATGCACAAGATCCAGTATAGTAGAATGGTGTATCGCTAACATTTTTATGGGGGCGGGGGGAGTGCTTTTGCAAACAGTTCCTAAAATCCAGGCTAATGAATGTCCTTGCAGACCAGTGTGGCTGTGCAGTGGATTGGAGTCTATGGTTTGTAAAGATAGCATTTTACTTTTCTCTTTTAGTTTCACATAGTGATTGAGGAATTGTCATAAAGATTTACAGGAATGTTTGTGTACATTACACATTGAGCTGCATGTCCATTTGTACACTGGATGGTTTGTTTGGGTGAAAGGATCATTTGGTTCAAAGTTTGTTGGGGACTTTTTTTCTATAAGGGTTTCTTTTGGCATAATGATGTGTTCTACCATTCCATACCCTCGACCATTATTTTCTATGGCAATTACTTTTTGCTGTTCATGTTTATAAGCTTCTTCATTGAAGTGTGGTACTGTGATGCGTGTGTGAATTCATTCTGAAGTTTGATAAAGTCTCTATATTGACACTGCACATGTTTAGAAGTACTTTTTGTAATGTATTGATTAATTTAGTTAGTGGTTTCATTGTTTAAAATCAATATAAACAATGTTCTTTTTAGTAGAAAAGCGGTGTCAATTAGAGATTAAAGGATTAGTCTGCTGCAGTAGTTTTTTAAGGGTAGATTGTGACTTTTCAGATGTTTTTATAAGATTCTTAAGCACTCTACAGTGGAATACTTTCTATAACATTATTGTTTTTGTTTTGCTTTACCGTGACTATGTTAACACTGGTAGATAGAGAGTTAGGTTCATTAGTAGGTCTGCTTTTCTTTGTAGATATTTTTTTATTTTAGTTTTTGCCTACATTTCTTAGTTGTGGCTGGTTTCGTTTTGTTGATTGAGGTTACTAGCTCTTTTGTTTGAATGATTTCTATACATTTGTTAGAGGTGAATGACTATATGGTGTGGTTTTAGTCTTATCTACTCTATTTTTTCTTTCTTTTCTACAGAGTTGCTTTTTAGTAGGCATTTTGTTGTATCTGTTGGGAAAAGAGAATGTTTGTGTTGGAAAGTTCTGCATTGGATATGCATGTATGGTGCATGGGAATGTAGGTGTGATTGTAGAGGTGAATTGAGTGCTGTTTGTGAGGTGGTATATTAGGTGTAGTTAGGATGGTTGTGAGAGTAATATTCTACAGAGGTGTGTTGGTGTTGGGTTAGTGAGTAAGGAAGTGGTGGTGTGATGGGATCTTTAGGGTGATTGTTCTGTTTTGAGCAAGAGACTGGGTGTTGCAATAGTGGTGTGTAGATGGAAATAGTAATAGTGTGAATGTTGGAATGTAATGGGCTTGTATTAAAAAATGTTGGTTTGAAATGAGTAGTCTGTGGTAATATATAGTGGAATTGTGCTTCTGGAACTACATACATATACATGATACATTAATGTACGTACTTTGATGGATGCAAAGGGTATTTGTTTTTCAGGTATTTTCTTTGGTAATGTGTTTCTTTCCTGTAATTGTAAAAGTGGGGATATGTAGTAATGGCAAAGCACTTTTAGTAAGCAAGGCTCGTATTTATGAAGGAAGGAGGAGTGGTGGGGAAAAACAGTTAAAAACATTGGAGGATGTTTAAAAATGGTTACTTTTAGGGGCATTTCCATGAAAGCTAAGAAATGAGTATGTGTATTTGTAGAAGCTCTGTAAAGTTTTGTAGAAGAGAAGAAAGGTTGTTTGAAAAGAATTGTAGTACTTTTTTAAATGGCAGTTGGTGTATGGAAGTTTAATATTTTAGGAGCATATGCATACTTGCAAACATGATGCATTCTAAACTGTAGGTGTTTATGTAGTCTTAGATTTTTTGTTTGTGTTCTGGGACTTGTAGTTCCCCTTTTCACATTGCGAAAGTTGGAGTACAAGTCACAGAATGTAGAGAAATAAATACAACTGCATGAGCAGCTGAAGATTGGGGTGGGTTAATTCAGGAAGTATACATGTACTGTCAATATATTAAACTGGAAAAACAAGACAGACTGAGTGTACTCACTCAGTGTTCCAAGTGCTCACAATATGCTCTTCGGGCATCAACGATGACCTCACAAATGCCATTGATGACATCACCAATGACATCACCTATGCAATTAATTGTGATAAAAGTCTCTAAAAGGGGTTGTGTTTATAATGTTAGTAACCAGATGTCAGGGTTGATCGGGAGATCTATCATAAGCCACTTAATGTGTTAAAGACGGTATTCATCTGAAAAAACATGATATTAGAGTGTTGCTGTTAATACAGGAACCTTATTATACATACGCATAGTCAACGGATGCAGCATACACTGTAGAAGTACAATATTTTTAAACTGGTAATTTTGGATAGTAAAATAATGAATGGTACCTTATGAGAGTTTTGAGTAATTATAAACATGGAATAAATAGCAATAGCTAATAGCTAATAATTGAAGACTCACCACATACATGTGTTAGTACAAACAATACATATGAAGACCTATAATGCATACAAATCTACAGCACATGCAGGGAAACTTCAGTAAGGAGGAAATAAACAACACCACCAAAAAATGACAGTAACATTAGACTTTATCATCAAGTACAAAAATTAATTGTGTGTTTGAGGCTTGCTTGTTACCCCATGTATATGTAACATTAACTGAGGACAGATCCTAAGGAAGGTGCCTTCACAACATACACCAAGGTTAATGTGTACACATGTGATATATTTTAAATTATAAAATTGTTTCTATAAGTTAACAAAATCACATGGCCTAGCAATGTCAGTGAACAAAAGTAAGTGGTCCAAGTACAAACTGCCTGCCATCAGCACCGCCCATCAGCCTCCCCATGTACTGCACCTAAACATTGTGGGCAACTATCTATGTGTGTCTCCAACTTCCTTACCTACATGCCTCTGAATTTGGCCACTAATCTGTTGTTAGTGCATTACGCTTGCGGACCAACTCTTACTACAGTGGAGCGGTGATCCTTGGTCCCCCAACGCAAACATAGTCCATCTCACAAGGATCAGCTGATTGACTTTTGCACCCTGCCTACTTGTGGCACCTTTGATTGCTTCACCCTGCCTATTGTTATGAATTCTGTTGATTATGCAGCCTGCCTATTTTGTGAGTGCCATTGATTTTGTACCCTGCGCATTTTGTGAGTGCCATTGATTTTGCACCCTGCGCATTTTGTGACTGCCATTGATTTTGCACCTTGCCTATTTTGTGAGTAATATTGACTTTGGCCATCTGCTATTGATGTTTTACACCTGCCAAGTTGTGATAGCCACTGAATGTGGCCCCCTGCCTACGCAAGATAGGCTGATGGCTCCACCCTGATTAGCTGAAACATGCATAACCAGTTATGGCCGGCACAACACTCAATTCAAAGGATATACCATCTATCTTCAGCTCCCACATGATCCCTCACGCTCTCAAACCACCCTCCACCTCTTGCTCCATAGACATCATGGCTCACCAACACTCACTTCCGATGGAGTACACAGATAAAGCAAGCACGCTTCCCACACGACCTAGGCCCACCAACAGGAGGAACCACCTATTAGGCATGTACACCTCCCACCTGACTACTGCCAATAATCAAAAGGCACACATCACACCCACACTACTCCAACCACACCTTCCACTCATCCCACTCGTCCAGTAAAGAACTCCACAACACATCGCCTAATTTACCTAATCCTTTCTTAACCCCATGGCTATCCCCATCCAACTTGCCCACTTAAATGTACGCGCTCGTTCCCTGCACATGCCAAGGAGATTCGAGACCTACTCTCAAATCTATATCTGGATACCCTTGCTATTACAGAATTGTGGTGACATGACGCAGCGGCCCTACTATCTGCTTAGCCCTCCCACCAGGATACACCCTATTCCAGCAGGACAGACTGCTCTCTAAAGTAGTGGGAGTGGCGCTCATAGCCAAGGATTCCCTTTCTATCAGACAAATGAACTCTTCAATCGGTGATAACGCAGATACTCTGACCGTGAAATTATCCCTATCACCAAACTGCACAATTGTGATTCACATTCTATACCGGCCTCCGAGTCCCCTACTTGACTTTCAGGAAAACCTGATCCATTTTCTAAGCAACAACTTAAATAACACCACCAAATCCTCACTACTTGTAGACCTAACCCTGGGATGACCCAAAGGACAAACAAGCAAAATCGCTGGCCAAAGCACTTTCGGTATTGGGATTCGTACAAAGAATTTCCAACCCCACGCATTCTAAATGACGCACCCTAGACTGGGTAGCAGACCATAATTGTATTGCTGACATCAGCTCCAACACCCTTGACCCTGGACTCACCATCACCTTATGCACTTCTCCATCCCAGCCACCCTCAAAACCACTACAAAGTCACTCCTTTGCCACTTGCCCTTGCTAGAAGTGTGAGTACATTAACAAAAAACAATATTCTGCCCTTCCTAGTGATCTCTGCGGTCAATCCACAATTCTCCAAGGGCCCCTTTGCCTTGGCTGACCTCTACAATGAAACAATCAAAGAAGCAATTGAGGCTATTGCCTCTCTTGAATGAAATAAAACAAAGAGAAAGCTACACTCCCACTCCTGGTTCACTACTGAAATTAAAGAATTACGCTCCCCCCTAGTAGGCCCCACGGAAACGCTCAACAAGTTGGACAAACGCTACCTTTCCTTTAGCATTGACTACTCCTAAATCCCAGTCTCAGCAGCAGTCAAAACCCTGGGGGTGTGCATTGACTCCACGCTCTCAATGACGTGCCAAGTCAGCGCCATTGCGTACTCAGTGCCCTTCATAACTAAACTAATAAATGCAGTCAATCCATACTTATCCACTCCAAATTGCCTATCCTTTGCCAGAGCCACAATTTTAGCCAAATTAGACTTTTGCACATCTTATTTGCCGGCACGTCCACCAAAAATGTGAACTGACTCCAAGTGATTTAAAATAATGAGCTCAGGGCTGCTCTCAGTATCCCCAAAAGAGAGCACATTGCCAGCGCCAGACAAAAAAAAAAACACACAGGCTGCCAGTCAAAGAAAGAATACTCTTCAAGACACTGGGTCACATAACAAGTTTTCCAGTCTGTAAACAACGGTACCAGTAAACTTGCCGGTACCGTTGTTTCCGGACCAGCAACATACGTGTTCTGCAAGCTGGTGCCTTTTCCCACCCACCAGGTCTGACCGTTCACAGATCTTGACTGATGCACCGGCACTGTTGCACTCAATGCTGGTGTCTCCGTCCTCCCCCTTCCCATTGAATCCAATGGGACTCGAATTGGAATGGGGAATTTCTTTTTCCAGCAAGTGCCCATTGCCGGGCGCTTGACTCATAATGAGGCCCACTGTCTTTAGCACACAAATGCATATCCCTCACAGGCTGCCCCCTTATCTCACAGAGAAAATCACCAGAGCTACCTCAGCCAGACACATCATGTCACACCACTTCAACCAGCTAAATGTCCCCACCTTCAAAAGGGCCAAAGCAGGAGGGGCCTGTTTCACGTCCCTTCCTCCCAAGTTTTGGAATGCCCTCACCACAACCCTTTCGAAACAAGACTTCCTACCTAGCCTTCCGCGAATCACTCAAAACTGAACTCTTCAATTAGCTCTCCCAATACTCTCCTCCTAGTACCCCCTCTATTCTCTACCCTCATAGAATGAACTGATGCTGCGATTGTTGTCTTGCTTGTTTAGTCACTCACTGCATAAATGCAGAGGTATCTTGTCCTCGCCAGCTCTCTGTCGATTACCTCATTCACACTGACTGTATCTCTGCTCCTCTCACTATCCCTTTTCATGTTAACACATGTGTTACTTACCTTCTTACTTCACTGTATTTCTCACCTGTCTGGCAATGGGTTCAATGTAACCACGACCCACAGACAGGTGTGCTTGTCATTTTTTGGAACTAAGTAAGCAACGCTGTAACAGCGCCATGATGCCCCTGGGCCACTTTGTGCGCTTTATAAATTCAAATAAATAAATAAATAAATAAATAAAGATATGTTATGTCATCAGTGATATCATCAATGACATTTGTGATGTTATCTTTGATGCCCTGGGTGTTAGTCTTAGCACTGCACGGAAGTGGCGTGAGTTATGGTTGCTTAGCGTACCATACCTAACTAATTTCAAGGGTTTTTTGGTTTAAAAACTTGTAGCCATAATTTCCCTTTAACAAAGTTTTTTTCAGTGAATTACACGACCCGCGGTAGAGGCCCTGTAGTTATGGTTAAGTTGCTAAACCCATAGGAAGAGCACTTTTTGGGAGGCTTATTACTACGCTCCCCTACACTACTCCTCACCAAACTTTGCAAAAGAAGTATATAGCCCACTCTGTATCTTTTGGCAAAGATTGGTGAGATTTGCAAGGTGCAGAGTGAGCACCACACACCGTGGGTAATAATAAGCAGCGCTCAGATACCTGAGAGTTTGTAGCACTATATAAATGTGAAATTATTATTATTATTATTATTATTATTATTATTATTATTATTATTATTATTATTATTATTGTTATTATTATTGTTATTATTATTATTATTATTATTATTATTATTATTATTATTATTTGGTCTGGGGGGGCAAAGTTATAGGGGGGTCCCATCATTTATTTTTTTCCCATAGAGTGAATGGAGAAAAATGTTCTGTTGCGCCTACAGCCCAAACCACTGGACGGATTTTCACCAAATTTGCGGCAGGAGTGGTAGCTTGGTCTCAAAAGCATGCCTTTGTAAATTTGGTGAAAATCTGTCCAGTCGTTTTTTTTAAAACAACCATAAAGTAGGTCTCAAAAAATGTGTGATATCTATGTCCGCTCCGTGGACACACTTCCCTGTTCACTCCACGGACAGGACACCGTTTGGATAATCGGCTTGCGTCATGTCCGCGGACACGCGACATGCTCGCTGATTGGCTGGGATGAGGCGTGAGGTGCGTCAAATTGTTTTGATGCGCCCGCCCAATATTGGATGTGCGGACATGTGCTGCAAGTGAGCATAAATCCAATTTTGGGGAGTATGTTGGTGTGTATGAGTGCTTGGAGAGGGTGTGGGAGTAAGAGATGGGTTAAATGCTGTATTTGTTCAGGTGGGAGAAGTCTGTGATGTGGTAGCGATGTCTGCGGACATAATAAACAGTGGGCGCACTACTGGCTGTTTTAGATTAGTATGATGTTGGTTTTGGGTCATTAGAAGAGCATTGGGTGAAGAGGGTATGTATTGAAGAGTTTCGAGGTTGGTTGTAATTATTTTTTAGAATGTTAATTGAAGTGGGTAGGTTTTGAGGTGGATGTGTAATGTTTTTGGGTTGTGGTTATTTGGTACGTGTTTGTTTCTATGGGTGTGTTATGCTGCAGTGTTTGTGGCCAGGGCCTAGAGTCTTGGGTGCATGGTCGAAGTGCCATAGGACTTCGGCCATGTACCCAAGATTCTAGGCCCTGGTCACAACCACTACAGCATAACACACCCATGTTACTAAAGATTTTGACTGTGGTATGTGGGCTGCTTAGGGGATATGTTTTTAAAAATGTGTGTAGTGATTGGTAGAAGTGTAATAATATTCATAGGACAGTGAGATGATGTGTCTTAGTTTGTTGGATTGTGTTCAGAATGTTGGTATTGAAGACTCTAGGCATTTTGGGTTGCATTTATTGGCAGGGTATTCGTTTGCATGGCTGTGTTTATTATGTGGTGGTGGTAGGTTTCCTACGAGCATGTTTTGTCAGGGCTAGAGAATTGCTCCTTTCGAAGTATGTTTACGTGATTTGCCATGTGAAGAGTAGATGGGTTGAGCTGGCAGGTGGTGTGGCTGCCTGTGGGAGTTGCTGGGAGAATGTGAAGTTCTCTAGAGGAACAAAGTAAACGCGCAGAAATGGCGCCTGCATTGGTGAATGATAGAACACAATAGATATCTTTAAAAAAAATATTTCTAATGCCAGTATGGTGTGAAAGGGTTTTGCCTGCCATTTGGAGTGAAGGTCAGCGCTGTTGAATGTTCGCTACCGAGGTGAGCTAACCCATGCATTGTACACAGTATATGGTTCAATTTTTTTTTTACCTTAAAACAAAAAAGGAGGATTGCAAAAGGAATGGAAGAAGGGACGAATGTAACACTGTTAAATACGATAAGGTTCCCCATTCCAAAACTGGACAAAGGAACATGTAATTTCATTTTATGAACATAAGTGCACCTGAACGGAGTGTCTGTGTTACGCCGAGAGAATGGAAATGCCAAATATTATGTTGTGTATACTTTCGACGATTTTCTAGACCAACGAATCAACTTATCATTCGTCGACCGTCATTGCTGGTTTATATTGTACTCGGTTGTTGTTTGTGTTATATTGCAACAAAATGCAAATACAAGTTGTGCGTGTACTTGCCTTTGTCTCAGGCAAATGGGCAGTCCAGGATCGAGATGCGGGTACTCCACTAGAGGGTTCCCCCAGGTTCCACAAATGCCTAATTCAACGCTAATATTTGATTAAAAGTCAGTCTATGTGTTCTTCGAATTGTAGTGTCAGCCTCCACGTCCCATTTGGAGCTGAACATACTGCATAGCACTAAGATTTGAAGTAAATTGGACACTACTTTACATGTTGTTTTCTCAGTGTTCCCATTGTACCATACCCATATTCATAATTAGTTTTAACACGGGCCAAATAATGGGTAAAATGATAAACTGTACTAAAGTTCAGCTACTGAAACACATTTCTGTTATCATTTTTAAACAGCTACATCCTGCCTTTCTGCGATTGTCATCGATTCCAAATACCAACTGATGTGTTCTTCAACTGGCAGCTGTAGATACAAGTGAATGACTGGATAGGAGTGATTCTTTTTTGAGACGATTGCCATGGGCCGATATGCCCGTATGCAGTACCAGCAATAAGGAGCAATCTGACATCCTTTAGGGTGGCCTAGCACCAAGCTGATTCCAAAGCCTTGAGATTCACAATGCGTCTAATGCACTTTTTATACCCAAAAGGAGCACCGCGTGAGTGACGATAAACATTTGTGGATCGAGACCGAAGAACAACAATTACCCATTGGGCCTCATTAAACGGATGGTGGTAAGGATTTACCGGTACCGGTATTTTACCGGTACCGGTAAATCCTTACCGCCATACTACGAGGTCCCTTTGCGGGTTGGGGGATTTAACGCCTGCTTTTTGCAGGCATATAAAACCAACCCGCAAAGGGACCCAGGGAGCTAATTACGGTAGCGCAATTTGCGGTACCGTAATTAGCGCCTTCCCCATTCCCATAGAGCCCTATGGCCCAAAAATGGGAATGAGGAAGGGCAATGGCGGAAGGGCGAATTACCGCCCCGCCAACCTTGGAATGGGGCGGTAATTCCCCTTTCCGCCAAGGCGGTGTCGGTATTTTACAGGCATGAACCATGGCGCTAATAGCGCCATGGTTCTCCGCTATCCGTGTAATGAGGCCCATTGTCTTGATTATGGCAATCGTTGGATGTTCTCGGAGCATTTATTGTGAAATAAAATTACTTTAAAAATTGTTGCTATTATCTTTAAAAGTACAGTTTTATAATCATAATTGGTATGCGCTGTGTTGTGAGATGATGTGTGTTGATATTCCAGATTCTGCGTCAACTAAAGGTATGGCATAGGTGATGACTGGGCACATTTGGCTGCGCTGCCCAGTAACATCATGGAGATAGGCGGAGAATATCACAAGGTTTGGTGATGTCAGCCTCAGGAGCGGTGCATACGAATTTGTGCCGCCAGGCCAGTCCAGCTTGGGCCATGCGGCAACAGATAAGATTATCACAAGATGGCTGCGCCCTGTTGCCTGATTTTGCATGTGTAAAAAAAGAGGAAAACTACGAAAAGGTGCATAGGAAATGTTTGTACGATCGGTCAACATATGCTTATAAGCACATGCTGGAACCCTCGGGACAAAAATATGTCTGAGTACAGTATTCCTTTAATAGATCAATTTTTTGCTCCATTTGCTGCAGATGATTTTATAAGGTGTCTGTTTCTGTATCATTTTTAATGTCTGTATGGTGTGTTTAAAAATGTGGTAAGAACACATTAAGTAATGGGTAATCATTGGTTTATAGAGAGAAGTGTAGCGTCTACCATTAGTATCACTGTTTTTACTAATTTCATCCCGAAGAAAATTTTCTTTCAGCTATTCCAAAGTACTAGACATTTCTGATATCTACATATATATATTCAGTGAAAAAAACGTTGTTACAGGAACATTAAGGTTAAGTTGCGCTAATAAAACCTATGAAATTCAGTTAAAAAAACTTTGTTAAAAGTACGTTATGGTTCCAAGTAAATACAAAAAAAAACTGAAAATCGCCAGTTATGGTAAACTAAGCAACCATAACTTGTGCCACCACCGTGAATTGCTAAGCTTAACATCCCGGACATAAAAGATGACATCAAAAATATCATTGATGACATCACTGATGACATCACATGTGCATTTACTTTTCATGAAAAGTCTGTACAGGAATTGTCTGTTAATAAGAAAGCATTTATAATTTTTGTATTTAGGAGATCAAGATTATTAATATTGCACGTCCATCATGTCTGCCGCTAACTATACCTATGTTTCTACATGAGGCGCTTAGTATACTGGAAACAACTTCCTAATAGAATGCTATTTGTATCAATGCATTGCTTAATGCACTACGTACCTCATGACATTTATTCCAATGATCCTTGATTTTGTTTTTTTATAAACATTACAATAAGAATCCCCTGTTAGGTGTTTAGCCTAGCAGTGCATGGTGGTGGCGCGAGTTATGGTTGCTTAGCTCACCATAACTGGTGAATTTCAGGGGTTTTTTGGTTTTACTTGGAACCATAACTTCACTGCGGCCATGTAGTTATGGTAAAGTTGCTAATCCCATAGGAAAAACACTGTTTGGGTGGATAATAACTGTGTTACCCTAAAAAAAAAAAAAGAGATTGCTGAGGTTTGGCCCAGGGGGGGCAAAGTTATAGGTGGGGGTCCCACATTTTTTTTCCCATAGAGTGAATGGGAAAAAACTTTGCTCACGCCTACAGCGCAAACGGCTTTACGGATTTCTTCCAAATTTGTGGCAGGATTCCCGAAAGCATGCTTTTGTTAATTTGGTGTAAATCCGTCCAGTTTTTCTTTTTTTAAATGCTCAAACCGTAAGGCAAATAAATGTGTGATATCTATCTCCGTGGACAAATTTCCCTGTAAGCTCCCCGGACAGGACAGCGATTGGTTAATCAGCTTGCTTCATGTCCACGGACATGCAACGTGTTCACTAATTGGCTGAAGTGAGGCGTGAGGTGCGTCACATTGTTTTGATGCGCCCACCATCTTGAGTCCGCGGCGGCAAACAGAGGCAAAATGCAATTTTGGGGAGTGTGTTGGTGTGCAGGAGTCCTTGGGGAGGATTGGAAAGTAAGAGATGGGTCAAATACTGTATTTGTTTAGGTGGCAGGTGCCACTGATGTGTTCTCCATGTCCACGGTCATTGCGGCTGTCTGCTGACATAATAAATGCACTACTATCTATTTCACTTTAGTATGATGTTGGTTTTGGGTTGTAAGTAGAGCATTGATTGTAATTAATATCCCCTATAAGCAGCCCATATACCACAGTCAGAATGTTTGGTAGCATAGGTGTGTTATGCTGCAGTGGTTGTCTTGGGTGCATGGCCGTAGGCCTTCGGCCATGCACCCAAGATTCTAGGCCCTGGCCACAACTGCCACAGCATAACACACCCATAGAATCAAACACCCATCAAATATCCACAACCCAAAAGTTGATGTACTGTTTCATTTGTAGAGCTTGTATGTGAAGTTTTGGCTAGGCTATGCAGTTAAGATTGTAGAATTTGTAACAAGGACTGCAGCATAAGATACCATACTTACTTCTTGAGTTTTATGTGGTTGTATGCAGAGTTTTCATGACATGGGTAATTTCGATCTCTGTGATAATAGAAAAGATCATTTGTTAGTTGTGGCAGTTTACAATGAGCTATTGCATTGCATAATAGACATTTTTGTATTTTTTTGACCCTCATATTTAGTACTTTACAATTACTATACTTCAAACCAGTTTACTGCACAATTTGTTCAGTTTCAGTGTTTGTTGTCTAAATCATTGGGTCTGTGGGAAAAAAAAAACATGCTTGATTAAAAAAAACCTTCTATGTTGTGGTACAATATATTTCTTTCATTGTTTTACTGTTTATTTCTTGTTTCTTGCTAATATTCTTTCTGTTTACTTGTTGCAGATTTTTGAGGTAGTTAGATTCCTGTTGGTGTATTCTAATTGTATATTTCTTGTTTGATATTAGTAGTATTTATCGATCTGTTTGCTTGTTGCAGACTCTTGGGGCAGTTAGATACATGTTGGCGTATTCTAACTGTGCATAGTTTTGAAATTGAAATTTTGCTTATGTTCATACACAGATTACGTATTAAAATTTGGTTTTAAGAATATTATGTATGCTTTAGAGTAATGGTACTATCATTACATTCAAACCATCCACAATTCTTTTTTATATATGCAGTCTAGTGACCTGCATTGGTTGTGGCTCCTGCGTGGTAGATTATACCTATTGTTGTGAAGGTTTTCTTACCAAGTGATACTTGACCATGTGTGAATCCAGTCAGTTTACAGTTGTTTTTGGTACCATTTTCATTGTAACGTAAAAGCATAACTATTACATATTTACTGTGGGGGTCATTATGAGTTTGGAGGTAGCCATGGCGCTGTTAGCGCCATGGCTTCCTCCAAACCCGGGTCCGGCTCCAGTCTGGCAGAATGGGGATTTACCGGGATATTCCGACCTGTGCGGACCCGGTAAGTCCTCATTCAGTTTACCATTCCCCATTCCCATTTGAGACCCCATCGGGCTCAATGGGAATGGGGAAGGCACTAATAACGGGCCCGCAAATTGTATATAGGGTGGTAAGTGTTTTCCAGCACCGGTCTCCTTACCAGTGACCGATAACCCTTACCGCCCAACTTGGAATGACCCCTATGTGTCTGTATTTGTAAGGTGGAACGATTATCTGAATTGCAGGTAGTATATAATCGTCCATGGTTTGCATTTTGTATGAGTTGCTGAAATGGAATGGATTCACAGTTAGGTATGGATACATGCACAAAGCGTTCATTAGGGACTTGAGAGTGCATGTATTTTTCCACATGTATGAAATCTGGAAGAATTCATTTATAGGTATGTTTTTGTTTTCCAGTACCTGTAGTGAGTACATTAGAAATTATTGAGGATCTTCATGTGAGTTTATAGTGAATTTGACCATTCCAGCACAGTAGTCCAATTCTTGTCTTATTCCTTGAACACTGTAAGTGTTGTCAGGGTTCTTGGTTGCATTTCTATGAAGGACTAATATTTGCAAACACAATTGGTATGTACTGTGCAAGTAAATGTTGTCAATAATTGGTGGCAAATGGAATAGAATATTTATTGCTACATTTGCGTAGCAATTTACACCATTTGTATTTGAAAATTTGAATGGACCTGACAGTTCTGTGTTGAAGTCATTTGTTTGGAGTGTGTGTTGCTTCTTTGAAGAAGTAGTTGAGTTACTTTGACCAGTATATTCTTCTTTGGTTGTGGTACTTGATTAAGTATTCGCTTCTTTTACTTTCTTTGGAGGAATTGCAGTGAGATCCTGCATCATTTCAGTTTGAAGTAGTTTTCTTTTACAACATTTTGCTTTTTGTGGAACAGGATAGGTTTTTAGATGGGGGTGTAGAGTGAACACAGTCTATTGTATTCTAGAATGCAAGGAATATCAGCATTTACTTTACTTGCATCAAAGTTAATTAGAAATAGCCCGTCAAGTGTACGTAAGCGTGACAGTGCTACATAGCTCATGTCTTCTTTAAAGACTGTGCCAATAATATCTATCAATGCTTTATCTAGGGTAAGACCTTGTGATTTGTGAATGGTAACTGAGTATGCTAAAGTTAGTGAAAATTGTTCTCTGCGTACATACATCTCTTTGAAAAGAAGAAAGTGGGCTGTTGAGCATCCTATCCTTTTAACTTTTGATGGTTTGTCAAAAAGAATATTGACAAACTGAATATTGTTGTCAACGCGGGTTTGTTTCAAAGCCAACAACTGTACCAAGTGCTCCATTAACTAGTTCTTGCTCCACTTCAAGGTTACATTTAAGCATTACTCTACAGTTTAAAGATAATGTTAATATTTTCTCCAAACCAGCTGTGTTGGAGATAGAGTTTTCTAAGGTATTGTGTCATGTTGCAGCTTTATGACACATGGGTAGTGTCATACCATGTACGTCCAGTTTTTCTGTGGAGCAAATTTCAATTGTTGGTTGCATATCTTTTTTCAACATTGTTTCATTGAATTTTGAACAGCTTGCAAAAGTTGGCATCAAGGACATACACTTGACATTGTTGTGTGCCTATTGTTCCATGACATCAGTAGCACATGAGTTATGGCCATAGAGTGCATGGATGTGCCTGGTTTTTAATATTGATTGTGCTTCTTGAGATAGTACACCAACTCTAATACCTTTTAAAATGTTGGCGTATGTGAAGTTTGCAGACTGGCACTTGTTTTCTGTTAATTCTCTGTATTGGAAATGTTGCCAACGGTTGACATTTCCTATGCTGGCAAGAGTTGTCAGCATAGTTTGTGCCCTAAGGTTTTAAAAAAAGGTTCACCTTTCACTTGTGTCCAATTGAATAAGATATCCAAAAACAATATTGTCTTTTCCTCCAAAGAGCTCTTTGTAGTCTGTTTTGAGGAACTCTTGTAATGCGAAGTGAATCAAAGCCAACATTAGGTTGGAGACCATGCTCACCTCATCTATTAGCAGCATTTTCATTTATTTGAAAACTCTGTGTAGTTCCATTGCAGCTTCTGTGGAAAGCTTGTTATAGTCTAATTTGTTTTGGTGTTCTACTGGAAGGAGTAGTAATCGGTGTAAAGTGACACCACCTATGTTGTAGGCAGCTAAACCTGTGGGGCCTGTTACAACAGCTGACAGTTTGTTGTTTGTTAATTGTCGGAGGAACTTGCTGATGAATGTGTTTAAGAATGTTTTGCCTGAACCAGCTTGACGACTCACGTTATAGCAGTATAGGTTTGTAGTCTTGGCGGGTACAGTTTTTATTTTCATGTTACACAGCATGTTCAATTTGTTTATTATTTCTTGGAAAATGCTACGCTGTTCATTGTTCAGTTGTGATTTCAGTACAGCAAAGTCTTATGTAGCTTGTTCATACTGACACATGGTGTTTTCTAATTCTGTCATGGCTAATTCTGCCTCATTTGCTATTAGTGGCTGTCCAAGTGGTACTTGGCTTCCTGTTACAGAAAGTTGACTACTGTCAGGAGTGTCCACTTCTAGTTGGGTCTGGAGTTCTTCTTTGTGTTGCTGTTCATTGTGCAACATTGTTTGGTACTGTGTAAAGTTTACGTCTGTTATAGTGCTTTCATTTGCTCTGAAAGTGTCCTCATAGGAGTCATATGTATCCAGTAACACTTCTTCTTTTCTCCATGGTTTAAAAAGTTATAGCAGGGACATGTAATACAGTTCTTTATGTTGAGGAATTTTAAATGACAATTTGATATGGTTAATTAAGTTGCATTTGGTAAGATTCACTAAGATGCCTTCACAATTTACAACTCTTTATCTACCTTTCTTTTCATCTGGTTTAATATTATTTTTGTACGTGAAGTTTTGGGCTATGTGGTAGAGACACATGGCTTCCAGAGCGGTAGTCCTGTTTGGGTAGTATGTGTCTAGTAAATTGTTTTTCATAATGTCTTGGCTGTTGGGATCATTTTTGGCTATTGTTTCTATGTTCTCATATGATTTGAGAACTCTTTTTCTAGATTTAGCAGGATCAAGACTTAGCCATACTATATTGTCAGATTTTCTATGCAAGGCAGTACCGGTTAAACAGTCTGCAGCTTCATAGCAGCCACATTCTCTATGAGAGAGCATTTTTATGCCTAATGTGTTCAATTTCTGTGATAGTGTTTTGTAAGATGATATGTCATCCCAGAGATCCTGATGCTCTGTTTTCTCTGCTTTGATTAGGTAGGCTGTGACATATCGTACAACTGCAGTGGGATTGTCTGCAATATACTCCACATCCATGTTTTCATTCCATACGAGAGCAAGGATTTCAATGTAATCATTGATGTATTTTGATTCTTCTGTTTGTTTTATGTAATATGTGTTCTTAGGTGATATACCTTTGACACTATGTCTGACTGAAGACATGAAGTTGTTTACTTGACCTGCTGCTGAAACTTGTCTAGGGTAACCAAAGTGACATTTCAAGTAGTAGTTCCCTTTTTTAAAACTATTTGCAACCACAATATTTCACACATTTGTGTATTTGAAATAGTAAAGTGTGAGCATGAAGGTCACTATGTGTTGTTTGTGAAGGGATTTCACAAGTGACAGATTTTTGGATGAACTGCAAAACAGTGGTATCACTGTACTGACCAAATTTAGGAGCATCTTTAATCCATAAGCATGTGGATGTGTGGTGCTGCTCTGACTTGGTATTCTTTTCTCCAAAAGAATTGTTGAACTTCTCTGAGGGGAGGAACAGTTTTATTACAAATAAAGTGTAGCATAGCAATGAAGCGATGATGGAAATATCTTGATACATTTACAGGATCTAGATAGCATAGTTCTCCTGGTGTTTTTATATCTATGTTTGTTTTGGTTTTGTTTGCTATGCATAGGAAAATTGTGTAAATCTTCCCATGCATATTCTGCCCCTACCCCTCAGCATCCAGAGGCACCCTCCACCAGGCCCCCACTCATGTCTCCTACCCCCCCATCCCCCAGCAGTCAGGGGCACCCTCCACCAGGCCCCCACTCATGTCTCCCTGCACCCCCACACCCCAGCACTGTGGGGCACTCTCCACCAGGCCCCCACTCATGTCTCCCAACCCCCCCGGCAGTCAGGGGCACCCTCCTCCAGGCCCCCACTCATGTCTCCCTGCACCCCCACCCCCAGCATCCAGGGGCACCCTCCACCAGGCCCCCACTCATGTCTCCCTGCACACCCACCCCCAGCATCCAAGGGCACCCTCCACCAGGCCCCCACTCATGTCTCCCACCCCCTCCCCCCCAGTAGTCAGGGTACCCTCCACCAGGCCCCCACTCATGTCCAACTCATGTCTCCCTGCACCCCCACCCCCCAGCACTGTGGGGCACCCTCCACCAGGCCCCCACTCATGTCTCCCTGCACCCCCACCTCTCAGCATCCAGGGGCACCCTCCACCAGGCCCCCACTCATGTCTCGCACCCCCCCACCCCCCAGCAGTCAGGGGCAACCTCTACCAGGCCCCCACTCATGTCTCCCTTCACCCCCACCCCCCAGCATCCAGGGGCACCCTCCACCAGGCCCCCACTCATGTCTCCCAGCACCTCCACCCCCCAGCATCCAGGGGCACCCTCCACCAGGCCACCATTCATGTCCAACTCATGTCTCCCTGCACCCCCACCCCCCAGCATCCAGGAGCACCCTCCACCAGGTCCCCAATCATGTCCAACTCATGTCTCCCTGCACCCCCACCCCCCAGCACTGTGGGGCACCCTCCACCAGGCCCTCACTCATGTCTCCCTGTACCCCCACCCCCCAGCATCCAGGGGCACCCTCTACCAGGCCCCCATTCATGTCTCCCACCGCCCCAACCCCCAGCTGTCAGGGGCACCCTCCACCAGGCCCCCACTCATGTCTCCCACCCCCCCACCCCCCAGCAGTCAGGAGCACCCTCCACCAGGCCCCCACTGATGTCTCCCTGCACACCCACCCCACGGCATCCAGGGACACCCTCCACCAGGCCCCCACTCATGTCTCCCAAACCCCCACCCCCCAGCAGTCAGGGGCACCCGCCACCAGGCCCCCACTCATGTCCAACTCATGTCTCCCTGCACCCCCACACCCCAGCACTGTGGCGTACCCACCACCAGGCCCCCACTCATGTCTCCCTGCACCCCCACCCCCCAGCATCCAGTGGCACCCTCCACCAGGCCCTCACTCATGTCTCCCAGCACCCCACCCACCAGCATCCAGGGGCACCCGCCACCAGGCCCCCACTCATGTCCAACTCATGTCTCCCTGCACCCCCACCCCCCAGCACTGTGGGGTACCCACCACCAGGCCCCCACTCATGTCTCCCTGCACCCCCACCCCCCAGCATCCATTGGCACCCTCCACCAGGCCCTCACTCATGTCTCCCAGCACCACACCCACCAGCATCCAGGGGCAACCTCCACCAGGCCCCCACTCATGTCCAACTCATGTCTCCCTGCACCCCCACCCCCCAGCAGTCAGGAGCACCCTCCACCAGGCCCCCACTCATGTCTCCCAGCACTCCCATCCCCCAGCATCCAGGGGCACCCTCCACCAGGCCCCCACTCATGTCCAACTCATGTCCCCCTGCATCCCCACCCCCCAGCACTGTGGGGCACCCTCCACCAGGCCCCCACTCATGTCTCCCACCCCCCCACGCCCCAGCAGTCAGGGGCACCCTCCACCAGGCCCCCACTCATGTCTCCCTGCACCCCCACCCCCCAGCATCCAGGGGCACCCTCCACCAGGCCCCCACTCATGTCTCCCTGCACCCCCACCCCCCAGCAGTGCGATTGGCCCGGGTACGTGTATTTCAGGGGTCCGCGGGTAGTCTTACACGCAATTTCATCAGGGTACGTGTATTACGGGTCCGCTTGAACTTCCACACGTGATATCAGCAGGGTACGTGTATTACAGGGTTCGCGTGAACTTCCACACTCTCTGGGCCTGGAGAGTGGGATGTATTCCTGTGGTGGGCGGAATATTTTCACGCGACTGGGCCTGGGAGAGCATGTTACGTGTATTCCTGGGGTGGGCGGGAAGATTTACACGGTTGCCTGCAACGCGCCAAAAAAAAAAGGTCCAATCCGGAAACACGTACGCCAGCATGAAGCAGGCGCACGTCCCGCGCAGCATAAAAGTGTGCGCAAACAACAAACAAGCTCAGACGCCAGGATGAATATACCATTCCTAGCAGCAGTGGGCGTGGGATACCTCAGGAGGAGGAGGAGGATAGTCAGGGCCAGAATCTTTACACCCAGTACCAGCCTTTTTGGTATGCCTGATGACCAGGTGTATGGGAGGTACAGGTTTCCACCTCACATAATACTCAACCTGGTCAGTGAGTGGGAGGATGACCTCACATCACCCACCCTGTGCTGCCAAGCACTCAGCCCCCTGGAGAAGGTCCTCAATGTACTGCACTTCTTGGCTACCGGATCATTTCAGCGGACAAGTGCCATAGTGGGGGGGTGTCACAGGCCACGCAGCCACGGTGCCTACACCAGGTGTTGGCCATCATCACTGTACGCCCATCAGTCCGCAGGCACATATACCTGCCCAGAACACCTCCAGAAAGGAAGGCTGTCAGCCAGGATTTCTACAGGGTGGCACAATTCCCCAAAGTGCTAGGTGCCATTGATTGCACCCATGTGGCTCTCATCCCCCCAGGGCATCTGAGCACATCTATAGAAACTGCAAGCACTGGCATTCCATCAACGTCCAGGTAGTATGTGATGCCCAGGGAATCATAACCTCAGTATATGCCAACTATCCAGGGTCCACCCACGACAGCTTCATTTACAGGATGTCAACCCTAAACCGGGACATGGAAGCTGGGCGGCATGGCGATGCATGGCTGCTTGGTGAGTATAAATGCCACAGCACACGCATGCATGACAGATACAGAGTAATGTCACTACCCCACTAATGATCCCCATCACCACCTCCCCGGGGGACAGTGCCTACCCTCTGAGCACCCACATGATCGTGCCAATTCAGAACCCCATCACGCCTCCCGAGGTAAGATACAACACAGCCCATATTGCAACCCGGGGCGTAGTGGAGCGCACATTCGGAGTGCTCAAGTCACGCTTTCGCTCCCTTGACCGTTCTGGCGGGCAGCTGTTATATGCTCCCCCAGTAGTGTGCAGGATCATAGTGGCAGCATGTGTCCTGCACAATGTTGCAACACGCCGGGGCCTGGCTGTGGACATGGTGGTGCCCCCACATCCCCAACCACATGCACGCCCACTGCGCATGGGAGGGTATAGGGCACGGGGTGAGGCAGCCCGTACGCAGCTGGTGGCTAATTACTTCACATAGAAATCACACCCCTGTGGAGTGCACACAGCCCTGGCACATACCATCTGACAATCAATGATGACTCAATCTGACAATTCTGATGAATTAAGGGACAGTCAACTGTCAGAACCATAGCAGCCTGAGATTGTTCACCTGGAAGTGTCACAATGTGTGCATCCCTACCTACACAAACAGCACCAATGCAGTGTCATCAAAAGACACACTTCTATGCAACAAAAATGAATACCCACTTGCAAAATACAACATGAGAACAGTGCCATGTCACCTAACCTCTCCCCTGCACCGCCACACAACACACCATGGCATGTCATGCTATGTGAGAGCAAACAAATTAATCCCCACAACATGACACAAGTGTCACAAAGTACAGTGTCCCTAATGGAAACGGGCCATACATGAAATGCTCAAAGTAATGCAGGACCAACAACACACATTACCAAATATTTAGCAATAATACTAATCACCTACACAACCTCCAACCTACCATAAACATGACAGTACGGATTTAAAAAATTGGTAGTCTCACTATCTGATAATGCCAGCACTTCGACCACTTCCAACTGTACAGTGTTAGTGCCACGCAAAAGTGTAGGTGCACTGCTTACAACATGGACTCCATTTCCAAAGTAGACCGCCTTGTGAAGACATGAGGAATGGACCTGCAAATTAGGAGGATGAGATGGATGCAGAGGCACATATCAATACACCATGCAGTGTAGAATACAACAACAATATGCACTAGGAATGTATACACATTAGTGACTACAGACTGCCCACACATCAAATGGGAGTCCAACGTCACTCTGTAAGTCAACGTCATTTGGGCACACCCTTTGCAAGCCCATGGAAATGGGAAGCAGGAGGGGTGTGTGTCACACAAACCCAAGCATCTAACCCAAAATCAGGACAAGCCTGCATGTGCCCAGCCACAATACAGCGTATGCCCACCGGAGCCACACAAGGCAACACACTGTCAAAAAAATCAAAAATCAAAAATGGCCATGTATGGACCAGAGGGGAGTGGGGGACAGGGTGCACACCAAAACCCACCTGTGTGGATTTTGGGAAAATAAAACACCTCCATGGGCTCATGTTTGCACGGCTACCCTATTGTGAGAGAATAGCTGATGTCGCTCTCCTCACCCTCTGCAGCTGCATCAGGAGGTGGTGGCACTATGGGAGGCAGCCCACGCAAAGCCCTAGTCAGCACCTCCATGGCAGCAAGCATGCGGGTGTGGAAGGTCTGGTTCAGGAGGATAATCGTGCGGAGGTCCCCATGCAACAACTCACGGGATGCCCGGACCTCCTCCCTAGTTGTCTGCATCTCAGCTGAGAGCATACGTGTGAGCCACTCCAGCTGCTGTTCTGTCCTCGTGTCAGTTGAAGTCTCAAGCTCAACAAGAGTCACCCTGAGCTGACGGAGTTCCACCCTCAGGGATTCCCTGTGGCCCTGGGACTCAATAGAAATGGCTTCCCGCAGCGTCTCCAGTGCTGCCCGTCTGTCCCTGTTGGACGCCAACACGTCCTCCTGTGTGACTGGAAAATGGAGTCTGTTGCCTGCTGTAGTTGTTCCATCAGCCTTTCTTGGGGGGCAATGGAAGTGGCCACCCTATCCATGGCCTGAGCCATCATCTCAGATGATGCTGCCTGTTGGTTTGCCATACCGTATATGGATTGCTCCCATGCGGTATTGCCAGGTGGCGTTTGTCCACAGCGTCGGCGGGCACCACACCTGTCTGGGGCAAGGCAAACTGCACCTTGCTGTGCCGGCACTGCCTGAGGCTGCAGGACTGCATTCCCCCTCTGATCTGCAGGCCCAGGAACAGGATCAGATGTTGCGGAGTGTGACCCTGCATCCGTAACCACCAAAGGTGGACCTACCAACACTGACATCCCCATTGAGGGTTCTACCCCTGGTGCAGGTGGGTTGGACAGTACAGAATCCCTCCCAGAAACACTTACCTGCGACCGCACATAGGTCTCATCATCCGAATCGACACCTGAATAGAGCTCGGGGGAGGTGCACCCAGAGACCCCCCTTGAGATAATGGTCTGCAGCAAGTGTGGGTTCTCACCCACCACCATACCACGTCCCTCACTGGTGCCCGGTCGGGCCTGAGACCCCTCCTGGGTCTGCACCATCTCCACAACCCCAGCAGTATCAAGTGCGTCATCCCCTGCAAAGACATGAAAGAAAAGAAATGGGAACAGGCATTAGCACCATGGCACACAATTAGGGCTGAGAAGCAACAGAACCAGTACTTCATTGACACATGTCCCACATGACTATAACCCTCCCATGCATGCACCGTCACTGCGTATGAAGGGGAGGCAAATGGCACATATTGATGACACCAAGATGGAAGACCAACACATTTGCTGCATGCTGGCTAGCAGTGGCATCACACATTGGCCTGTGATTGGCATGTCCAATACACATACATGACACATGCCATCACACAGATGGCATGTACCATAGCCATGTCACACATGTGACAATAGGACTGAGAAATGCCTAGTGAAAGTGGTGGAATGCAAACAATCAGCCTGAATGAACACAGAATAATACGCAACAATGTTGTGGCAAGATGACACTTCAAGGGCAACTGGCGTGAGGTTGGGCTAAATGTCTACTGTTGCCAGAAGGGATACTGCAATACCCAAATCCTGGTGCGTAGAATGTATTGGATGAAGCACATGGGTGACCCAAACCACTCAGGCACACACACCCTCACCTGGCACTCAATCAGAAGCCCTCACACACACACCATGCACATGGATGACACACACATGCATGTGCACTCACTGGACAATGCCTCGTAATCTGGCAGGTCTCCCTCGCCTTGGATCCATCCCTCCTTGACGCAGGTCCCAGCAACATACTCATGTGGAGTGAGTTCAATGTCCTCTGCTGGAGACCCACCTCCAGTCACTAGAGTAGCGGCATGACTTGAGGCCAGCTTTTTCTTTGCCCTGCGCTTGTAGCAATCATTAGCTGTGCGCCTCATGAATCCAAGGGCACTTATGATGTCCGTGATGGTCTGCCAGTGTGCCAGACGTTGTGCAGGTGTGGTCTTGCAGGTGTGGTCTTGCATCCTGCAGTAATCACCATTTTGCTGTCATGTGCGGACACATACTCCACAAGTGCATCAAGTTCGGCCTGATTGAAGCTGGGCTTCCTTGGTGGGCCGGACTGTGTAGCCGTGTCTGGGGCCTCAGCCTGTACTGGACGAGCACTCTTCCTCTTCCGCTTGGAAGGTGGTGGGGATCCTGAGAGTCCTACGCCGCTCTGGACACTAGGGGCAGGAGCCCCGGTGGACTGTGGACTAGGAGTGTGGGAATGAACACTCACCATGGGACTTGGTGCAGGCATTAGCTGAAGTGTGATGTAGTCAGGGGGAACGTCAGCAGGATGGACTGGGACCGACACTGTCCTGGCTGGGAGACTCAGAGCTGGGGTGGATGGAGCCGCAGCTGCCCCTGCACCCTCCCCTCCCTGCCTACTCGGGGCAGCAGATGACATAGCTGCCCCTGATCCACGTGGCCTGGTGACACCAACGTGCACTGCCACATGTGGCCTAGACCTGCTGACCTGGAAGTAAGCCATGGAGTCACCCTGTGCCAGGTCTGGTGCCACAATGGGCTGGTCCAACAAGGGCTGAGCAGGGATGGTGTCAGCCACGTTACCCTCAATCAGGGGAGGGCATCGGTGTCCCTGACTGGTCACCCACACATGGGGGGCTAGGGGCACCCTGCAAGTCCCGGCCACGTCCCCTACTGTATCCACCACGGCCACCTCTTGAGGCTCGGCCACCTTTGCCACCCTTACCGCGTGCTCCCCTCCCAACCATGGCACTGATCTTGTTGTGCGTATGGGAGTTGCAGTAAACTATTGTCCTGGGCAATTGGGGTCAAAGGGGTAGGGTACTAGATGGAATTCGTACCCTAGTTCTCTAGCAAGGCTGTATGTGACCCCTGGGGGAAGATGACGGGTCACACAATGAACAGGCACCCCAAAAAAGGGAGATAATGTGCACGCAACCCCTCCTAGACCACGTGCATGGAAAAATAAACCTGCACTACGCTGTGGCACCTAGAAACACAAAAATGAACGTATGCGTGTCACACATAGCCTAGAAAGACCTCTGAAGGGGTACGCGACACACGTGGCAAGCACAGATGTTAAATACGTGCTCGACTCACCGTCTGCCTGGAAAAATTGCGTGAAAAAGACGCACGTTTGCGCGTTGGCAACACTCCCACCAAAAGAAGAATTGTACGCTGTCTAAGGAGACAGGATAACAGAAGAAGTGAACGTTGTTTGAGGAAACAGGCCCAGGAAAAAGACAAAAAGAGAAAAAGCTGTCAGAGGTAACAGGGAGTACGAACTTGGAACGCTGTGAAGTAAATCGCGTGTGAACCGACAAGAAGTACAGATTTCACCCACTCGCTCTCCACGAAAAGCACGTACAATTAAATGGCGTTCTACACTTACCTTTTAAACATGCCCATACGTCCAGCGTCACTTCCGCGTGTACGCGCTAAGGCCCTATCCTCCAATTACACGAGCTGACATTCTGACGTGCAGTCATTGGACGTGTAACATGCACCCGTGTACAGGGAAACGCCCGTGCACACACGTCACAGACGCGCATACGCGCTGAGGCCCTTTCAACCAATTACACGCTATGACACTCTGATGTGCTTATTTTTTCTACGCGCCATGGAAAACGGATGTGCGCGTAACCTCATAGATGCGCCTACACGCTGGGGGCCTTTGGGCCAATGAATTCGCGTACATGTGTTGATGCGCTTACGTGCTAAGGCCCTTTTCTCGAATTACACGCAGACACGCTGGATTTTCAAGTGCCAAATCACTCCGTATTAAGCTGGCCACGCGTAAGCACACGGAAGACCACGCTCCTGCCCAGAAGGCCGAATTACTGCCCCCCAGAGCCCCGAGCACGCTCCCACCTGCCATCTGCTGCTGCCTGATTGCCTACTGCCCACCTGCCTTGCCATTTGCTGCCTGCACATCAGCCAGGGGTGCTGTTGCTGTGACCACCCCTGCTGGAACCGAAGACTCCTGACTGGGATTCCATCGCTCCACAGACCAGCCCCAGGACCCAGTTGCCCACCCACTCCTGCTTCTGGGGTTGTCATGTCGGGCACTGCAACATCTGGCACCACTGGCAACCCCCGGCCAGAGAGGCAGAGGGGCACCAGCTTCACTGCCACCGAAGTTGGTGTCTTGGTGGAGCAAGTCCTGGGGCAGTATGATGCCCTCTTCGGAAGTTTGCGCGCCGACAAGGAAGGACGGACTCGGATCTGGATGGCCATCAATGCGTAGGGGGGGCAGTCTGACTATTCCATCATGTCAAGAAGCACTGAGAGGACTTCGGGTCCAGGACCCTCAACAAGGCCCGGCGCCTCTTGAAGGCAGCGGATGCTAAGGGGCGCCGGGAACACTTGTCGGAAGATCAGATGAGGGTCCTGGAACACATATCCCCAGCGCTCCACGTCCAGGTCCTTGAGAGGCAGACCCGTCTGGAGTTGAGCGGTATGTGTACATGCATCCTGATTGTAAGCTGTGCGTGTGGTGGTGTGCCAGTAGTGTGCATGTTGCACATGTGTTTTAATGGGGCCAAGTAGGGGGGGTGTACAGGGGCGTGAGGCTAACACATGTGAGGGCTCTCATGTGTGAGACATGGATGGTGCTTGTTTGTGTAGGCTTGCATGCCAAATGCAGATGTGTGGGCACACATGTTTGAATGAATGTGTATGTAAGTAGGCATGTTCGTGATGTCACACATGAATGTTGGTTTCAGCTACATGTATCTGCACTGTGTACATGTGCATGTGTGTGCATTTGACAAGGGGGCAACAGTGATGCAACATGGATGCATGTGACACCGGGATGTGGAAGACTGATTGGCAGATGTGACATGGATGCCGATCTCAACACTGCAACAGTTGGCAGAGGTGTACACATGCATGCAAGTGTGGTGGTGTGTGTGCATGTGTAGTGCACTCCCTGTGTTGCATGTGATGTCTGGCTCACCTTTGCCTGCTCATGCTGTTGTATGTTTATGGATGGTGTTGGCTGTTGCAATATGGCTGTGGTATTGCTCATGTGTGCGAGTTGAAATGACATGTGTTTTGGCGATTGTGATGCCATGTCTGAGGTTTGCCAATGCCACTCATCTACAACTGTCATGTGTGTATGTGTCCATTGTACAGTGCCCTGATGCCTGTGTTTTATTTCTCCCTGTCTGCAGCGTCAACTGATGAAGGGGGCGGAGAAGGTGCTGTGGAGCACAGCGGCAGGGATTGCACCGCCAGCCGGAGACGCAAGGCCCGGCTCCCCTCCAAGGTTGTCATCTCGTCGGGGAGTGAGGAGTCCGGTGCCGCGTCCCAGGCCGCAGCTGCCGGGGGGAGGTCCAAGAGGCGGAGGTCGGAGTTGGGTTCCTCGGCAGCAGAAGGGGCAGCTGGGACCCCACAGGGCCCAACAGGGGAAGATGGCACAGAGTCATCCAGGTTGGTGGGGGGTTTGGTGGAGGAGGAGGCCTTGCAAGTGACAGAGAAGGGGACTGGAGGTGGGGATTCCACTGGTGCTAGTGGTGCAGTGCAGGACCAGGGACAGGAGGCAGGACAGGCCGCCGCGGAGGTGCCTGTGTGCAATCCTGTCCCTGATCCTGTCACTGCATCATCTTGCACCAGCAGGGATGCCTACGTCCAGACCCGTTTTCAGGCAGGGGATGAGCTTACAACAACTGGCTTTCCTCTACCTGCGGACGTGGCTATACAGGTACGGGTTGAGCCTGTCATGACTGGTGTGGCGTTGCGAGGTGACCTGCAGTCTTTTCATGGGGAGACTGCACGTCATCTCGAATGGCTCGTTGACCGCGTCGGCCTACTGGGACAGGTCACCCAGGCCAGATTCCTCCGTTTGCTGGAGCTTGTTCCGACCCCCTCCTCAACTGAACACCCTATGCGCCAGTCGTCCTCCGTGCCATCTTTCCACCTATTTGTCACCTGGGTGCCCTGTGGAGCTGCCTCTGATGGTGCGGCCAGGCTGGTGGAGGACACATCCCTGCCACAGTCGGGAGTCGGACGTCCAGCAGGGGTGGCCACATCAACGACTGCACCCCGGCCGGTGGAGGATGTGCAGGCAGCAGGAGCCAGGGCATGGGCACAGGCACAGCAGCAGCAGCAACGAGGTGGGAGCCAGGATGGCTCGGGGCCTTCGACATCGGAGGGGCAGGCATCGGCTGGAGGGCAGGTTGACCCAGGACGGGAAGTATCTTCCATGTGGCAGCGGTTGGGCCATGCCATAGATGTGGAGCGGCAGCGGGCGGAAGAGGCACATCTCACGATGGTCAGGGCAGAGGACTCCATGCGGAGGGCCCTGAGGCGGGCCGAGTGCCTCGAGGCAATCCGCAGGGAGTTGGAGGAGAACATGTCGTCATCCCTGCGGACCCTCAGGGCCATGGAAGAGGACCACCTCCGGGACATTGAGCAGGAGTTTGATGATGCCCTGGCCCGGAACATCCAGAAGTGAGCCGTCGGACTAGCCCGCTGCCCTTGTAAATAGTTCTTTAGTGTTAAGTTTCCTTTCAGTTTTGTTTTGTTTCGGGGCGCTTGGACAATGCCCCAACTTCTTGTATATATTTCTTCATTAGGTAAGATTTTATTTTCTACGTTTCATTTAAAGGATTGGGCACATGGACCCTGGATGTTCACTTTGTACATAGTTTGACAATGGATTTGGATTGTTGATTTTTTTTTTCCATGGATCAATGGTTTTTTATTATTTTTCACCTTGGATTTATTTTCTCAGACTGGCACTTTGGAGACTTGCTTTTGGATTGCTTTTCATTTGGATTTCATGCGTCTTTTTCATTTATTGGACATGCTTGATTTCTTTTTTTATTTCCATTTTCTTCTGTTCCATTTCATTGCCTTGCTTTTCTGTTTAATACATTATCATTTGGTACTTCAATGTGTGGTATTCTCTCTTTGGTTTCATGCATGTCGCAATGTGTGTTTTTTCATTCACATGCTGTCATTGTGTGGGTTTGATGGATATATGTTGATGTGCAGACTAGCCATTTGGGATGCATCATGTGCTGGTGATTTCTTTGTGGGGTGGATTATGGATCATCATGAGGTGTTGGGGGGACATGTATGAGGGCATGCTGGCAGCTGTCCTGCACTGCTGGGGGGTGGTGGTGCAGGGGGACATGTGTGGGGGCCTGGTGGAGGGTTCCCTGCACTGCTGGGGGGTGGGGGTGCAGGGGGACATGAGTGGGGGCCTGGTGGAGGGTGCCCCGCAATGCTGGGGGGTGGGGGTCCAGGGGGACATGAGTTGGACATGAGTGGGGGCCTGGTGGAGGGTGCCCCTGGATGCTAGGGGGTGGGGGTACAGGGGGACATGAGTGGGGGCCTGGTGGTGGGTGCCCCTGGATGCTGGGGGGGTGCAGGGGGACATGTGTGGGGGCCTGGTGGAGGGTGCCCTGCACTGCTGGGGGGTGGGGGTGCTGGGAGACATGAGTGGGGGCCTGGTGGAGGGTGCCCCTGGATGCTGGGGGGGTGGTGCAGGGGGACATCAGTGGGGGCCTGCTGGCAGGTGCCCCACAGTGCTGGGGGGTGGGGGTGCTGGGAGACATGTGTTGTTGATCAGTAGTGCAAGGTGACATGTGGCTTGGCTGGGGGGGCATGCCCATGGTGGATTGGCTGCCTGCGGGACATGAGCAGTGGTGCAGGATAGTCCCCTGTGCTGTGGGCTGCCTGCAGGGGCCGTGGAGGGTGTAGAGGGAACACCTGGAAGGACCCACACGGCAAATTCACGTGTAGTACTCCCCGGAACCCCTGAAATACACGTACCCTGCTGAATTCATCTGTGAAACATCCCACGCACCCCTAAATGACGTGAAAAGGGGTACACGACAAACACGGACACCCGCTGTGTGAATAATAGCGTGTGCGTGTATTTCGTGGGTGCGTGGGAAGTTTAATACGCTACGCTATCGGGCCTGGGGGAGCGGGGTACGTGTATTTCAGGGGCTTGCGGGAAGTTTAACACGCGATCGGGCCTGGGGGAGCAGGGTACGTGTATTTTAGGGGCTCGCGGGAAGTTGAACACGCGATCGGGCCTGGGGGAGCGGGGTACGTGTATTTCAGGGGCTCGCAGGAAGTTTAACACGCGATCGGGCCTGGGGGAGCAGGGTACGTGTATTTCAGGGGCTCGCAGGAAGTTTAACACACGACCGGGCCTGGGGGAGCGGGGTACGTGTATTTCAGGGGCTCGCGGGAAGTTTAACACGCGATCGGGCTTGGGGGAGTGGGGTACGTGTATTTCAGGGGCTCGCCGGAAGTTTAACACGCGATCGGGCCTGGGGGAGCGGGGTACATGTATTTCAGGGGCTCACGGGAAGTTTAACACGCGATTGGGGCTGGGGGAGCGGGGTACGTGTATTTCAGGGGCTCGCAGGAAGTTTAACACGCGATCGGGCCTGGGGGAGCGGGGTACGTGTATTTCAGGGGCTCGCGGGAAGTTTAACACCCGATCGGGCCTGGGGGAGCGGGGTACATGTATTTCAGGGGCTCGCCGGAAGTTTAACACGTGATCGGGCTTGGGGGAGCAGGGTACCACTCACCGTCTGCCTTGCGTGTAGAAGAACGCATAGCCAACACCCACCCGCTGTGAAGTAATAGCGTATGAACCCCAATGCCTGCAGAACACACGCACCGCACCCCACGAAAAGCACGTACAGAGCAATGGAAATCCACGTGGGATCTTCAAGCCCTGGCAGGGCAACGCCCATGCGCGATACGTCACAGACGCGCTTACGCGCTAAGGGCCTTTGGTCCAATGGAATCACGAATACGTGCTGACGCGCTTACGCAGTAAGGGCCTTTCCTCGAATTACACGCTGATGTTCAGAATTTTCACGTGCCAAATCACTCCGTATCAAGCTGGCCACGCGTAAGCACACGGAAGACCACGCTCCTGCCCAAAAGGCCGAATTACTGCCCCCCCAGAGCCCAGAGCAGCCTCCCACAAGCCATCTGCTGCTGCCTTCCTGCCTGCCTGCATGCTGCCACCGTGCCCGGCCATTTGGTGCATGCACATCAGCCATCTGCAGGGGTCCAGTTGCTGTGTCCACCCCTGCTGGAACAGAAGACTCCCGACTGGGATACCATCGCTCCACAGCCCAGCCGCAGGACCCAGTTGCCCACCCACGCCTGCCTTGGGGGTCGCCATGTCGGGGCAAACACCATCCGAGACCACTGGCGACCCCCAGCCAGAGGGGCAGAGTGCCACCAGCTTCAGTCAGAAGGAAGTTGGTGTCCTGGTGAAGCTTGTCCTGGGGCATTATGATGCCCTCTTCAGATCATCACGCGCCGACAAGGAAGGACGGGACAGGATCTGGGACGACTTTGTGGTTGCCATCAACGCGGAGGGGGTGGTAACCCGCAACATCAAGCAAGTCAAGAAGCGCTGGGAGGACTTGAGGTCCAGGACCCTCATGAAGGACCAGCGCCTAGTGGAGGGGGGCCGTGGCAGCATGAGTACCATCCAACTGAGGGTCCTTGAACGCGTATGCTCAGCGCTCCATGCCCAGATCCTTGAGAGGCAGACCCGTCTGGAGTCGAGCGGTAAGTGGCCAAGCATTGCTGTGTGAGACAGGGCATGTTGCAGTGTGCTGGTTGTCTGATACTTGCCTGTATGTGTGACATAGGCCATGTACATGTGTGTGTGCAGGGACATCATGGTCATGCATGTGAGACCTGTAATGTGTGAAGCACACGGTTGGTGTATGTGTTTAAATGCAACATGGGGAGCCCTATGCGGAATGGACACATGAGAGCATGCCAGTCTCTGTTCCTGGACATGGGTGGGGGTGAGGGATGGGTGCTGATGCCATGTACATGTATGGTGTCCATGTCTGTGTGTCTGACCTGCGTGTCTGTGACTTGTGAATGCCATGGATGCATGACACGTCTGTGACAATGTTCAGAATCACTGATGCAGCCTAGTTATCCTTGCATCCGCTGTGTCTGGGGTGTACGAGTCCAGATGGATGAAAGTACGGTGAAGTGTGTGCATGTGATAGGCATGACCCATGATGAATGTGAGTTCAAAAACAACATTGTATGTTTCAAGAGTCCCTTGGACATGTTTGCTAATGTCCATAGCATGCGCCATGCCTGTTACTGCATGTGTTTTGCCTGCACTGACCCATGTGTTGTGGAGGGACATGATGGAAGTGATCTTTGACAGTGCCACTCATCTGCTATTGCTTCCTGTCTAGGGGACCATTGTACAGTACCCTGATGCTTGTGTTCTATGTCTCCCTCTACACAGCGCAAAATGAAGAAGAGGGCGGAGATGGTGCTGTGGAGCAAAGCGGTGGGGATGCCCCCATGGCTGCAGCGGAAGGGGTGGGTGAGCCCCCACAGGGGCTTGCAACGGCGGAAGACGGGGTGGAGCCATCCAGGTTGGTGGTTTCCACAGAGGAGGAGAAGGCCGGTACTGAGCCACCCATGGGGCCTGGTGGGGGCATCCCTGCTGGTGCAAGTGGTGCAGTCCAGGGGCAGGGGCAGGAGGCAGCACAGGTCGCTGTGGAGGTGCCTGTGCATGTCACTGTCCTTGACACTGTGACCGCACACCATGCACCAGCAGGGATGCCCCATCCCAGGCCCGTCCGCAGGTAGGGGGGATGTCCATGTCATCTGACTCCCCTCCACCTGTGGACGAGGGGACCCCTGGCCGTATGGAGAAGGTCCTGATTGGTGTCGCGTTGCACACGGGTGTCATTCTTGATGAGGTGCGTGCTTCCCGGGGGAGCACGCACGTCATCACGAAGAGCACCGTGCCAACGTGGCCCAGTTGGGAGTGGCCATTGTCAGGGCTTTCGTACATGTGTCGGGTACTCTGGCGACCCTCTCCTCCTCTGTGGAGGCTATGCACCAGTCGTTCTCCATGCCGTCTTCTGGCCCAGATGCCACGAGGGCCCCCTGTGGACCTGCCCCGACCAACGCAGCCAACTCGGTGGGGATCCTATCCCTGCAACAGTCGGGAGTCGGAGGTCCAGCAGGGGTGGACACACAAGCAACTGGACCCCAGCAGATGGAGGATGTGACGGCATCAACGGGCAGGGCACGTGCACGACGGCGTCAGTGGATTCCATCAGCCTGGAGGCCGTCATGCTGGCACCGGCAGTTGCGTCGGAGGCAGCGGCAGGCTCGACGTGGGAGGCATCATGGCTCAGGGCCATCAACATCAGGGGGGCAGCCATCGGCCGGAGGGCAGGAGAACCCTGGAATGGGAGTGTCTTCCGTGTGGGAGCGGTTGGGCCAGCAGATACGTGCGGAGCGGCAGCGGGCAGAGGAGGAACGGCTCACAATGGTCAGGGCGGAGAACTCCATGCGGAGGCTGCTGAGGCGGGCTGAGTGCCACGAGGGTATTCGCAAGGAGTTGGAGCTGGACACTGCATTATCCCTGCGAGACCTTGGGGCCAGGGAACATGCCTGCCTCCAAGCCATTGAACAGGAGTTCGATGATGCCCTGGCCCATGACAACAACCAGTGAGCCGTCGGACTAGCCCACTGCCCTTGTAAATAGTTATGTAGTTAGTGCTATGTTTCCTTTGCTTTTTTATTTTTTTTGGACCTTTTGGACAATGGACCACATTTTTGTATATAGTTTTTTTTATTAGGTAGTATTATTAGATAGGTTTCATTTCTTCCGTTGGGATCATGGACCCTGCATTGTCTGTATATAGTTGACTGTTGGATTTTATTTTTTTATTTGGAATTTACCCATGGAGCAATGGTTTTCGGTTTTGATTTTCCATTGGATTTACTTTTTTGAACTGTGACTTTGGACACCTTTCCTTTGGATTATGATTTGTGGTTTTACATTATTTTACAGACATGCTGCGTTTGGTTTTTAATTCCCATTGTCGTTTGTTTATTTTTGATTCCATTTATGTTGCTTTTAATACATTTTCTTCATCAAACTTCAATGTGTAGTATCATCTCATTGGTTTCATGCATATCATGATATGGGTTTTGACATTCACTGACACCCATTGTGTGTATGTGAGGGACATGTGTTCATTTACATACTTGCCATTGGGGTTGTATCATGTAATTGGCATTTCAAATTGGGTGGATGCAATACTTGGGTGGGTGTTTGGCATGTGGAGGCAGCCCATAAGGGCCAGGGATCTAGATTGTGATGACGTGTTGGCTGGGGGACATGAGTGGGGGCCTGCTGGCAGGTGCCCCGCAATGCTGGGGGGTGAGGGTGCAGGGGGACATGAGTGGGACATGAGTGGGGGCCTGCTGGCAGGTGCCCCGCAATGCTGGGGGGTGGGGGTGCAGGGGGACATGAGTGGGACATGAGTGGGGGCCTGCTGGCAGGTGCCCCACAGTGCTGGGGGGTGGGGGTGCAGGGGGACATGAGTTGGACATGAGTGGGGGCCTGGTGGAGGGTGCCCCTGGATGCTGGGGGGTGGGGGTGCTGGGAGCCATGACTGGGGGCCTGGTGGAGGGTGCCCCTGACTGCTGGGGTGAGGGGGTGGAGGGGGACATGAGTTGGACATGTGTGTGGGCCTGGTGGAGGGTGCCCCTGGATGCTGGGGGGTGGGGGTGCTGGGAGATATGTGTGGGGGCCTGGTGGAGGGTGCCCTGCACTGCTGGAGGGTGGGGATGCTGGGAGACATGTGTGGGGGCCTGGTGGAGGGTGCCCCTGGATGCTGGGGGTGGGGGTTCTGGGAGATGTGTGGGGGCATGGTGGAGGGTGCCCTGCACTGCTGGGGGTGGGGGTGCTGGGGGACATGAGTGGGGGCCTGGTGGAGGGTGCCCTGCACTGCTGGGGGGTGGGGGTGCAGGGGGACATGAGTTGGACATGAGTGGGGGCCTGGTGGAGGGTGCCCCTGGATGCTGGGGGGTGGGGGTGCTGGGAGACATGTGTGGGGGCCTGGTGGAGGGTGCACCTGGATGCTGGGGGCTGGGGGTGCTGGGAGACATGTGTGGGGACCTGGTGGAGGGTGCCCTGCACTGCTGGGGGGTAGGGGTGCTGGGAGACATGTGTGGGGGCCTGGTGGAGGGTGCCCCTGACTGCTGAGGGGTGGGGTGCTGGGAGACATGAGTGGGGGCCTGCTGGCAGGTGCCCCTGACTGCTGGGGGATGGGGGAGCAGGGGGACATGAGTTGGACATGAGTGGGGGCCTGGTGGAGGGTGCCCCTGGATCCTGGTGGATGGGTGTCCTGGGAGACATGAGTGGGGGCCTGGTGGAGGGTGCCCCTGACTGCTGGGGGGGTGGGGGTGCAGGGGGACATGAGTTGGACATGAGTGGGGGCCTGGTGGAGGGTGCCCCTGGATGCTGGGGGTGGGGGTGCAGCGGGACATGAGTTGGACATGAGTGGAGGCCTGCTGGCATGTGCCCCACAGTGCTGGGGGGTGGGGGTGCTTGGAGACATGAGTGGCGGCCTGGTGGAGGGTGCCCTGCACTGCTGGGGGGTGGGGGTGCAGGGAGACATGTGTGGGGGCCTGGTTGAGGATGCCCCTGAATGCTGGGGGGGTGGGGGTGCAGGGGACATGAGTGGGACTTGAGTGGGGGCCTGCTGGCAGGTGCCCCACAGTGCTGGGGGTTGGGGGTGCTGAGAGAAATGCGTTGTTGTTCGGTAGTGCAATGTGACAAGTGGCTTGGCTGGGGGGCATGCCCATGGTGGATGGGCTGCCTGCGGGACATGAGCAGAGGTGCAGGGTAGTCTCCTGTGGTGTGGGCTGCCTGCAGGGGCCGCGGAGGGTGTAGAGGCAACACCTGGGAGGACCCACACGGCCAATTCACATGTAGTACTCCCCGGAACCCCTGAAATACACGTACGCTGCTGAAATCGCGTGTGAGACTTCCCGCGCACCCCGAAATACACATACTCAGGACATTCGTGTGTGAAACTTCCCACGCACCCCTGAAATACACGTACCCTGCTGAATTTGCGTGTGAAACTTACCACGCACCCCGAAATACACGTACCAAGGACATTTGCATGTGGAACTTCCCGCGCACCCCTGAAATACATGTGCCCTGATGGAATCGCGTGTGAAACTTCCTGCGCACCCTTGAAATACACGTACCCTGCTGAATTTGCGTGTGATACTTCCCGTGCACACCAGGAATACACATACCCAGGACAATCGCGTGTGGAACTTCCCACGCACCCCTGAAATACACGTACCCTGCTGAATTTGCTTGTGAAACTTCCCGCGCACCCCTGAAATACATGTGCCCCAATGGAATCGCGTGTGAAACTTCACGCGCACCCCTGAAATACACGTACTCTGCTGAATTCACGTGTGAAACTTCCCGCGCACCCCTGGAACACACGTACCCAGGACAATTGCGTGTGGAACTTCCTGCGCACCCCTGAAATACACGTACCCTGCTGAATTTGCATGTGAAACTTCCCGCCCACCCCTGGAATACACATACCCAGGACAATCGCGTGTGGAACTTCCCGCACACCCCTGAAATACACGTACCCTGCTGAATTTGTGTGTGAAACTTCCCACGCACCCCTGAAATACACGTGCCCTGATGGAATCGCGTGTGAAACTTCCCGCACACCCCTGAAATACACGTACCCTGCTGAATTAGCGTGTGAAACTTCCCGTGCACCCCTGGAATACACGTACCCAGGACAATTGCATGTGGAACTTCCCGCGCACCCCTGAAATACACATACCCTGCTGAATTTGTGTGTGAAACTTTCCGCGCACCCCCTGAAATACACGTGCCCTGATGGAATCGCGTGTGAAACTTCACACGCACCCCTGAAATACACATACCCAGGACAATCGCGTGTGAAACTTCCTGCAAACCCCTGAAATACACGTTCCCCGCTTGCCGTTTGCTGTTTGGCAGCCCTGTGAACTGGTCCAGAGTTAGCGCAGACATTTGCGATGAGTTGGGAATTTTGATGGCTTTTCCTTGCTCAAGGGCGTTTTTGGGGGCGTAACTGGCGCTGCTGCAGGGTCGCTGCGCCACTCTGCGCCACGACTGGTTTTGGAGGCTAAAATCCATGAATACGCTGTGAGATGAAATGGATTTTATCGCACGCGGCTGGCGCAGTGTATCGCACGGGGACACTGTGCGCAAGGCGCATGCGCCACTTTTGTGTGAAATTCTATGAATTACCCTGTTGGTATGTTTCCAGTGCATCATCTATAGTGTTTTTAGACTGTAAAGGATGAATTGTATAATGGTCTAAAATATTGGATTCTGTAGCAGGATTTAGAAGTTGAAATTGACCAGTTTCTGGTGAGTCTTGAATTATTTCAGGTTTTCTTCAATATGTATTTCTTTGTAGCATTCATTGTTGTTTTCTAGATATTGCAGGGCTTGTCTAACTTTATGTAAGTCCACGATTTGTTGCCAAATTGTTTTGTCTTTTGTAGGTACGCCATTTACTAAGACAATTAAAGATTTATCCATTGGTCGTTTCACTCCTAGAGTGTGTACATTTTCTTTGAGATCTGATGGTAAATAAACTGCTTTGCCACAAATGCCTTTCACTAATTCAGAGGGAGGTAATGTTGCTGTTTTTGTTTGAAGGCGTATTATTGCTTAAAATGGGTGCACTGTTTGAACTATGATACTCTCTTATAAATGTAGTTGTTACACAGGTTTTGGTAGTGGGAATAATTCCAAGTTATGTGTGATAGCACGTGGAGGCGTTTGGTTGTTGTCAAGTGTTGCAGTGCAGTAATTGCGAAGTATTAAGGGTTCAGTAATTTTGTATTTGTTTTCTGTTATAAGGTAGAGAGCTAATTGGAACCATTTTGAATCTTCATTGTCTTCTATTTTGTACGTTATGTCTGAAGTTTTTGTGCTACTTCTATATAAAGTCCTGCGGCAACACACACACACTTGGTTTGGTACTTCAGTGGAGGTACTTTTAAACTTTAGTATTTATTTTTTGTATGTGTTTAATAGAAGGTTGCTATTTGCACAGTAGTTGCCAGTTTGTTGTAAATCTATTGCATTTTGTAAGTGGCTTTCAAAATATTTTCTCTAGATATGCTCTATTTCTTTGAGTAGTTGTTTGGCTGTACCATGTAAATGATTGTTATTTAAATTGGCTTGTGCTAAAGCAGGACTTTCAGCATTTTAGTGTTTATGGATCAGATTTCTTATAGTTGAATGATGTGTTGATATCATTTTGATATGATGGAAGGTGCTTTAGCAAATAGGTCCTGAAATGCAGCTAAGCAATGTCCTTGTAATCCTGTGTATTTGCGCACTGGACAGGCATCCATATTTTGTGGTAATTTCATTTTGAATTTGTCTTTGCTTTTTACATACTGATTGAGGAACTGGCATAACGATTTTAAAGATTTTTTGGCAATGTCACACATTGATGTGCACAGCTATTTGTAGATTGGACGTTTTGGTTCAGTAGAATGGAGAGGTGATTATTGTGAGCAGAGTTCTTGTTCCATAATGGTGTTATTAAGTTTTTCACCCCCTCGTCCACTGCTACGTATGGCAATTGGGTTTGTCTCCTTTTGTTTATATGCTTCTTCATTAAAATATGTTTCTGTGCTCATGGTGTGACTCCATTCACCTCCACAGATGTTTAAGAAGCTATTTTTGTTGATAAGTCTTTTTTGTAGTTTGGTAGTTAGTTTTGTTAGTGGTTTCATTCTGTTTAAAACTAAAATAAATAACTTCCTTTTGAAAAGGATTACACTGTCTATGAGAGTTTCAAGGATTAGGTTTTAAGGTCTGTGCATGATTTCTCTACTGTTTTTATAATGTTTTGAAGGACTCTGTGGCCGAATATTTTTTGTAACATAATAATTTTTGGTATGGTTACTTGCCATTACATTAAGATTTATAGATGCAACGTTAGCAGTAGTGGTAGCTGAAGTCTTGTTAATCACTTTCTGTTTTGTTTTACATTTTGATAGAGGAGGCAAAGTTTTTGTACTGGAAGCTTGTTTTGTTTTGCTTAATGAGTGTATTAGCTGTTTTGTTTGAAATTGTGTACAGAATCTGCTAGGGAAGGATAGTTATTTTGCACACGTTTATTTTGATTTGCTCTACTTCTGCGTTGCTTTCTACAGAGTTGCTTTTTGGTAGGCATTCTTTGAGGTCTGTTGGAGAAAAAAAGGAAAGTGTGGGTTCGGCTGTTGTGCAGTGTATGTGTGCTTTGTGCATGAGTATGATGGTAAGGATGATTGTGAAGGTGTGTGATTGTGTAATGGGCAGCTACATCAAGTTGGGAAGGCTATTCTTGTATTTTCTTGTTACTATACCTGGCTTCGGATGACAATATAAAGTATGCAGCTGGTAAGTGGAAGCACTAATACTACGTCTAACGGTAGAGGGTTAATACACTTGTTTGTTCTACAATTCTAAAATGTTACTGTGTTTGAGTAACAGAATATTATGTTAGTATTGTACTTATTTTTTTTGTATGGAAAGAGTAGGTTTCTTGTAAGTTCTTGTTAGTACTTCAGACACAGCTGCTTTTCAAGAGAGTGGTCTTCTCTGCAATAGTAAAAGAAAGAAGTTAGTGAATATGTGTGTTCATAGCACTTTTGTTAATGTAGACATTGGGCCTCATTACTCATTACAAGTAAAACAGCCTGGTTACCGCCGGACTCGTATTACCATTCTGCCTCCATGACTCCCAGAAATACCAGGGCATTACGACCCTGGTGTCCTGGGAATTCCGGAGGCGGAATTCGGTAAATCCCCATTCCCATTGAGTCCCATATGGGGACTCAATGGGAATGGGGAAGTGGAAACACCAGCACCATCTCATGATGGTGCTGGTGTTTCCACGTCCGCCTGCAGGCGGGCGGTGTTAAACCGGCCAGGTCAGACCTGGCGGGAACATCATCTCCCGCCTGCAGGAGTCAGGATCGGGCGGCCTGGAATTAACAGTGGCGGCGGGTTTACTGCGACTGTTATTTTCGGACCGCCCGACCTGTAATGAGGCCCATTGTTCTTTTTGTTTATGTAGTAGTAGTGTTTTCTTATAACTGAGCATAGTATGTACATGCACTTCCCTTTTACTATGTGCATCCTGTATATTTTATTTAGAATCTGCTAGTTGAATATGTTTTACAAATGAGTATAATAGTAAATGTATAGAGCACACTTCTTTTTTAATGTTATGTTATTGGATGTTTAGAGATAGGAGAAATAATCATATGCATGTTTTGCTATTTTTACAGGGTAAATGGCAGATATCGTACGGAAAAGCATGCAATGAATGCATTTGTGAAGGTGTGGGAAAGATAGCAGAAGAATTTCATATATAGGCAGTACAGTAAGTTCATTTTACAGTTTATACAGGGTAAGTGGCATTTATTCTGTTTAAATGTATTCCTAGACGAGCTCTACATGTACTGTGTAGACAATATTCATACCTGTAGTCTGTGTTCATGCATGTGGATGTGCATGAATCTGCAAGTAGAAGTCTTGGGGAGTTTTATAGTAGTTGTTGCTGTAGGTCCTTTGCAGTCACAGCCCAATTGTACTGGAGCGATCAATAGTACATCTAAAGTGCTAATCTGTGATGATGGAGTTAGATGTAGAGTTCTTGGATGTGACTGGTGGATGCTTGTGTGACTGCTTAACAGTAGCCGATGAGGAAATGGTGCAGAGAGTGATGTTTAAAGGGTAGAAGTGCTGCTCCAGTGTTATGAGCTCCGCGGACACTGTGGCTTTCCGCAGACAGGAGGGTGTGCCACATCCTGGGTTTTTCAGCAAATCCAGCATGGGAAGAGGACTGTACGGATCAGCCAATCAGATGTTGAGGTTGTGGTTTGTGTTGAAAGAGGCTGTGTGTAGTGAAGATGGCAGATGTGGAGAAAGTCGGGGTGTTGGTAGTTGGAGATATGTTTGTGCGTGGTTTGGAGCAGTATGCTAAACGCAGGCATGTAGCAAACAATTTTGATGTTAAAAGAGTGGAGCACTGTGCCTGGTTTCAATGTGTAGGGAATTGTAAACATTTGTGGAGATATGGGCAGGGTGAACAGTCCACATGTAGTTGTTTTGCATTGTGGTGCTTTGCATTTGGGCTATGTCTGTGCCCCTACTTTGTTGGCAGATTTGGAACACTTGGTTCAGGCAGTAATGAAAATACTTCCTAATGCCAAGGTTATTTTTTCTGGTTCAGTACCTAGGGAAATATGGGACAATATTCTGTTTTTTGTCCTCAGAAAAATATTGCTAGGTGTGCAATCAACCGAGGCATGTTTGTTTTCATGCTTAGAGCTGGTATGTTCTTTTTTAATAATGAGAACATTGATTCTGGTCATGTTGTTTATTTTAAAAAAGATGGCATGTATTTTTCTTTTATCAGAAATGCCATGCTGTTATGGAACATAAGGGTTGCTTTGGAGAAGCTAATGTGAAGATTTTTGGAGAAAAATAAGAAAAGAAAATACAAAATAAAAGGTGTTTCTTTATCATCTGCAAAAATAAACCAAAAAGACTCTTTTCAGAGCCAACCTCAAAGGGGAAATGGGGCACACTATTTACATTTTCATTCCCAACACTCAGGCTTTGCGATTTGTCCGTGGATACCACAGTTGTCAGCAGACAGTGCATATTATATACAGGGATTTGGGGTTGAGAGGCATGCACATGAGAATGAGCAGAGCAAGGGATTGGTCAATAAGGTTTACTGGGTGTGTTCTGTAAGGAAAGTGTTTGTTAGAAAGTCGTTTTTCCTGAGAGAAGAGCAGATAGCTATGGCTGTGTGTTTCAGAAAGCATATTGGTTGGATTTTGGGAGATTCGTGGATACATTGGTTGGAGGTGCATGCAGATCGCTGTAGAGTTGCTGCACATCTTGGATTCTCCCATGTGGAAGTGCAGTGGCATGGAGTGCGTGGAATTGAAGTGGCTGGATTTGGCACCTCATTGTGCTACTTTGATGAGAGTGTCATCCAGACATTATTATTATCCATTGTGGAGGGAACAGTTCAGGACATGTGTCTGGAATTTCTTTGCAATTTGCAATGAAAGAAGGACTTGGGAAGGTCATGGACATGGTTCCAAATTCCAAAGAAACTTATTCCCGTATTGCGCAGAGACAAATGTGGCTGCGTTCTTCTTCATTTGGTCCACAAATGGAGAAAGCGAGGCGCAATGTCAATAAGGCTGTTTGTGCTTTTTTGAGAGATGTTGGCATGTCTTCTTTTCACATACTTTTTTCGCTGAGATGGAGTACATCTCACTTCGGCAACCCTTTTTGGAATTATAGCACTTCATTTTGCAGTAGGTGTTGACCATTTGAAGTTTTAAAAACACAAAAAAAACATAAAAAGGATCTTTTCAGAGCCACCACTTCCTCCCATAGTAAAGTACAATGGTTCTGATAGGGCAGCACCCAAAAAAAGTTAAAAGTCTGCAGACTGTCCACGGACTTCTAGAAAATGCATGGGCCCTGCACTCATTATTTGTCACTTCTATTTTTAAACTGTGAAAGGCGGCTCTGAAAAGAGCCTTTTTTTGGTTTTCATTGTTTTATATTTTTTTTTGTTTTTTTAAACACGACACACAAGGAAAGGAGGGGAAAGGATGGTAAGGAAGGGACACCAACCACGGGGATAAGAAAGGGCAGGTGGAGAGAGGAAGATGTAGTGTGGGCCTTATTCAGGAAGTGGCCAGTCTTTCTCATGCTCCTTCACTGCAGTCTCAAAAGCACTCCAAAGGTTCTCCCCCCTGCAGAGTACTGCATCGCAGTACATGCACAATATTGTGACCCTCGAAAGGTAAGCATCATGAATGGCCTGCGAGGTAGCTAGAGGGATGCGCTGTCCCACAGGAGTGTCTCTTGTGGTTGCAGGAATGGAAACAGAAGATGCTACAGAGGAACTCAACCTACTACGTGTATCGCAAGTTACAACCTTACGAATAGCCCCACCATGGAACGACCTTAGGTGTCGCTTCATTGATGTAGTACCATAGTTATATAAACCAGGCTTGCCACGACTCAGCACCATGCGGCACTGAGTGCAGATCACCTTGTTCACACAAGCTTTTGGCTTTCCATTAAGAGTGATGAATAACTGCCACACCCAAGACTCACGATGAGTGCTAGTAGTAGAGACTTCCACTACCTCATCCTCTTCATCCTCTTCACCCTGTTCTGCATCCTCATGCCTGTTCCACTCTGCAGGCCCTTGGGGAGGTGGTGGTGGTAAAGGGGGGTGGGGCTGAGGCAGAAGCAACTGCATCAGGAACAGCCATGGATGCCCTCTTCAAAGTTCTTTGAAACCAGCAAGAACTCAGGACTTGAGGAATACAAAAGAGCAATCCAGGAGTGTGGAGTAGTGTCTCTCCTGGAAGTCCAAAAACAGGATGAGGAGCAGCTCTGTGGTGTGGACTTTTATATGGGTGCAGCTGCACGCTCCGCGGACAGATTGAACACCAAGAAAGGGCTCAAAATGGTTCCAAAAAATATGTAGATCAGCAGGGACACTGTCTTGGACATGTGCAATAGTGAACTTTTACTGTAAAATACCTTGGATTGCTCAAAAAAGCACTTTTTAAATGTTCGGGGGTCTGGACAGTGTCCGCAAACAAGGACACACGCTCAGCGTGGGTGCGGTCACATGATGACATTGCAGACACATTCGCGAATGGGACGGCTGTCTGCAGGACATCAAATGCGCAGGGACGGTTGTGCGCATGCGTGCGGGTTTTCTACGAGCAGTGTTCAGGTCCCCAAACTAATTAAAAGTGCGACACACGCATGCATTGGACAGTTACAGACAGGCGCGATGTGCGTAGGACGCAAGGGTGTGGTGCGCATGTGCGCAGGTGTTCTATGGACAATATTGAAGTCCCCGAACAAAATAAATGTACGTCAGGCGGACAGGTGGACAGGCTTAGTGTTCTTCGGACATATTAATTCTGGTTGCAGAGAGGTGGGGTGTTCTTAGGACACCGTAATTTGAATAGTTACAGACTATTGTCTGTCTGTATCAATGACATTTGTGATGTTATCTTTGATGTCCTGGGTGTTAGTCTTAGCAGTGCACGGTGGTGGCGCGAGTTATGGTTGCTTAGCTGACCATAACTGGTCAATTTCAGTTTTTTTTGGTGTTACTTGAAACCATAACATCCCTAAAACAGTTTTTTTACTGAATATATAGATATGCATCAGTATGCATACTGCCTTCCCAGCACAGAATTCGTGCAACTGTGTCCTACTGTATACCCATAGACTTAAAACAAACAAACAAACTTACAGAGTGTCTTATCTTCGCAATTGCGCAGGACAGTTAGGGTGCTACTCCTACTTTTGGTGCATATATCTGGTGAAGTCCCATCTGGTCCTAATCGATTCCAGCTTCCTGACAGCAGCACCAGTTCATTCTTGGAAAGGAATAACGATCAGAGCATAATCAGAGGGCCTTGAAGCATTATCGCTCAATAAACCCGTTTCAGTAACGAAAGGCAATGGATCACTTGTGCCGGCAGCTATCTGGGGTTTGCTTTATGTCTTAACAATCTTAAATATTATTGCAAAAAAATCAATTCTGGAATTGGAAGAGCGACTTACCTTGTTTTATGATTATCTGATTAAAAACCCCCCCTAAAAAAAAAAAACATAAAAAAATGCATGAGCTTCGGGCCGAGGTACGCGTGTAAATTCCCTGACATTGTAATTATTGTGCATTTTTGTAGATGAGTTTTAAATCTGAAATGAGTTTTTTGCCGGTTTTATAGACTTGTTCAGCTTTTATAGATGATATTTCTCTGGAAGGAATTATTCTCTCTCCAATTAATCCAATTATAATGTAATCAAGTTGTGCAGATCAGAGCAGCCATGCGGACAATCAGGAAAAATTACCTTTATGTTCAGAGTTAAAATTTAATTTGGAAGGGGGAGGACATAAAGGCCAAAAACAGCAAATCAAGTTGGTGCTGAACGGTAATGCGTAAATCAGAATCACATGCTCTCTTGCATTAGGAGATCCTGCAGGAACTGCACTATAAGACTAAGAAGGAACTTGTAAACACAAGCTGAAGGGTATAAGCAAATGAGAATCATATTCTTTCCTACAATGTGAGATCCTGCTATATATGCAGAGTGCGACTAGTAAGTACATTGCAAACTAGTGCTGAAGGGTAATGTGCACATTTGAATCTGATGCACTACTGCATTGGGAGCTCTTGCAGGAACTGCGCTGCAAGGCTGTGAAGTAATCTGCAAGCTGGTGCAGAAAGGTAATGGCCAAATCTGAATCACATGCCCTCCTGCATTGGGAGATCCTCCAGGAACTGCACTGTAAGACTAAGAAGGAACTTGCAAACACGAGCTGAAGGGTATAAGAAAATCAGAATCACATGCTTTCCTACATTGTGAGATCCTGCTGGATATATGCATTATATTAAGACTAATAAGCAAGTAGCAAGCTAGTGCTGAAGGGTAATGCGCACATTTAGTGCGCTTCTGCATTGGGAGCTCCTGCGGGAACTGCATTTTAAGACTGAGAAGGAATTTATAAGCTGGTGCTGAAGGGCAATGCCTAAATCTGAAGGGCAATGCCTAAATCTGAACCACATGCTCTCCTGCATTTGAACATTATGCAGGAACTGCACGGTAAGACTAAGAAGGAACTTGCAAGCAGGTGCTGAATGGCAATGTGCAGATCTGAACCACATGCTCTCCTGCATTAGATTATCCTGCAGGAACTGTGGTGTATTTGCTGATTACTTTGTGTAGCAGAATTGGTATTACTCATATTAGTGAGGCTATGGCCCAGCTCAGTAAAAAAGCGGCATTGGCTGTCATTAATACCTGATGGGAACATACCTCCTTGTGTTTGTCCAGAACTGCACTGTAAGACTAAGAAGGAACTTGCAAACAGGAGCTGACGGGCAATGTACAAGTCAGAATCACATGCTTCCTTGCACTGTGAGATCCTGCACGAAATGCATAGTAAGACTAATAAGAAAGTTGCAAGCTAGTGCTGAAGGGTAATGTTCACATTTGAATCTGATGCTCTTCTGCATTGTAAGCTCCTGCAAGACCTGATGTGTAAGGCTGCAAAGTAATCTGCAAGCTGGTGCTGAAAGGTAATGCACACATCTGAATCTCATGACCTTCTGAATTGGGAGATCCTGCAGGAACTTCATTGTAAGGCTGTAAAGGAACGTTGAAGCTGGTGCTCGAGGGTAATGCGCAAACCTGAATCACTTGCCGTCCTGCATTGGGGGATCCTGTAGGCAGTCCGCTGTAAAGCTGTGAAGGATCATGCAAACTGCATTGAACGATATTGTGCAAATCTGAATGAAATGCTCTCCTGCCCTGGTTGATCCTGCAGAAACTGTGCTGTAAGATTGAGAAGGAATTTAGGGAATCTCGTGGGTTGGAATAATGTAGGACATTAACTCCAACCCAGTTAATTCCTACTGGGATATTAAAATACTTATGTTACATGCAAGTGACCATACTGCTGTCTCCATTATAAGACCCTGGAGAGGAAGGGAGTCTGTGAGATAGCTAGTGTTACCAACTAAGCTGCAGCTTACATCCTCTTTGGACTTCACTGCAAGTTTTATAATTTAACAAACCTTATTACCATACTTTCAAAGAGATTACTCCATTAGATGTTACTTGTCAACCACCATTTTGCTGAATCCATAAATGTTCACTACAGATTGTTTAAAAACAACCAATGGGGCATTATTGGGATCAAACGTCATGTGATGTAATTTAATATGCTATAATTGTGTTGGTCAAGAGCTGTGTGCTGTCATTTCCACCATACCCATGATTTTTATGAAGTACACCACTACCAACGGGGTTCCCTAAAGCAAGAAGTGGACTAGTCTGCTGTGGATTCTGTAGCGTGTTCCAGAGGGCAGTAGTTCATAAAAGGCATCATATCTGGGACACAATTGGGTATGTGACTGATCAAGTACTTCATTGCTAATGCACACATTTCAATGTTCAATCCAAATTCAGAATGAGCTTTGAAATGCTCAATCTCCAATACATTCCCATGTGCCTGCTGCATGATGGGATCATTCCTGACCCTTTGATACATGTATTTTTTAAATTGAAACAGCAGCCGAGTTGGATAGTAGTAACATGATTCAACCAAGGTACCAGGCGCCCCTCTCTCGGAAGAACAAGGCATGATAACCTGTTCAGTGGTTGTTAACCACATTGAGAGTTCGCAGCCATCTGCTTTTTGCTCACTGTACCTTTCACAGTTGGGAAATATCCATTTGCACATCAGTCTTTGTCCCGCCCACATGGGCAGTCCAGCACCGAAATGCCATGGCAATTCCTCTCTGAACAAGAGTACCAACAGCAACCCCATAAACATGTTTCAGCCTTGTTGGGCATCATCAGTGAGGTGAAGCTGAGCCTCTCTAAGCACAGTGAGCAGGGAGTCCACGTCTGTTTTTTTAGTAGTAAAATGAATTCTCATTGCTGTCCAACTTGCATTTCTATCCCTAAAACAGTGACAGACGGCTGTTTTTGTTGACAATTCAAAATTACACCCCTTTCCGGGCCCATCACTGTGAAATGCGCTCCCAGCACCCATGTGGGTTCTGGGGGCCTCTAATACATGGGTCTACCACATATGACTCCAGATGTTTTGGACTACAATACCCATCAGCCCTATCAAGCATAGTCAATGATGAGAGATCAGGGGAGTCATAGTCCAAAACACTGGGAGAGCTTCAGGTGTCAGATCACTGCCAGGAACAAGGGTGGTGGCCAGAACACCTTTTGTTCTGCTACACAGCCCCCCAGAAATTAGCAGGTCACCTTTGTGAATAGGGTAACCTGTGCATTTCTTTAAGACTATAGGTGAAACAGTCACTGTGTTTCATACATGTGAACCATGTTCTAAGAATGTTCCTAGTTTATTCCTTCAAGAAATAACATCCTGAATATCCAAGTAATCACCATCAGAAAGATCCATGGAAAATACTTTTTGTCTTGTAAAGCCATTTAGGGTTCTCTGAAAAATGCATATTGCACAAAGAGGTATATTGCTCACTGCAGTGCAAATCCTTCCGTGATTTCACAAACATTGTAGGAGATTAGAAACTTTACCACCTAAAAGATCGTAGAGGCTTCCAGGAATCTGTACTTAAAGCAACTGAGTGGTTGACTGGAAAAGTGTGAATGTGAGTGGGTCAAACAGTGATTGTGAGGGCGGGCCAATGAATTAGTTAGGGAAGCTATATCCATAACAAGTACCTGTTCCCTCTAGTCACAATCATCAAACTGCAACTGACTGAAAATATCGACAACCAAAAACTGACAGCCACAGTAAGCAAGGGAGAGAAAACCGAAATAGCCTGCAACTACCAGGATCAATTTTAGCAACCAGGACCAGCTATCAAAAACCAAGAGCAACTGTAGGTAGCCATAAGCAATGAACATCACAAATCAATAACTGAAATATTCTAAGAGCAGCCAAACGCAAACTGATAAACAAATGGCATCAACAAAGAAAAAAATAGCATCAACTAGCAGCAACTTTGGCACACAGACATTATTGACAGCAACCACGAACAAGTGGCAGCATCTAAGAACTGTCAAAAATGAAGAACTGCTGGCAGCAGCAACGAGTAACCAGCAGCAAGTAGCGCACATGTTAGCAACTGAAAGAAACTGCCCGTAATCATAGTAGACTGCAGTCAACTAGCTGCAATGAGGTTGCAACTCCAGGAAGTAGTAGAGATTTGAACAAAGCATTAGAAACTGTAGGAAACCAGGGACGTAAAGGAGCCTAGAGTAATGAGATGCAATCTGGAGAAATGAGCAGCAGGCATGAACTGCTGCCAAGAACCATGAACTTCTGCAATCAATCAAGAGCAACGTCCTGGTTACATAAGAAACCATCAGCTGTGAAGAGCCACTGCTTACATCAAAGAAAAACTGAATGCAACCAAGAGCTACCAGCAGCAACAATGCAAAACAAGCAGCTATAAGAAACCAGCAGCAATCAGGATCGACTTGTGACAATCAGGAGCAACTGACAACAACCAGGAAAATCTGGTAGCAACCAGGAACAACCCCCACCAGAAACAAAGAGTAACAAAAGGGTTAGTTCCAGCAATATGATCATGGATATCTGGCAACCAGTCTCCAGACAAAAAATACAGTAAGTAGCAGCAACAAACAAAACAGCAACACCCATGAAAATATGGAAATATGGTAGTAACCAAAAGCAACTGACAAGACTCTATAGCAATTGTCAGCAACACGAAATAACAAAAAGCAACCAGGAGCCGCTATCAACACATCAATGTTCCAACGATCAACACATAAACAGCAGCGTGGTGCAAACAACTGTAAATATCAGCCACCAAATACAAACACAGACATTGCAACAGAGATGTGAACGCCAACTAAGAGTAACACGGCTGCTCTCCAAAAATCAACTAGAGTACATGTACCAACAGCAATGGAGAGAATTGGACATCAACACACGATAGCCTGGAAATAAAACCAAGAGAGAAATGAACAGCAACTTGGAACACTATACACCAATTACGAGAAACAGAAAACAGAAAACAATCAGTCAAAGCCCATGTAAACTAGGGCAATTATCTGCAAACCGAGGCAAAGAACTACATTCAGAAGGACTTTCCTGCACACTCTGTTAACTAACAGGATGAAGAGACTAAAAGCAATTTGGAGAAACCAGCAGCAGGTCAGTGCAAATGATAGAAGATGAAAGCAACTGTCTGCTACTTGGAACAATCTACACTGACCAGGATCAGTAGCCATCAACCAGGGGCCCGCAACCATGACATGAGGCATATGAAAGCAACTAAAAGAAACAAAAGCAATAAGGAATGGACCACAGCAATTTAGTCTAGAAACACAGGCAAACCTTAAGGGCAATTAACAGGAATTATGACATCTAGAAGCAATCTAGGGCACCCGATACCAACTAGGAACAACTGACAGAAATGGTGGCAGCTACAGTACTAGAGTGATTATTCGATAAAATATGTGGATCTGAATGTATGTAGGCTGTCTCACTTCTGCTCTTCTATCAATGCAACACATATAATAAACAAGGTGGAGGGACCCTTTAAGTGAGAGCATCCTAGAGAGAGAGTGTGCTCCCTTCAATAAAGATATAGTAATCCTATGTTTGCTTTTGTGTTTTATTGTTGTATTTATGGTTTACAGGAAACCTTAAACAACACCAAATAACATGTATAAACAATATACATTCAAATAATAACAAATAAACAAAATCATACATTAGTATTCAATTCATCTGCAATGATTTTTAAGAACTTATTTAAAGCTCAGATTAAAGAAACATAAGTCCCCCACATTAACCTACATCAAAATAAGTTCATGGATGCTTCAGAATTGTCATCACTTTTTCCCTTAACATAGGACAACTTAGAAGTAACAAAATGCAGACATGCAGTGACCCAATGTTTCAAAGTTTCTATTGTGTCTGTGTTACCACACAATCTGCCATTTAAAGCATGACCTCTTAAAAGGGGGTCTTTCCAGTGCTTACTTCTTTCCCTTGAATGGAACTGATTTAACCGGAAGAACATGTAGTTAGCACGTATCTTATCACAGAGAAAACTTTGCAAGTACTGTGGAATACATTCTCTTGCATGGATGAAATATGAATAATCTGTGTATGTAGCATAGGTTCCGATGCTATCGACTGTCTCAGCCCACTAACACCTAAACAGACACCTTTTTACGACTCCTGGTCACTGTATCAGGTCGAGCTCAGACACCCCAATTGAAAGTAATATGCAGTGTATCATCAATCTGCAGGAGTTCAGTGAGAGGGCTGATTAGTCCTTCATATCTTCGTTTATATCCTAAGAAAGTGAGTTCTCAAGAGGATCAAGGAATGTATTGTACGTCGATAGTTGTTTCCACACATAGCAATCGTTCATAGAGGACAGGATAATGTATGTCTAATTCTTGTGTGAGGTATAGCCAAGGATAAACACAAAACCTCCTTCCACAACTTGCTTTGTTTGATATGAAGCAAGTTCCCCAGATCATGAGGACACATATCTAAGCCATGAAGGAGGACCGCTTCTATCTTAGCTAAATAAAAATGGTAAATTGGTAATATGGAAAATGTACACAGTCTAAGTAACAGACATCTCATTTGAGTAGCCACTTTTATCACCTTAGTGTAGAGGATAGTATTGTAATCCTATAAGAGCATACACTACTTGGAAAAAAGTCGTTGGGAAATCTAAATGTCTGAATAGGGCAACACTTCATGTACTCATCTAAACAAATCCTGTCTTCCAAAGCAGTCTGTAAGTAGGTGCAAAACCTCACTTCCTGTCATCTGGCCAGACCATATATTTATTTATTTGCATTTATATAGTGCTCACACAGCCCAGGGGAATCGAGACGCTGATACACAATTATGTCTTAGTTGCATTACAAAAAATGGGCGGTTGGTTACATTAGCCTGTCACAACAAGTCTTGCCTACATTTCTTTCGGCGTGTCAATCTTCTTCCAGTAGTTGGATAAGAGTGGGTTGTCATCTCATTACAGTATGCTACCTTAGTTACATTATTTGAATAAGTAAGAGTACATTTTTTAATATATGTGGGAGGCAGCAAGGTTATATTTGAGCTGCAGTGATACAAAATACAGTTTGTTAGGTTTGGGGAATCTGAGTCACAAGATAGTGAGGGTGAGGCCTATCTGTTGTGTGTACGGTTTTAGACAAACAGTCCGGTTTTGATGGCCTTGCAGAATGTGAGATGAGAGGGTTCACTTCTGATGGAGTGAGGCAGAGAGTTCAGTGTTTAGAGGCAATGAATGGGAAGATAGTGTCCCCACCTCTTGCACATTTAATTCATGCAACCAGCAGTAGGTTAGCATAAGGTGTCTGAATGGGTCTTGCAGCCATTGATTTCACATTTTTCCATTGAAGTCACAAGGTCCAGCCAGAACCATTAAGGGTCAGAAACAATACACTGTTTTTTTTACATCCAACATAGACTTCCAATCTGGCCAATGCAAAAATACCCTAGAATAAAACTGAAAACGGCTCAAACCGGATTTCCACACGGAAATGTCAAACAGCACAATACACTGTTAAATCTTGCACACACCCTAAAGAGGCAAAAACATTTGTCCCCACCAAAATTCCATGTTCTCATAATCAATTCATCTTAAAAATATGCTGCAACATGTAAAAGACCAGGCAAAAATCCAATTATCCCAAGCCGTATAGTCAACTGAAGAACACCGGGATAAAATTTAACAAAAACAGTCATCATAGCCAAACAAGACTACTTCTCTGATTGAAAAAGTAAGTTCATAAATAAACAATGTAGGCGTTCAAGTGGTGTTGATATTCCTCTCAATGAAATATTCATTGTTCTCATACTCACAAAATGAAGAACTCTATGACAACCTAGTCCCCTTTAAAAGATTTGCAGAAACTTAGGACATCGACTGCCCAGAGCAATCAAGGATCTGACCAGTCCCACCAAGTACCCAACCCTGAAGATAACACAGTAAATATCTCCTTATTATGAGCAGTACTAGCCATTGACATTTGTTTACTGCTTTAGGAGCTCAGACTGGCAAGAACATATATGACCCCAACTCAGCGGCTATTACTGCGGCTCAATGACAACCTATGAAAACAAAATAAAGAAAATCACTGCATTCATCAACAGCTTCCTGCATACAGGACACATACTCAAAAGCCCTTCTACAATAAATGGTCACACCCTTCCTTAAAAAAATTAAAACACTAGAATCAGCTAGATCAGCTATTACATTTAGCGCACAAACATTTCCTCTGGATGCAGATCATTCTGAACGTATTCAGGACCTATTCTACAGTGGACTATCATCCTTCTACTGCCTATATCACATGGCCATTGTCTCACCTACTGTCCTGGGTTGCTCAAGTCTTCCTTATCGGACCACAACCAAAATATACAATGAGGAAATCACTCATCCAATTTCAATCCGGCAAAGGCATAGTTTTACAGGTTCCATTTGTTAAAATTGTGAAAAAAATGGCCGTGAACACAAAATATTGTGGCAAAAATGCTGTGGTTTTGATGCCACAATCCATGTAAAGGATGCGGGGGACACGTCCGCAACCCTCAGACCCATTATACCATTTAAGGGGAGCGGGGGACACCACTCAAACCCCCGCTCCCCTTAAATGGTGTGATGGGGTACAGCTTTAACGGGTCAAAACACAGCATTTTGCTGTGTGTGTTTTTTTTTTTACTGGCGATATCTGTGCCACAGTTTTATCACTGCATACCGTTTTACAGAGCTGTTCCCTACTTGTCAACATTTACATCCATCAACTCATGGACCTACCATATAAACATCAAACCCACTTTCTCTTTTATAGGAATGGCATGCAAAACAACCCTTTAGTTTAATGGTTCTAGAACTGAACTCATAGGCCACGGCCTGCCTACTCTGTTTAAAGGAATCTCCACACTTGTTTTCCCCTGAAAACCTTTTGCTGGTGCAAAAGTACATTTAAAATTAATGGTACATATTAGAGGATTCACCTGGAATGTTGATCCCAGCATGAATTCACAGGATGGCACTGTGGTTAAATCAGCATTTTTTAAATTGAACCCCTCAAAATAATCCTACAAAAGAACAGAAAACCTTTAATCGTAGTAGGAGGACTTGTAAAATTCAGACAGAACTAATTCTAGGGCCCTCTGAGTGCATCTCACTATCCATCAAATCAAAAATCTGCAAATAGTCAAGAACACCACAGGTAAGCTCTGTCGCGTTATATTGAGACCACCCTTAACCTGGGGAGTTCCTTCCCACCCGCAAACAAGGATCCCTGAAATACTTGCTTAGGTTTTTAGTGCAGGCATTACTGAAGACACATATAGAGTCACACAAATCTCCCCCCATGTGCCCACAATGAGACAATAACCAGGCTGTGGTATAGTAAATATATTTGTTTTTATTTGAATGATAAATGATGGAGACCACACCAACACGACATACGCCACCTTCTTGGTGGCTCACAATTAAACTTCTTGTTACAGAAATAAATCACACATATTGGTTGTGAAAAAACCCCAAATCACAATATTTTGCTTTTTACATTGGTACAAATTCATATGGCAAATATGATTTCACCCACACTTTTGGATTACAATATTTACAGTATGATTTAGCGGTTTGTTTTCAGATGCCCCTTGCTGAAAGGTCTGTATTGGGGATGTTGGACAGTACAAATTGGGATAATTTGAAAATTTTGGATTTCAGACACCCCTCCACTTAAAGGCATCTGTTGGGGAAGCTGGAAAGTAATCATTGTGATGAATTGAGAATATTGGATTTCAGACCCTCTCCACTTAAAGGCCTGCATTGGGGTAGCTGGACAGAAATAATTGTGATGATTTGAGAATGTTGGATTTCAGACCCCTCCTCCACTTAAATGCCTCTGTTGGGGAAGCTGGACCAACAGGATTACCCAATTAAATTACAGTCTATATTTTTAAGTGCACACTGGGAGTGAGCTTTGTTAATGTTTAATTTTAACAAAAGTCACCCAGTGGTGTTCTGCCAAGGGGCATTGATCGCAGGAATATCTTTAGTTAAATAGGCTAAGGATCTAAACAGTTTAGCCCCCTACAATAAAAATGACAAGGGATTAAGGCAAGCAGATTCCCCTGCATTTGATTCCAACTGGTTCCATTCTACTTTCATTGACAGCCTCTGTTTAAAGTCCAGGAAAACCATTGGCATGTCAGGACCCTCTGGGAGGACAGAGAAAGGGGTCTAGTTATGCTTCTCTCAAGGATGATCCCCCAGCTCTTCACCATAGGACCCAGTTTGCTTTTAGGCCTTCCCAGAAATAGACAACTCCACCCAGATGCACTCTCAGAAATCTCTTCTGGTGTTTCCTTGTGGCTGTCAAATGGTCATTTTCAGCAGCTCTCCCCATTCCTCATAGTGTATTCACTTTATATAAAAGTAATGCCACCATCAGGATTTCAATTTCGGATGATGCCCTGCATGAATTCTTGCAAACAGGATCAGACAGTTACACTTATATCTCCTCCCAAGTCCAGCCTCTCTCTATGGGTTTATGTGTCTGGGGCAGACATATGGCAACTCTCATTTGAAATCCCCTTTTGTTTTCAAGTCAACGTTTTGGCAAAACTAAGTTCTGTGGTAAAACTTCAAAATGTACTAGTAACTTCCATAATATATATATCTTCTGATCCAGCTAATCTTGGGGAATTTAATAAAATGGCAGCCGGGTCTCCACCATGTTGCATGACTGATTGGGACATTTTTGCAGTTTTCACAAAAAGTATAATCCTTAGGAACATGCAATTTATTACCTACATTCTTAATTTAATTTTACCCTCCACCAATTCAGAACATATTCAGAGCCGCAAGGAACAGCTTTTAGCTGGTCATTACAATTCCCTAAATCACAGGTGGAGGAATTTTATATCAACAAAATCGCCTTTGAAAATATTAAAAAAATAAAATATACATGTTTGAAGTGTGATTTATAGTTTCTGAGAAAAATCAACAATTGTGACAGTTCATTTAACCTAAGGGGAATCTTCATATGTGCAAATATAAGCTTCCCTTCCTCCATGCCATTTGCCACCCTTGGGCAGCCCATGACCAGGTTTTTTTTCAATTATCCTTTTTGTTGTTTGAACTTGGTGGCTGCCGATTGTAAACACCTGGGGCCATGGCAATGCAGAGATCCCCTCCCCACATTTCCGTCATGGACTAGCTAAAACATTTGGCCTAATCAGAACTGCTCTCACAGACAGCAGGTCTATGGAAACTTGATTTTCAACACCGTTCAGGCCACCTTTTATTGCAGTTGTAAATATATGGAATGCAAGCCATATGGAGTCCAACCATTTGTCCTTGGCTTAAAGAAACACACATCTTGCATTTTCTAACATCAGTCTTGATTCCTGATGAGGGTTCCATTTGCTTTTGTGCTGAAAGTACAGGGCTGTTTCTTTCAGTCATTAATAAAATACACTTTTAATTATCCACTGTTCATTTTCTGCTGAAAAGTCAGCCTGAATTGTCACAGAGCACCACCTTTTGATGGGTGGCATTTTCAGTGAAAATGCTGCATTTTTTTTATCAGCCAGTAATGTGGTGTACTTTTCTAATCTGCCCTTAGATTACATTTTTGCTTTAGCTTTGTCTGTATTTCAACTGCTCAAAAACACCTGCATATTCTGCCTTAGCCCCTTTCCAGCGTGCAGATTTCTAAATGCTGGCAGGTCATTTCCCCAGTTGGCCCTTTAGTTCTGTTGGTTTGGGGTCTTTCATTACACCCGACGGCTCTTCTTTTGCTTAAAAAAATGGCAACAGGTTACTCCACAACTCAGAAACACACATTGGCTTTCACAGCAGGACAGGATTTCCTTTGCAATCATGTGCCTTGCATATGCCCAGAAAGCTTTCACCCGTCTGCTTAGTATTAGTATGCATTTGTAAAGCCGCAATTGAGGGGCATCAAGATGTGTACATGTACACGTGTATTGCTGATAATTTATGTTTGGAACAGCTATAATCATCATAACATCATTATCAGCTTTTTGAGACAAAGAGGTTGTTTTATATTGATTAGAGCAGAAAATAGCTATGTTTGAATAGGCGTATGTGTTTGACTATTTTACTTTTCATTAACACTTCTTTGCCCTCTAAACTGTTAGAATATTGGCCAAAAAAAGAGCTTCTGGTGGCAGAACAATAGATCGTGTCTGCTTGTTGAAGAAGGTGTACATCTTCATCCTTTGAGCGCTTTCAAAGAGAATAATTGCGCATGAACCCAGTGCAGACATAACCAAACACATGTAGATAGTCAACAAATTTGCTAGACTGATCCAATTATCAATGTAATTTAATTTAATTCAATGCAGCCTTCTTAGCTTGCCGTCAAATTACACATTGCTGGGGGCACTTGAAACCCTAGGAGTATGTTGCTGGTCAGGTATGATATGTTGAGAGTTCAGAAGACCTATTCCCTCAAATAATACTTCATCTGAGACATCCTCAGGTGGGAGAATGCTCCTCCATCATAACCTGCCAGGCTGTGGAATGTCCTCGGAAAGTTGTCAAGTTCATAAGGTTGACTTTGAATATTATTAGGCTAGGTTGGTAAAAATAAAATGCTTCCTGCAGTTCATTGTCTTTATAATGTTTTTTTTTAATAATACATCAAGGTATAAACTTTATTTTTCTGTGTACATGTTTACAGCAGTCCAAATGCCTTGGGTCCATGCTCTCAGTTTAATGCATACAATAAAATCGATCAATGTCACTAAATCAAAAGTGAGGGTGCAGTGGGAAAAGAAAAGGGATATCAAAGTAAAATTTTGGATTTGCACTCAAAATACAAAAGTATTTAAAATGTCTAAAGCACCTTGTGCTTCGCATTCCCTTCTATTAATTCTGCATGGTTTGACACGGATTACACGTCAGAAGAAATGCAATTTGTCCACAGGTTCAATTAGCAGAGCATGAAGTCTTGCTTTGAAGCCTGGCTCGAATTTAGAACTGACTCAAATCACTTTGAATCAGTAGCTCCATAAGTTGGTACGAAGCATTAAGAATATGCTTGAACATTACTTTGCAGGCAGTACAGTTTGTCTAGTGACATGGCTCAGTCATATTCAAGACTCTTCAAATCCATGGATGCCTATAGGTTCAAAGAATCTCAAATCAGCTAGACTCATTAAAGTCACTCCAGGTTCTATATCCCCCAATCCCCGCAGTCTACTTACATCATCATGCTTAGATGAAAACAATCTTAAAAATAAAAGAAGGTGTAAAACTGTCATACAAAAAAAGCAACACTGTTATGTATTATTTGAATATTTGTATTATTTATTTATTTTATTATTATTTATTTTATTGTTATTGTATTATGTATATGATTTTATTATGTTTATATTTCTTATAATTGTTATTATGTTTGTGTCCAAAGTCTCCTTCTACAAAATTCCCCTACCATTCAGAAAGCTGACCAAGACTGAATGAGTTTCAACTTTGAAATTTTGGTTCAAACTTTTCATAAGTTTGGCCTTAGAACTTTTCGGGCCACCTGAACTTCGGGTGGTTCGAAGTTTGAACAAATACATTCACTCAGGCTTAGTCTTAACAAAGTCATATCATGTGTGTCTGTAGTTGTGAAGAGAGGCTGTGTCAACATAGTATGACCAATTTCCCAGCATTATGAATAAGCATCCAATAACATACACTTAGTGATTATGGTAATCTATACTATGCAGAAAATCATATGTATATGCCCCATGTATTGTACATGCAGGAAAGACACTTCCTATATCTTCCATTTGCACAATATAGTATATTTAAAAAACAGTCTATACCTGTATAGCCAATTTACTATTCCATCAAAGGGGTGTTGAAACTTCCCAAAATGTGTCCTGTAGGAATGTCAAACTTGTCTGGGTGGGTTAGACTTCCCAATGGTCGAAACACACTGAGGGTCTCAAGGCTGCTGGTTTTCTAGCCTGCTGTATAATTGCAAGGCCTGAGACTTCATAGGGGAGTTCCACCTACCAGTCAGAGACAGTGAGCCATTATAAAACATGTTTGACAGCATTTAGAATGTTTGGCTTGCTTCCTGTTTGCTTTGTGGTTTTGTATGCCCTTTGAATTAGGAGTGGACAGAACAGGCACAAAATGTGCTTTTTTGGAGGGGTTTGTTGGCAATTAGTATATCTTGTTCCCTGTTGTTCCGCTGGATGATGCAACCATATCAATTGAGACCGAAACTCCAATTTATGAGCACAATACTTGGTCTTGGGCAGTGACTCTGATGTTTGGTAGAGACAAATAGATTGAGGTAGAACCACCAATGGATCCAAAGTGTGTGTTGACCGGGCTGAAGAAGACAAGAAGCAAAGCTGTGTAGAGGATGTCATGTGGTTGGTTTAGCTGGTTGGTAGAGGCAAAACCATTGAGGCAGAGCCTCCAGATTGTGAGCACGGCTGTGGAATAACCAGAAGGCCAGGGTCCACATTCTCCTGTCAAAACACAGGCAGGAGTCAAAGGCCACAAGAGGTGACACCGTGAACCCCCTTGTACTGACCCTTTGGGAGGAGAAGGCCATCTCCATCCTCCACATGTTTGGGAGTTTCACGGCCGGAGCCAGAATCCAAGTTGAATCTGTGGAGTTTGAATGTCCCCCTTGCCCTGATAATGCACTGGCCAAATAACCATCCAAAGAATTTGACCCTCAGCATAGATGAGCCCAATGGAGAGATGCCACCACATGGAAATTCTCCCAAAGGAAACACCACCCAATGTGTATCCAAACATAGAAAGGTTCAAGAACGGGGAGTCCTGGCAGTCGCCCGGTGTGCCACATCAGTGCCCCTGACATGGCAACTTGGAGTAATCATACAAGGCCTCTCCCTCGCTGGCATGGTCAAGGATTACTATTGTAGTGACATGCATTAATCTCCTATCAATCATTTCAACAGAGCACACTGCACCACTGACAAATCAGCATGGGATAGCATTTGGAAGGCTCCCCCTTGCTGGTATAGGAGCAGTGCTCAGTTGGAATCATTTACTCCCTGCTCCAGCATGGGAGCTGGGAGCTTTCCATTGCAGTATGGTACCACAGCTATACCAGCATGGTTCTCCAATTGTCCTATCTAATGTTGTAGAGACACTATTTGTGTGTCCCTGAGTAGTAATAGAATCTACTTAATATGCAGGTAGCAACCCCTTATCCTGTGTAACCACCTCGATTTAAGGTTAATGTTTGATAATTATTTATTTATTTGTGCATCTCCCCATAGCAATAGGACTAAAATTAGTATACTTGTGTTTTCCTATGACAAATTTTGAAAATTCAGAATTTAACAATTTGTGGAACTTAACACTTGTAGCCCTGAAGATGGATTAAATCCGAAACGTGTTGGCATTTGTTTTTTATGAAAGGAGTGTTGTTAGGATGATGCATCAGTATTGATTTACTTTGACAGATACTCCTATATTTGTTTTGGTCAATGAGCTGTATATTGGTCCCAATATGAAATTATTCCTGTTTTGGTGCAGAAATGTATCAATGTACTAAAAGTTATGAAAAATATGAAAAAAATATGAACTCACAAATCCAAATTTACTTACGGTTTCTAAGATAGAAAGAGTGAATGTGTTCTCGTGAGGAACTACGCATTGTTTTGTTCCTGAGTCATTTACTTGAGGGCTTTCATGCCCTTAGGAGTGCACCATTGGGCTACCAGCTGGCAATGTCCGGTATTTGTTCTTGTGTTTTGTTTTCTGGATCTCGGGTGGGCTTGAGATTTACCCTGGATCTCCTGAAATTTCAAAAGAATCATTCTTTGAATGTTTATAATCTCTATAATGTGCTAAATGACAAATAGGTGTTGTTTTACTTTGTTGTGCCCCCCACCCTACACGTTCACAGTGATTCAGCCCCCAGCCCTCCATATATTTCCTCAAACCCTACTCCATAAATCACCAGATGGCATGTGGAGGAGGCTATATGCTATTGAGCAGTGCCAGGTGCGCTTAGAAACCCTTTCCTACCCTGACAGTCATTGGACAGAGATTGAGGGAGATGACTGAGAGGATCTCAGCATTTGCAGAGGCAATGAAGGCCAGAACGCTCTTGACACCCCAGCGCATCTAGTAGCCTGAGCCTGACCAGTCAACTTCCATCACCCCCACGGAGGGATCCTTGCCCAGCATCCCAAGGCACTGCTCCACATGCAATCTGGCGCCAAAGGTTCTGGAGAAGAGTAGTAAAGACAAGAGGCCACACAAGTGACTGTATATGTGTACATAGGAATTATGGTGCTCTGGGGAGAGTGTGTTGGGGATAGAGTTGTGGGGGGATTTTGTGGCGGAGGGTGTGTTGGGGAAGGTTTATGCAGAGGGATAAGTGGGGGAGGGTGTGTTGGGGATGGTGTTGTGGAGAAGGGGGAGGTGGGAGGAGAATGTGTTGGGGATGGTGTTTTGGGCACAGGGGAGCTGGGGGATGGTGTCTTCGAGTTGGTGATGTTGTGATGGGGAGGTGGGGGAAGTTGTATTGGGGATGGTGTTGTGGGAAGGCGTCCAAGGGGGAGGATGTTTGCACATGTCAAGATTAAATAATAGTTCACGAGAAGCAATGCTAGGACATTCCTTTTTGTGCATGTGTGTTTATTTCATGAAGTGACTATATTTAGAGTTGCATAGCATGTGGATATCATCGTGCTAAAAAGGTTTTTCATTCAGTTCTTGCTGAGTCAGACATATATCCCTGCTCTCTTCCCACCCACTGCATCGCAGCACATCACACACAGACAGGGATCCCTCCTCTTCTGGGGGTGGCATGTCCACATCAGGGGATAGGGGGACATTCCACCCGAGGCAAATGTTGTGCATGGCACAGGGAAGAAGAATGTGTAGAATCTTCTCTGACTTATGCATCAAGGACCCTTCATTATGGTGTAGGTATTGGAAACAAACCTTCAAAAGGCAAAGGTCTGCTGGATGCAGAGCCTGGTCCAAACATATGCCTCATTGTAGGCCACCTCCTGTGAGATCTGTGGATTCCACATCGGTGCCATCAGCCACAGTGCTGGGGGTATCCAAAGTCACCTGCAAGGGCAAAGGTCATAGGAGTCCATCACAGAGCATTGTGGATGTTTTCCCTTTCATAATAGCATGCTGACGGACACTCTGCGCATGCATTTCTTTACAAGTATTGTTGCACATGTCTTAAAATCACAGTACTTGCATGTGGAATCATTCACTATTTGTTTTGTAACACCATGCACAAAGCTTACTGCAGCATTGTCCATAATGTCCGAGTCCTGTGGGTTATAGGATGTTGTGTGCAGTGTGAGGTGTGGGATATATTTACCCACTCAGCTGTGATTTACCATGCTGCATTTGCGCAAGAAACAGCAATATGGCTGTGCTGGCTCCTATACACGCCAGGATCTCCAAATTGCGTTTTACAACCACCAAGAAAATGAGTGCACCACCCAGCCACACACATTTCAGGTGGGGAGGAACAGAGTACACACCGCAGGAATGTGCCAGTGTGCTCCGAAACATTTAACATGGAATTAAGTGAAAGAGGCAGCCTTGCCTCTCTGAAATCCCCAAAGTTCCCTTTAAAATGACCTTTTTTCAACCTTAAAAAGTGCTGTTTGACGCTTAACTCATCCAGTCCTTATGAAAGCACTCTGATTAATATGCCCTGCAATGCCCAGGATCATCCATTGTGTCTCAGCAAATCTGGGCCTAATTCCCGAGTGACAGCACCTATCAAAATTAACCAAAGACTCTCCTTTATCTCGCACGGGAAAGCACACATATTTCTCCATAATGTATCAAACATTAGTTGCCCTCAAAAGAACTTCAACTATCTGAACCTGGTCAGTTTCATGTATCATTGTTCAGATAAAACTCAATATTCCAGGAAAATGAGTTTGGCTGCAAGGCAGTGTTGCAAAGGCAGATGGGTTGCCAAATCAAAATGAATGAAAGAAATGTTAGCAGTTTTTAACATATGTGGTCAAATGGGTTTTGCTGACTGAAGAAAGAATTGCCTATTTAAAAGGAAATTGTTAATGAAAGTCTGCTTACTTAGAAATGTAAGGGGATTATGTGTGTGACTGGTGATAATAAACACATAGGCTATTTTTATTCCACAGGTTTGTTAAATCAAGACTCAGAAATAAGGAAATAAAGACTTTTAAATCAACTGGGCTGAGTTGGCAAGCTCTAAAAAACTGTTTTTACAGTTGATAGCCCTGTAACTTCCTTTAGAATTAGAGGCACACCATAAAGTTCCAGCACAGGAAAGTGCTAATTGCCAGTTGAAAAACTTTGAATGTGTCAGGACAAAGGAAGTTCACATGCTCATCAGACATTCGTCTGTGCTCCAGGCTGGGGCAATAGCAGGCTGGGACACTCTCCTGTCAAGTGTGAAGGGACACTAAAACCTTCAATTAAGACTGGAAATCCCACTTTGCCTTGGAGGAAGTGACAGGTGGTGTCAATTGGAGGAAAGAAAAAAAAATGATCAAGTGACAATGGACTTTTAACTCTGCAGCAATAACTAGCAAACATGTGAAAAATGGGTAGTTTTAAATCTAATTTTATGTTCTTTCTGTTAAAACTTGGTTGATCTTAGTACCACATGGGGAACAGATGATATAAAATATGACAGATTACGAGGAAAGTATTAATGTTGCAAAAATAAAATGTTCTACATGCATCCCTGGGGATAATTTGCATCCCGGTATAAAATTAGGGAATTTTAGGCCAAATATTTCATGTTTAAAATTACCAACATGTATCAGAAAGGCAAAGCGAGGTCCCACAGACTTGAGGTTTGGATTGAAATGTGATGCACAAAATATGTAACCTGTGTATCTGATTTACTAAGAGGTTGTAACTGCATAAATATGTGTTTGTGGCAAAAATAGATTTTGGTTCCATTAGCTAGGGGAGATTTCTAGATACTATAAAAATCACCTCATAAACATGACGTCCAGATCCTGAAATCCAATCAGCGAAGAGCTAGGCATAGACTTCTACCCTTGCCCAATTGTGTTATTAGAGGCAGGCGTAGTGAATCCTGCCCCTGTCATATACTGTAATGATGCAATCTGGCATTATAAATAAGGGCCTGTGACTAGGCTCGAGACTGATTCCTGACTCTAATCCCGAATTTCAGCGTGGTGTCTGGTTCCTGTTTCCTTCATCCTGTTTTTATCCTGATTCCAGATTTTCATTACAAAAGCAAGCCCTATACATTGCTGACCTTGCTTCAGCTAGGCCTACAATTCTAAAAAAAGATCCCAATACCCAAAGGAAGCATCCTGATACCGGCCTGGCTTGCTGCCACTAAATGGATGCCTGCTGCAAACCTGCCATCCCAATGATCTGTAGTCTCCAGTAACCAGAAGTGCCAGTCCACTGCCATCTGGTCAACAGAATTGCCCAGCTGATCTGTCCCGCTGTCCTTTGTTAGACCAGATCAGTGTGGTGACCACAATCCTTGATGGTCCAATATCCTAAATTAAAGTGGACTGTAAGTATCAATAGGAACCATAGAAAACCATAGCATACCTTGCCTTGCCTTGACCTATCCCAATCTCTAAGTCATCCTATCCTTACCTTAATAACTTGTAACATTGTCAGAATCCTTGATGCAACCCTGTCATTGATTTATATTGCCAGTGCTATCTATTTAGTAATTTTTGTCTTGTAAATCCTAAGCTATCAATCCTATTTCGAGTGATCGGACTGGTTCTGCATGGGGAACTAGAGTGGAACTCAGGAATCAACTCTGGAGCTTACTGTGTCTTTCTTTGGTATTCTAGCCTGAATGCTCTCGTAGAGATTAAAACTGTTCTTGTCCAAATTGATTTTCTTTTCTGTTTTCACTACCTGATTTTTCTAAAAACGCCTCTTATTCTACATTAAGTATGTCTCTCAGTTTCCTGATTGTACATAAGATCTAAAGCTACACCCCAACCACAAAACTCCAAATCAGTGAATTTCACCCGTTTTTATTAAAAAATGTTTGGCTAATTTCAGGCGGGAATTGCAAAGTTTGCTAAATTTCCGACGTGTCTTTTTGAGTGCAAACTGTTTTAAATCTGCCGTTCATTTTTGTATTGTATGCTTTTGCTCAATCTATTGCTTATGACTGCTTATAACTTTCCAGTGTTGCTCTAATAAAGCTTTGTACTGATTTAAGCATTTTTGCACACATTCATTGTTTTATTCAGCCATTTCCGAGTGTCATTTTAACATTGCAAGGGTTTCAAAAATATTTTCTCTCTTGTTTGGGGAGGGAAGGTTGGATTTTAATTTTTTCATTAATTTTTCAAGTTTCTTATTCCTCATTCCTCATTCCCTGTTGCTTCCTTATATCTATTTAGAATTGATTATTTGTGGGTTGAGGAATATTGCAGAGGGAAGTCCTAACTTGAGTGCTATCTTTCCAAAAATTCTAAAGTATCTCTATTCTCTGGTGTTTTCTATCTGTGTTGCCAAAGGATTCATTTAAGTGCATTATTTGCATTCTTATTTGTTATTTTCACCCCATTGGTGATTGCTGCCCCATATATTATTTTCTTGAATTTCTAAATAAATAAATATTGCCTTTACCAACCAGCCTGGTTCCTGGTCCATCGTGACCCGTAGTATTTGAGTAAGGGGTGTGATATGAGTGGTGTATCTCTCAAATATCGAACCTATATATATATATATATATATATATATATATATATATATATATATATATATATATATAAAACAAAATAGGCATTTCGAAGGGATTGTGTCCTCCGATGTATTCCACATCTTTGAAAGTAATTACTACAGCTGTGCTGCTTCGGAAAACTTTTTCGGCGTAGGCGTCCTGCATCGATGACGTCGATATGCTGTCCCTCGAGTGCCTCTGTCGATGGTTGACATCACCGGATGTTATATCTAGGACGCACGATGCCCATAGCCTCAGTTCCGTTTTTTCCGCAAACGTGTTCGCTTTGGAATCTCGGTGTGCCTCGGTTCTTCTAACTTGATTCATGATGTCTTCTTCTTCTTCTACCCTGAAATCGGGCTTCAAAAATTGTCGGGACTACAGTTCCAAAATGTCTATTACGGACCTGCACAATCTTTGCCTCTCTTGCCTCGGTGAAAGTCACGCCACGGACGATTGTGAAGACTGCCAGTCCCTTACTTCGAAGACCTTGTGGAAGAAGAAGTTGTCAGTAGGTAGGGTTACTAAAACCTTTAAGTTGAAATCTACTGGTCTTTCGACCGATGATTCGAGGGGCGACGCTCCTCATCGGCGTAAGTCTAGGGGGTCTCGGAGTGGGTCCCGCCATTCCTCTGCCTCTTCGAGGCATTCCCAGAAGCGCAGTCACTGGTTGTTTTCCCCGTCCTCGTCAGAGGACTCCGCCAGACGGCGGGTAACTTGTCCCACTAAACACTCGTCGCCGGCCAAATGGGAGGCATTCGACCAGCAGATGATGGTGATTTTTGAATCGCAAGGCACCGTTCCGTCTGCGCCTTCGAGAGAAGCCGGTAAGGAACGACCTAGAGCCACCACTCGCACGCACTTTGGGCTTGGGCGGTCGGTGCGATCATCGGGAGCTGTCGAGGTCCCGATCAGACAAGGGTGATCGCCATAGCCATGCCAGGTTCAGGTCCCGGTCCTCAACACCGTTGAGACTGTCAGAGCCTTTGAGGCCTTCTAAGAAGGCATCGATACCATCAGTGCCATGTCCATCGAGGGACTCTCTTGAGGCTCCGGCTTCGAAGAAGTCGTCGATGCCATCGGCGCCGTGGCTGTCAAAGGACACGCTCGGGGCTCTGGCCTCGAAGCCATTGTCGAAGTCGTTGGCGCCTCGGTCGATGTCAACGCCAATTCCATCAGCGCCCTTGATGCCTTTTGAGGAGAATTTACTGGAGGTTCCCAAGAGGGCTGTGGAAGCTCTGAGAAAGGCTCTCAGCAAGTCTGTGAGGCCTGTTTTTGAGCCCTACTCTGTTCCTCCTCTCAGGTTGGATTTGTTCCAACCCTTGGAGTATATTTCAGAGGTGGAGGAAGGGTCTGATGAGGAGGGGGTTGAGCCTCCTGAGGTGCCTGATGACCTGTTGTCTGGTCATAGCCAACTGGAAGACCTTCGTCAAGCCTTGCATGATGCCAGTGGTCTTGATACCTCTCTGGAGGCTGAGTTTGGCAGGCCTGAGCCTGGTACACATGCTGACTCCTTGTATAGGCGTCTCATGTCGAGGGTGACTGAGTATTTGGGGTGGTCTGCTCCATCTTCTGATTTTCTTCAGGATGATCTGACAGACATCCTGGATCAAGGTCCACCCACTGACCCGGTGTTGCCATTTCATATGGCATTGCAAAGAAGGGTGGTGGTGGCTTGGACTGATCCGGAGAGTCTCCCGGCAGTGAATAACTCGCTTCCGAAAAAATACCGCCTAGCCAGTGGTGACCCCTGCTATTTGTCAACGCACCCTACTCCAGAGATTTTGGTGGTGCAGGCGGCTATGGCCCCAGCAAATCAGGCTATGTACCCTACTATCCCTTTGGATAGGGACGACAAACGCTGGGCGAAGAAGGTATTTTCTTCTGGGGGTATGGCTTTAAAGGCAGCCAACTCTGTTTGTGCCCTGGCAAGATTCACTCACACTCTGTGGATTTGTGTATCATTGGCGGCTGAGCATAGTCCCGAAGGGGATGAACGGATGGTTTTCTAGCCCTCGTGCAAGATGGCAAGGCTGCCATGTGTGAATCCGTTCAGTCGGGTCCGGACATGGCAGACTGTGTCAGCGGGTCCATGGCTGTGAGCACCGTGATACGCAGGTTTGCGTGGTTTCGGAAGTCAGGTTTGCTCTGGATGTGCAATCCCGGCTTCTCAACATGCCCTTTGATGGTGTCCATCTTTTTGGCAGCAAGGCTGACGAGAGCCTTGAGAGGTTGCAGACCTCCAAAGCTGCAGCAATGGAGGGGAGGTTCCTTTCGGTACTACTCTTCCTTTGGTAGATCGAGAGGAGCTGCCAGTCAAAGGGGCCACCGTAGGAGTACCAGAGGTGGAAAGCAAGGTACTTGAGGTGCCAAAGCCGCTCGGGCAATTGCCTCTTTGCCATCAGGCACTGCCGTAACCGTGTCTGCTCAGTCATGAAGCCATGTCCCATGGTTTGCCGGTTCGGGGCAGACTAGCGCAGCATCTTGGAGAATGGTGTGCCATTACTTCAGATGTGTGGGTTCTGGAGATCATAACCCATGGCTGCTGTCTCCCTTTTTGGCAGAGGCCTCACGACAATCCACCACGGAAGCTCTCTTTGAAGCGTTCGGATCCACTCCTTGCACAGGAAATCCTATCGCTGCTGGAGAAAGGCGCCATAGAACTGGTGCCTGTAGCGGAGAGGAACAATGGATGGTATTCCCCTTATTTTTTTATCCTGAAAAAAGACGGGGGATTGAGACCCATCATGGACTTGCGTGGGCTGAACAAGCTCCTCAGGAAGGACAAGTTCAAGATAGTAACACTTTCTCAAGTCCTCCAGGCCCTTCAACTACAAGATTGGTTGGTGTCTCTAGACCTCAAGGATGCTTACTTTCATGTGCTGATTCATCCAAAGCACAGGAAGTACCTGAGGTTCACAGTTGGTTACTCACATTTTCAGTTTCGGGTCCTGGCGTTCGGCTTGACCTCCGTCCAAGGGTCTTCAACAAACTGATGGTGGTGGTGGCAGCGTATCTCAGGAAAGGGTGGATTTATATCTACCCCTACCTGGACGATTGATTGATCAGGGCGCGTTCTCCCGAGCAAGCCCTGGATCATCTATCCGTCACCTGCCATTCCCGTCACAAGCTGGGCTTCTCCCTCAATTTAAAGAAGTCCCATGTGACACCTACCCAGCGGCTCCAGTACATCGGAGCAGTGCTCGACACATCCCTGGGGTTGTGTTTGCCTCCCCAGGTGAGGGCCCATCACATTCTTCAGATGGTGGACACATTTCAATGTGCCCAGAGTCTCCCGGTATTTGAGTTCTTGAGGTTGCTCAGCCTCATGGCATCCTTCATTTTCCTGGTGCCATAGGCCAGGAGGCAGATGAGATCTCTGCAGTGGGCTCTCAAGATGCAGTGGTCACAGTTCTCCGGAAGGATGTGGGATCCTGTTCAGATTCCACCCTCGGTTGCACAGGATCTTCTGTGGTGGGCCGTCGAAGGCAATCTGATGAAGGGTGCTCCATTTTGGCAACTGTGGCTGGAGATAACGATTGTAATGGACGCATCACTCACGGGATGGGGAGCTCATGTCAACGAGCTGACAGCCAGTGGCAGTTGGTCTCTGTTGGAGTCCAGACTCCACATCAATATGTTAGAGCTGCGGGCTGCCAGGCTAGCCCTGAAGGCTTTTCTGCCATCTGTGCGGGGGAAGAATGTCCTGATTATGACGGACAGTACAGTGGCCATGCACTACCTCAACAAAAAGGGGGGACAGGGTCACTCCCGTTGTGCAGGGAGGCGATGCAGCTCTGGTTCTGGGCCATTCAGCAGGACATTTCGATCTCGGCAGTTCATCTGGCCGGAGATGAAAATGCAGTGGCGGATGCTCTGAGCAGGCAAAGCACGGTCTCTCCCGAGTGGGAGCTGGCTTAGGAAGTACTGTTGGAGATCTTCGCCCTTTGGGGAACCCCGCAAGTGGATCTTTTCGCCACCAATGTCAACTGGAAGTGCGAAAGATTCTGCTCGTGGGAATTTCCTCCCAGAGGAGCCTTAGGGGACGCGTTTGTAGTGGAGTGGTCCTTCCCACTGCTTTACGTGTTTCCTCCAGTCCCCGTTATTCCACAGGTGTTGCAGAGGTTACGGAGGTTTGGTTCCCGGATGATCCTCATTGCTCTGGCATGGGCCAGGAGAGCGTGGTACCTGGACCTTCTCAACATGTCCATCTGCCCTCCACGTCGTCTTCCTTACCGAGACAATCTGCTCTCACGGGATGGGGTCAGGTTCTCCATCCAGAGTTCAAGTCCCTCAGCGTTCACGCTTGGTATCTGAGGTACAAGGATTGGGACCTCCCGGAGGACGTGATGGAGGTGTTGCTTTCGGCCAGAAGGCCCACAACGAAAACTCTGTACCGTTGGAGAAAGTTCTGCGACTGGTGCAGAGTACAGAATGTGGATCCTTTCCAATATTCCATTCCTTTGGTTTTGTCTTTTTTGCTTTCTTTAGCCCGTAGGTACCATTAAGAGTTACCTGGCGCGCTGTCCATATTTAAGCGCTCGTCTGAGGAATGTTCTTATTTTAAAATCCCTTTGATATCTCAGTTTCTAAAAGGGCTAACTAATGTGTTTCCACCGTCGCCTTTCCAGGTGCCGGGATGGGATTTGAATTTGGTTTTAAAGTTCCTAATGGGAGCTCTGTTTGAGCCCTTACATTCTTGTCCGTTGTGACTATTGTCCTTTAAAACTGTATTTTTAATTGTGGTTACTTCCGCACGCAGAGTGAGTGAGTTGCAGGCACTTTCCGCCAAACCACCCTTCAATGTGTTCCATAAGGACAGGGTTTTCCTTAAGGTGTGGCCTTCCTTTCTTCCGAAGGTTGTGTCAGAATTCCATCTGAGCCAGAAGGTAATTCTATCCTTCTCCACATCCTGGTAAGGAAGAGGAGAGGCTCCATAGGTTGGACCCTAGAAGAGCTTCGAGTTTCTATCTCTCACGGATGTCCCTGGTCAGAGTGGACAATCAGCTCTCTATTAGTTATGCTGGAAGGCGTTTAGGTCAGGCTGTTTCCAAGCAGACCTTATCTAGATGGATAATTTTGACGATCTCTGAGTGTTACCGTTTGGCAGTAAAGGACTCTCCAGTAGGCTTACGGGCTCATTCTACTAGGGATATAGCAGCCTCCACTGCCCTACAGAGGGGTGTTCCAATTTGCAATATTTGCGAAGCAGCCACATCGGCCTCTATCCATACTTTTGTGAAATATTATTCCTTGGACTCTATCCATGGGCAGGATTTGGCCTTTGGTAAGGCAGTTCTCTATTCTGCAATTTGATTGGGCATTCCAAATTGATGCAATTGTAAATTATTTTCCCACCTCCATACGTTGGCACTGCTTTGGGAGTCTGTCAAAGATGTGTAATACGTCAGAGGACACAATCCCTTCGAAGAACATGTTACTTATCTTACCTGGTATTGTTCTTTCGATGGGATGATCCTCCGACGTATTCCACATCGTACCCTCCCTATGTGCCCCTCTGCAGAATTTCTTATGCGATTGCAGCTTACGTTTCCGCAAGGCTTTCTGTAGTCATACTGGTAGGAGATTGGTGCCATACGTTCTGGGGAAAAAACTACAACTGAAGCTACGGGCGTTGTGCGTCCTAGATATAACATCCGGTGACAACGACCATTGACGGAGGCCCTCGAGGGACAGCATTTCGACATCATCGGCGCAGGACGCCTCCGCTGAAAAAGTTTTCTGAAGCAGCAGAGCTGTGGTAATTACTGTCAAAGATGTGGAATACGTCGGAGGAACATCCCATCAAAAGAACGTTACCAGGTAAGATAAGTAACTTGTTCTTCAGTTGTGTGCTGCATACTAGGCTGAGACCAAGGTGTATTACCTGATTGAAATACTTAACAGATTGCAGGTCCTGCATCTGCAGGGTGTTGAGAGGGCTTGCATATGTTACGCTCACCTGGTTCCCACGGGGGCGTCGACCGGAACTGGGTCGCTGTTGTTTCCACCAGCGTGACGTGTAGCGCCGAGATGACTGACTGGACTGGCCCGCTCAGCCAAGTTTGTCTGCCTCGCAGGAGTATTCTTCTGCAAAGGAGAAGAGGAATTAACCACCCGTGGAATTGAGTGTCAACCCACCTTCCCCACTCCCGTTGTCTTCCCACAGATCACTCTTGATGTCCCCTCCTTAGTCTCACCTGATGGTTTGGAAGGATGAGCTCTCCATCCTGTGTCGACCGCAGGGGCGCGTTGATGACCAGTTACTTCACTGGTGTAGAGGAATTGGTGAGTTCCAGTATTGACTCTGAAGTCCAATTGTTCATAAGAGTTCAAATGTCTGATCTTCACTCTGTCCGATTCCTTGCAGGTTGCCGATTAATCCACTTGAAGATTTCCAAATGGCAATTGGTAAGATTCAGGTAAGTCTATCGTGGTTTTCCCCTTAGGGGCCGGGGTACAGCGATGAAGCAGAGTTGACTGCGCCGACCCGAGATGAGGTGAGTACCCCCCCGTGGTAAATCAGGTAAGTCCTTGGGGGTAGTTTGTATAGCCTTAGAGAGTCCCCTTGCTCACCTTGCTGTCTTTGTCTCCTTAGGTGTCGGAGGGCGGCCGCGAGATGGAGAGAGCGTGATGGAATGCTGAAGTACCGCCAAGCAGGTGAGTTCAGCGTGGCGCCGTAGGGATGCGAAGCGATGCTTCAAAGACTTCTGTCTTTCAGCTCCGTGGCGAAATGGATCAGGATTCAGGTAAGGATTAAAGTTAAAACTCCTGTTCTAACCTTTATCCTTCTTTTCTTCTTGTTTCAGGAGTCCCAGGAATGAAGCGGCGTGGCTAAAGACTGGAGCTGCTGAAAACACGGTGAGCGTTACGCTGCAGCAAGCAGAATAACGCAAAGCACGTGTGGCTGTCCGGGTGTGGTTTAAATAGACTTGGAAGAAGATCCAGGTAAGTATTCTTCCACAGCCCCACCCAAGTAACAAAACAGTCCCTTCAGTAAAATAGTCCCTCCTAAGCCTCATTTGGCTTGAGTCTTCATGCAGCATGGTCTGCCTCAGGTGAGTATGCAGCATGGTCTGCTTCAGGTAAGTTATCAATAATGAGCCTGGCGCCCATGGCGCCAGGACTGACTTTATCTTTATGAGCCTGGCGCCATAGGCGCCAGGACTGCACCCAAACAGCCCCTAACTGGGGCTTTTGGGCATGCTCCAAGTGGCATGATGCCTGCTTCCGGGGCTGCTGGGCCTGGTCTGGTCTTCCGGGGGCAGGCATCATGACAGCATACTTGGGTTGTAACAATGCCCCCCCTTCACAACATTTGAGTAGTGCTGCAAGATTTCTTTGGGTGATGGCCCTCCTACTCACCCAATATCCACATCCATTGCCCTCAGTACCTCTCCATATATCCAATCGTTGTGTTGTTCCGCAAGACCATGGCATTGAGGGGTGATCCAGAGAAGTAGGCACAGCAGCGTGTGGTGTAGAGGTCAGGATCACAGGTGACATCGACATTCAGGGAGTGATACCGCTTCTGGTTGCGGTATACCTCTTCAGATGCCTGGTTGGCCACCAACATCACATGGGTGCAGTCCAGAGCAGCAATCACGTTGGGATGTGTGCTACTGCATACAAACAAGCATTCATGGCAATCTCCTGAGCCGAGGATGTGGGCAGGGTGATGTGATGCTACACATCGTGAAGGAGGTCTTCTGGCACCTGCATGAGCATGTTGGAAGAATGTGTGCTGGGGATCCTGTGCAGGTTGTCTAGAAGGTACCATTTCCCCAAAATTCCATGATGGCCAAAAGATTCAGCAGCAGGGGCTAAGGCTGTTATTATGTTGATCCTGCTCTCTATGTTATCCTGGATCAGGGTGAGCAGCTCAGCTATGATCTCCCTGTTCAGCCGGTGCAGGGTGATTATCTAGTTGTCAGTCAAGGTCCATGGTGAGGGCCTGACCCAAGGTATGGGTGCTTGCCTTACATGGCAGCTCCTCCTCCTTTTTGCACCCTGTGCTGCTCTTCCTTCCTCTGCAGCTCAATGTGGATCAGGCGCATCTGAACTTCCACTTCCACAGGGGTTAGTGGCAACATGATTTTGAAAAGTGTGTATGGGGAAGGTGTGTGCCTTATGTACCCTTCTTGAGTGGATTGGGTGCACATGTAGCTTAATTTCTAGCACCTCTATGCATTTACCTCCACCTTCTAGGTGGAGGTAACTACACTATGTTTTTGGGGAATTACTGCCCATTATTTTGGAAGTATTTCAGCAGTATTTCAACTTGTAATGCTGCAGAAATTCAGTTTTGGATTTGGGTGGCAAGACCGCCAGACAAATTAGCGCCCGGGCACATTCAGCCCTATTTTGGAAGTAATTCTGCTGGGACTAAATACCACTGACTCATGATTAGGTGGTTTGGAAAAAGTGGCAGTAATTCCATTACTGACACTTTTAACATAACCAAGGTACTCATAATGAGCCCCCTATGTGTGGCATCATCATATTAGAGGTTTCTGAGCCTTAATCTTGAATCAGAGGATGGCACATGATCTTTGTCATGTTCTACATATTCATCTGTTTCAAGTGAAATCAGAGGTGGGAATTTTCTGGAATAACTTTTCCCTCTTCCGTGAATTTCTCCATTTTCTGATGATATGGTGGTCTATGTTCTCCCTATTGGCCCTTGAATGGTGGTGGTGGTTCTCCTGAACCCCATCCTCTGGCACCCAATGCATGTGTGAAGGCACTACATACACAACAACATTTATTTCCAATGCAACAAATTCTCTTGAGACAAATACTTCTTTTTTGGCTGCCGATGCCTTGGTGGCTACTGACTGACCAGCACGGCTGGTGACGATAATCACAGTAACTGGACTTCTCCAACGTAAACAGATACTCATATGTCAGGTTAGGAATGCCCAACAAATACATTCCTTCAGCAGACCTTTCTCCATCCCTTACCATGTTTGGGTCCTGCAGTACATTCAGGCATGGTAATTTCACCACTTACCTTCAATAAATACATTGGGTATCTTAGTGCTGTGACCTACTCATTTGCCTACAAATGTTGGCCTTCTCCTCCACCTATACAATGTGCATAGAGGTCTCAGTAATGTGGTCTTCTTTACCAACCACAAAATGCATATGGAGAACTCACTGATTTGTCCTTCTCCTATTAGGTGCATGTGGGCTTCTTAGTTCTTAGGCCTTCTCCCAAAACTACAAAATGCATATGGTATTCGCAGTGCTTTGACCTTCTCATCCACTGACTAACTTCATTTGGTGTTCTCAGTACAATGATATTTCCTCTGCCTGCAAAATGCAGGTTGGGTTCTCAGTGATTTGGCCTTCTCCTATGATTACACAAATCACTTGAGGTTCACAGCGCTTTGGCCTTCTCCTTTACCTGGAACATGCACATGGGTTCTCAGAGTTTTGGCCTGTTTGAATGCCTATAAAATGCAAATGGGGCTTTCATTCCTATGGCCTTTTCCATCACCTACAAAAGGCGCACTGTGTTTTCAGTGCTTTGGCCTTCACTGTGCCTATACTATTCACATGGGGTTATCAACAGGGGTGGGTGAAATGACCTTATTTGTCTCCAAATTGACATTTGCCACTTTTAAGCATATGTTTCTTTTTTCACCCAAATTTCTTTTTACCTGTAAAAATTCAGGTTTTTTTTCACCACATTTTGTTTTTTGCCTGAATTTCTTTTTCAATGAAACTTCATTTTTGTTCCATGCATTTATGTGCAAAAAAAGAATCACGAAAAGATTGAAATATTCAGCTGAAAAACATACAACATTAACCATTTCACACAACATGGAAAATGGTGAAGTGGATGAATGTTGACTAGAAATCACCCTTAGTTGTTAGTGCTTAAGTTTATCATATGCCTAATAAATACATGTAGGTCTATCAGTGGTTTGACCTTCTCCACCTACAAAATACATAAAGGGTCCGTAGTCCACAGTTTCTACAATGCCTAGAAAATGCATGTTGTGTTCTCAGTGTTTTGGTCTTCTCCTATGCGTGTGTGGTCCTCGGTGCTTTGATTTTCTCCTATGCCTACTAAATGCAAACGGTGTTGTCACTTGTTTGGGATTCTCCTTTGCCTATAAAATGCATGCAGATGGAGTTCTCTGTGCTTTTGCCTTAACCCATGACAAGTGCATGTAGGGTTCTCAGTGTTTGGCCTTCTCCTATGCCTAGTAAGTGGATATTGGGTTCTTAGTAATTTGGATTTCTTCTCTGCCTACAAAATGTACACAGGGTTCTCATTGCTTTGACCTATTCCTCTTCCTACAGCGTGCACTTTGAGATCTAATTGTTTTGGCATTCTACACTGCTTGCAAAATGCACATGGGGTTCACAGTGCCTTGTCCTATCCGAGTAAAGGCATATGGGATTCTCCGTTCTTCAGCCTCTTCCTACGCCTAGTAAATGCATGAGTGGCTCTTATTGCTTTGTTCCCCTCATCCTCCTATACAATGCACATGGATTCCTTACTGCTTTGGCTTTCTCTTTCGCCTAGTCAACGCACATGGATTCCTTACTGCTTTGGCTTTCTCTTTCGCCTAGTCAACGCAAATGGGGTTATCAGCAATTTGGCCTTCACATATGCCTAGTAGATGCACATTGGATTCTTAGTGCTTTAGACTTCTCCATTGCCAAGTGCACATAAGGTTCTCTTTCTTTAGGTCTTCTGCATTGCCTGATGTTCACCCATGGCAGGTTTCTCTACCTTGTAAATGTACATGGGGTTCTCAGTGCTTCGGCCTACAATGCATACGCAATTCATGTGGGGTTCCCAATAATTTGACCTTCTCCCCCACTGAGTAAATTCTAGTGGGGTACTCCATTTTTGTTACCGTCTCCTACACCATTAAATGCATCTTGTAATGGTTGATTGAGAAACCACCCTCGACACAGGGAGTTCCTTCCTTCCCCAATTAAGTGTTTATGTAACAAACTGTTTAACAAATTCTTTTTTAGCCCTATCTCATACATATATCATGCTTCTTGGATCACTCTTCCTTGAGTTAACAATAAGGCAAAAACCAGGCCGGTGTACGGGAAATATATTGGAATTTATTTAAATTAAAGGTAATAGAAATGCATACAAAAAAGATAAAAAAAAACACTCTATCCATGGCACAACACAAGCAATTTCTCTAGGCATAAACAAATTGCATAAGTGAGTTACAAAGAACAGCACCTCAATTGTTCCCTTTCTGCAACTTTCACTTCACAAAATAATTACACTGATCAATAAAGAGGGCACGTATGTAATGTTGTGCGATTTTGATTTTTCTGCATGCTTAAAAGGCTAGCCGTGGGATTTCAAGATTGGTTCAAATACATATGGCAATTATGATTTTGCCCACAATTTTGGTTTAAAATAAACACAGGGGGCCTCATTCCAAGTATGGAGGTAGTCATGGCGCTATTTGCACCATGACTACCTCCCATACTGGTACCGTGTCCGGTTTGGTGAGATGGGGACTTAACAGTCCAGTCCGACATTGGCGGGACCGGTAAGTCACCATTCACCAAACCATTCCCCATTCCCATTTGAGCCCCATAGGACTCAATGGGAAGGGGGAAGTAGCTAATAATGGTACTGAAATTTGTGGTACCGTTATTGGCTCTGATTTCCCTTAGCGGGTCCCATCCTTAACGCCTCGTAAAACCAGGCATTAAGGAAGGGACCCGCTAAGGGAACTTGTAGTAGGGCACAAAGGGATTACCGGCACTGATGTCCTTAATGGTGCCCAGTATCCCTTTGCGCCCATCTCGGAATGAGGCCCAGGGTGATTTAGTGGTTTGTATTTCAGACCCCCTTTGCTTTGGTCTATGTTAGTAAATCAGACCGAAAAATCTGAATGATTTGGGGAATTTTTGATTTAAGACTTCCGTCCTCTTACTGAAAGGCCTGTGTTGGGGGAAGTGGGTAAAAAGGTTGGATTGATTTAAGAACAAAAACACACCACTTCCTTAACAAGGATTACCCAATTAAATTATAGGCTAGATTTCAGCGTACACTGGGAAGTGAGCTTTGTTAATTTCGAATTTTAACCAAATTTACCCTGTAATGTTCCAAATGGGGAATTCATGAAATTAATATTTTTGGTTACAAAGGCTAAGGACCTACTCAGTTTTACTCCCCCCTCCATAACCAACTAAAAAGGGAAAGGATTCAAACAAGCAGACTCCCCCCACCTTTTGGTTTCCCAGGGCTCAGTTCTATTTACATAGCTAGCCTCTGTTTAAGATTCAGGAAAGCCAGCTGCATCTCAGGACACTCTAGAAAGATAGGGCAGGGGTCTGGTCACACTACTCTCAAAGATGGCCTTTCGCTCTCCACCATAGGACCCAGTCAGCTTTGAGACCTTTCTAGAGATAGACCGCTCCTCCCAGATGCTCCCTCGGCAATCTCCTCTGGTGTTTCCTTACAGTTGTCAAATGGTATGTTTCAGCAGCCTTCCTGATGATGTGTCTCTTCTCTTTGTCATCCTGTCTTTCTCCTTTTTCTGTATGTCCCCTGTCCTAGTGTAGTCCCCCTTATATAGCAGCGATTGCACCACCAATTGTACAATCTTGGGGAAGAACCCTGCAATAATCCCTGCAACTAGGTTTGCACAGTTAAGCTTCTCTCTTCTCCCAAGCCCAGCATCCAAGTCAGGATTGGTTTAGCAGTCTGGAGCAACATATGGCACTTCCCATTGGTCATCATCATTTGTTCTCTTTTCAACTTTTTGGCAAAAACTAGTTAGGTTTTAGCTAAACATGGGTAATTAGGTAACCTGACCACCAAATGTTTATCATATAGCACAGCCATGTAGCACCTTTCTGCCATTTCCATAGAAAGCACAACAGTTATGAATATGTAAGTTATTAAGCATATGCCTAATTTCAAATTTCACCCGCTCACCAATTCTCACATTTGGAACATGTTCAGATCAGCCAGAAAACTAGTTTAACTGGCGTTTACAGTTCCCAGTCACTGGAAGATCGATTTTATATCCCCCAATTTGTCTGGAAATTATATTGAAAAATGTAGATAGATGAAATCAATCCGCTTTATGATGGCTGAGAAAAAGGCCTAAATGATAATAGTCCATTTAAATAAATGTTGAATCTTTATTTGGGACAAAGTGGCCTGCTCCTGCTTCTGGCCATTTGTTTTCACTGGGTCAGCCTGTACCTTTACCTTTGTATTGGAAGCTTGCTCTTTGAAGTGGGTGCCCCCATTTTCACACGTGTTAGTAGTGCTCCAGACAAGAATTACTTTTCTAGAACTCCCTGCTGTCAGAGCCAGCAGGTCTGGAGAACAATGAATTTCAACATCCTTAGCAGGACATTTATATTGGGGTTGGTCATTAGATGGGAGATGTGACATCCAGGCTGGAAGTGGGAGATGTCCTTGTTAAGTTTATCCCACAGCCAGCAAAAGGGTCTGCCTTGGGCTGATATTTGTTTTCATGAAGACAAAGTGGCTCTTCAAATGTCACTGGTGCTTTGTGGGTAAAACATAATATACATTGCTCTTTGTCAACCCACACATCATGCTTTGTTTTCCTGACATTTTCTGTGAGCAGTGATATTTATTTCATTTTTACTTTTTCAAAAAATGTTTTTATATGCACACACCGATGCAGGCCATTTTTGTTTTTCAATGTTTAAAATCAAATCCTCTAATCCATGTTTCAAGGACCTCTGATTCCTCCTTCTTTTGTAAATGTTAATGCTGCTTATCTATTAGTAATGACAGATAGGCCTCTTTCCACATGGCTCTTTAATTGTACTTGAAAAACAAAAAGAAATGCCAGACGGTTTTTGTTTTAGTGTTTAGAATCTTGATATTCATGTGAAAGAGACTTCTGTTTGGGGCCTTTAAATGCAACCCCTTATCTTCCATGACATTTTGTTGTGGAAAATAAGGGCAGAGTGGGGTTTCATTAAGCATCATTTCCTTCATCAGGGAGTGGGCACTCCAGCCTCTCCTTCCATCTTTGAGTTGGAGGGTGTGGCATGGCATCCCTTTCTTCCTTTCCAAGTCCCTGGCGTTCTCACCTGACTCCATTCTCACTTTCAGGCTGGAAGTTAAGGAGGTTAGTTCTCTAATAAAAGATAGATAAAGAGTTTTAATAATGTTTACACACATTTTTCTCTGGGAAGATTTACATAGAATGTATAACAACAACACAAATATACAGTTATAACATGACATTTCCATGTTGCAAAACATATTTTATTTATTTTCTTCATTTGTACAATAAAACCAAGTAAATTGCCCCCTTTTATTTAATATATATATATTGTTTTTGTTTCTTTAGTATGTTTTAATAAACAGCAGCTATAACATACAAACACACATAATATATCTAGCACATTTGAATTTCTGCGGATTTCCGCTAGAGGTCCATTATCCTCGAGCTATCTGACAACCTTGCCTTCACTATGAGTTACTGCTTATGTGGGCAGTTTCGGCATCCCCGCTTATACTGTCTTTTCCTTAGGGGCTTGTGCGCATCCGTCTTCAGTCCATCATTATTCCTGTGCCTCCTCGGGGCTTACTCCTTCTTCCTCCCCCTCTCGTCCAAATAAGTCCTGTAACAGGGAGTTCCATGCAGTTATTTTCTGTGCTGTTTTTCCTTCCCCTCTTTGTTCTGCTCTCATCCACACCACGGTTTCTGCTAGTGCCCACTTCCAGAGATTTTACCATCATGATTCTATGGTCGGGCCTTCCCTTGATTTCCATGTCATCGCGATCCTCCTTTTGGCTAATATACATATTAAGTCTTTCATCTTTTCTAGGTGCGCCTTATGTCTACCTCCTCTCGGGAAGAGGCCCAGCAAGTACCTCTCTGGGTGCTCAACCTGTATCTGGAGTCCACGCTCTGTTACTTTAGTTCTAATTTTCTCCCAGAAGATCTGTATAACTGGGCAGGTCCAAAACATGTGCACCATGTCTGCTTCGTCAGCTGAGCAGCGGGGGCACTTGCTAAGGTCTCCCTCGTACATCATGTTCATCCTCTTGGGTGTGAGGTATGCCCTGTGTGTTACATACAGCTGTGCTTGTCTGAACCTTGTGTTTCTGGACACTTTTTTGGGATATCTTAGCACCCTGCTCCATTCTTGATCGTTAAAGGGCCTGTGAAGTTCTTCTTCCCAGTACTGTCTTATGTGTAGCCCTTGCAAATTGTTGGTTCTTAGCAACTGTTCGTATAACCTGGAGGTTGTGTGTGTTCCCTCTGATATATTGTACCATGCATCTAATGTTAGTGATGCGTCCTCTTGGTTTTCCCATTCTGGCCATCTCTTCTTAATTTTCAATATTTTGCTTTTATAGAGGATGAATTGGCCTTTGTTTATATCATGTTCCTCCACCATCTCTTGGAAGTCTGCCCATCTCTCCTCTCTCATCAGGCCCCCAACTTGTGCTACGCCTTTGGCTTCCCACTGGGCTCGATATATTGCTAGCGTGTTTGTGTCCATGCTCACAAGGCCCGCAAGAGGGATTTGTGCCGAACAGGGGTCTTATGTCCCTTGTAATTTCCACGCCCTTTTCCATAGCCCCATTGCGAGGTTAAGCAAGTACTGTAGGGTCCTGAGCAGGGGTTTGTCCAGCCATGGTATTTCTCTTAGGTAGTATGTTTTAGTGCTGGCTGAAAAATAGTTGTGTCGATTGTCTCTTCCTCTCCCAGCCACTTGACTACAAATTGCAGCTGCCCCGCTAAGTAGTATTTTTCAAAATCCGGTAGCCTAATTCCTCCTTCTTCATAGTCTCTCTGTAGAGTCTTCATTGCGATCCTGCTTCTCCCCATGGCCATAGGAAATTCCTTGCTATTGTGTTTAGTTTGGTAAAAAGGCCCTGGGAATACTGTGTGGGATGTTTGTCAAATAGTACAGCAGGCGTGGGAGTACCGCCATTTTCAGGAGGGCTGCCCTACCCATCATCCCCAGTGGAAGTGTTCGCCAGAAAGTCATAGCCTTTTGTGTTTTTCTTAGGGCTGCCTGCGTGCTGAATTGGTGGGAGTCTTTAGTGTCATGATGTATCTCTATTCCCAGATATCGGAAGGAGTGTGGTGCCCACATTAGGCCCAGGTCTTCGAGGCCTGCTACGGGGACCCCCTTTAGACCCACCAGGGGGAAGACCAAAGACTTCTCTTTGTTGATTGCTATGCCAGAAAGTCTGGTGTATGCCCCAATTGCTTCCAGGAGGCAGGGCAGACTAGTGTGCGGGTCCCCCACAAAAAGCAGCATGTCGTCTGCGTATAACGGGATTTGGTGCAGCACTTCATCTATTTCTATCCCTGTGTCGCTATATTCTGCTCTAAGAAAGACCGCCAGTGGTTGAAGAGCCAAGATATGTAACATTGGTGACAGTGGGCATCCCTGATTGGTTCCCCTGTGTATTCTCCAGTCTTTCGAGATGTATTGCCCTGTCTTCACCCTGGCTCTGGGGTCTCTATACAACAACCTAATCCATCTAAGGAACCCTTCCCCAATGCCAAAGTGGGCGAGGACCCCCAGCAGCCACTCCCAATTCACAGAGTCAAATGCTTTAACAGCATCCAGGGACACTATTGGGCATTCTCCCTGTCTCTGGTTTGTCCTGTCTATCACGTGGTGTAGTCTACGGAGAGTCCATGACATATTCGGTCCTGTGACATAGCCCGTTTAATCAGAATGTATCAGCATGGGAATTACTTGTTTCAGGCGGTTGGCTAGAACCTACGTAAGTATTTTGGCATCCTGGTTAATGAGGGAAATCGGCCTGTATGCGATACACTTCGTGGATGATTTTCATGGTTTAAGGATCGGTACGATTATTGATTCTGACATGCTAGTCGGCAATCATGCACTCTCAAATGCGTCTTGGTATGTCGCTAGTAGTTTTGGGGTGATGCTACTTTTAAATGTCTTATAGAACTCTCCCGGGAGTCTGTCCGGTCCCGTGGATTTTCCGGTGGGGAGTTCAGTGATTACGCTCTGTATTTCCTCTGCAGTGAGTGGGGCATCAAGCAATTGGGCTTGCTCTTCTGCTAGTTTTGGTAACCTTATCTCTGCTAGCGCATCTGTTATGTCCTCCGGCCCGGCCTCCAGATTAGGGGCATACAGTCGCTCATAGAAGCAAGCAAATAGTTTGTTGATATGTTCTTGGCTCCTAATCTCTATCCCTGTTTCATCTTCTAGCAATGTTATGGGATCTTTTTTATTTTCTTGCTTAGTGAGCCATGCCAGGAGCCTGCTAGGTTTATCCCCTTCTGCATGTAATCGTTGTAGATACTTCCTGTAGTTCAACCTTCCCAGTTTTTCCCAGAGTTCTATACATCTTGTTCTCAACTCCATCAGTTCCCTAGGTTCTTCCCCTGCTGCCTCTGCTCTACGTTCCTTTGTTTCTATCTGCCTTTCCAGTTTGTTAAGTTCTTCTATGGCCGCTCCTTTCAGTCCCCCCATTCTGCCAATTGCCGCCCCTCTTATCACCACTTTAAACATGTCCCAGAGTGTGGCGTTACTTTCTATGCTTCCCTCATTATGTTCGAAGTAGTCTTCTATCACCTCTTGGAGGTGTTCCTCAAGCTCTCCCTCCCCCAGAGCTTCTGCCCGGAGTCGCCATGTCGGTATCGCGGCTTTCCACTGTGTGTATGCCCATGTGCCAGTATCGGGGCGTGGTCTGATGTTGATCCCTGTAAAGTCCTGCAGTGATTCAGTGCCCGTGAATATGTAGTCTATTCGTGTAAATGTTCCGTGGGGTGCGCTGTAATGTGTATACCCTCTCCTCCCTCCATGTACCTAACTCCAGGCGTCCATCAGCTGTAGACGATCGAGGGCTTATGCAGTTCCTTGGCAGGGGGTGCTGGTTTCTTGTGCTTGTCATCCGACCTGTCCAGGAGCGGGTCCAAGGTAAAGTTAAAGGCCCTCATTACGACCCTGGCGGAAATCGAAAAACGATGGCGGAAATGCAATACCGCCATCGAATACCGCTCGGTGCGATTATGACCCGTCACCGTAAAGTACGATGCCATTAGCGACACCGTAGTGAACGCCAACACTAACTGCACCAAGTACGCGCACGCGCGCACTGCGAAACCGTAATTACCACCATGGCGCAACGGTACGGGAATTCTGACCCTAGCGGACATGTACCTAACGCCATCAAGCATGGCGGAAAGTACCATTCCGCCATGGTGAGAAGTACGGCATCGCAAACCAACCGTAAAAGGCCCTACTGAGTGCCTGTACACCACTCCTTGGCCACATTGCACAACTCCTCGTAGGTGCAATGAAGTCACACAATGCAACCAGTGAAATGTACAAGTCACCCATGCATGCCAACGAACAAATGAATGTAGGGGCTCCAAGTGCCTTGTGAGTGGCCATCCATATTAGCCATGGCACCATTGCCGTACTGATGCAGCACAGGCACGTGAAGCTTCAAGTACAGCAACATGAGCTGAAAACTGAGACAAACAAAAACAGGCCCCCCATCGCTTGACACCAGTGTAAGGCAACATACAAAGCAGTATCCTGAGTGAGACTGCACCAGCCCTGTACTCCTGCCAGTAAACAAACCAACCATCAGCATAAGCATGTACCACACAAGTTGGCAGAGTGACTGAGCAGCCAGGCACATCTCAAGAGGGGCCAATGGGAGCAGCAGGGCACAGATGGCACGAATACAGAAGCTATTCCAATGGACATGACCTCAGTCTCCCTCCAAGAAACGCACGCAAACACAGGCACCTGTGACCAGCCATATTCTGAAAATCACATCATTCCACCAATCCACCTGGCTGACCGGCATCTGTTACACAAAAGCTAATCCCCCTCCCATGAGCATGACATCATCAAAACAGACATAATTGCAGCCCCTATCCCTGACCTTACTGGGCTTCGTAGGCAAACGCGCCCAGTACAGTACCACGCAACTATACTCAGAAGGCCGAACCCAAAGCAGATCTCCTCACAATACATCGCTCCACAAATAGGAATATGCTACATTACTTGCAAAGAATAACGCTACACGGTCAATATCATAATCAAAATTTAATGCACAACAAAATCACCCGGGCCATACAGCTATTAGGTCATGAACTCCAAATCATATCTCATAATTGTGGGCTGCATCCGCAATAAATGACCAGCTTCTTCTTGTGTGACGCCCTGTTCCTCCATGGTACACAGGGGCTACATTCACGTTCAAAAAGGCAACATGGAAGCGCCTAGAACCGCAGGGCCGTCCCATTAGGTAGGCACTAGTCCAGCTGAAAGCTCGAAATGTTGCTCCTAGCCACTAGTACTGCGTAAGGGCATGTGGGCCATTGGCGATCGTCCCATAAGATCGTAATGGTGCTCCACTGATTAACACGAAGCAGCAGGTGTCGGGAGTAAAAGTCATCTGCAGGAGTGGCATACAGATGGCAGCGGCAAAAGGGGAGGAGATACCTGTCACCCAAATGAAACGAAAAAGAATAGTATGGGCATCTGAACTCCGTTTGAATTACTCACTTCAAAGATCACACTAAATCCACAGCCATATGCATGCTAGCCCACTCAAAAGGATTATTCGCACCCAAAAATCACTTGCGAATCATAACTATATAAATCGAGGTGAAAACACTATTACAAACGAGTGTTTGTGTGCATGCGTCTGTTAAAACAGAATCCATTAGATGGGATTAGTAACGTGCATAGACACAAGTGTTTGAAGGCGCGTCGAGACAGGGAGGGTTCAACAAGGGCAGATAGACGATGGTCCCACTATGGCAGCCCTGCATCACATAGCGCAGAGGAAGTTGATAGATTCCAAAAAGCCATGTACATGGCAGACTCTCTATTAAATCATCTGTCCATGCATCCATACATCATTCCCTCATCCCGGTATAAAAACGCCTGATTATTTACTCACATAACATTTGAAATTTCCATTGAATCTGTGCTTAATGCAGTCTGCAAAATCCACTGTGCTCCAGGCCGGAATTCTAGTGTTGTGAAGTAACATGTATTTGGGAACGTCCTGCCTTATCCTCCACTACGCTATTGCGCATCCCATACTATTCATATCAATCATTGCATTCTCGGCATGGCCCCTGTCCCAAGGACATTAAACAATAGAACTTTCTATCTGCAGTCAGACCTGTGGGCGTCTCCTCGCCGCTAGCTGGAAACCGAAAGCGCTGTCCTTCGAATTCCTCATTTGCAACATCACGTCGAAAAGGCATCTGTGACCGCTTGAAATCACAAATCCATCCATTTAGTGCGGCAGTGTGTGAAAATGGCAACTGGCTTCACTCACAAATGGGACGCCCCGCCCGTCGGTGAACCGCGGTACAGCGCAGCATGAGGGTCCACCGTTAATCGAGTACTACATTCCACTGACCCTTCACAAGTTTGTTCCCGACTGCAAAGATAGTATGTGAAACAATGGGACCATAGCAGAATTAACATATGAAGCAATATCTCACTGCCATCGGGATGAAATACATGATTGTAATAGCAAGATGCCATGCGTCGATTTGCAGCGTTGTGTGCGGGACGTGCTCGCCCAAAGGGGATTGCAGCTTGCACAGGTGGAATGAATCACCACAGGTGGAGGCTATACAGCTTGAAAACACATAAATTGCACACCCAACCCCCTCCCACAACCACACCCACTCCAAAATGCTACCGGCAGGACTTGCGATGTTGGCCCTGGGGGACCTGATAGCACTGCAAGTACTCCAACTTCAAGAAGAAGATGAACACCAACTACTACAACAACCGGCCGCACAGAGGAGACGCAGGAGGAGGAGGAGGGCAAAGCAGGGCCAGCAAGGCCCACCAGCACAGCCACTACCACCACGCAGGCAGCCCACAATCCCACGCCTCCGAGCACATCCGTTCAACCTCACTGATGAGCAGATCCACACCCTCTACCGTTTGGACCGTGACACCATAACCGCCATTGTGGACATGACACACGCTGACCTTGTCAGCATGATAGATAGCCCAACCGCCATCCCACCCCTACTGAAGGTGGTGTCTGTACTCCACTTCCTGGCCACAGGCACCTACCAGCACACAGTCGGACAGTTGCATGGCATTTCACAGCCACTGTTGTCACGGACACTATTGCAAGTGCTTGATGCCCTCCTGAAGCACGCAGACGACTACATCTCTCTACCACGCTCGGAGCAGGAAATTACGAACACAAAAGTGGGATTCCATGCACTTGCCGGCATACCGGGTTGCATTGGTGCCATCGACTGCACCCATGTGGAATTGGTTGTCCCACATGCCATGGAGGCCCAGTACCACAACCGAAAACAATATCATTCTCTTAATGTACAAATGGTGTGTGACTCAAACAGGATCATTACACATTGTTGTGCCCGATTTCCTGGATCAACCCATGATTCCATGGTCTTACGGAACTCTACAATACCACGCTACATGGAGCGACATGCAGGGAACAGATCCTGGCTACTCGGTGAGTCTCATTTCATGCATGATAATGTGGGGTATGTGATGCGGCAATGACCTGCCAGGAAGGGGGGGGTGCTTACGTAGCAATGTCATTCCTCAAACATCCTTTATTGTCCACATACAGGTGATGCCGGGTATCCACTGAAGAGATGGCTCCTTACACCACTCCGGAACCCACAGAACCAGCATGAGGAGGACTACAACCATGCCCACTCACGTACCCGTGTAGTCATAGAACAGGCATTCGGCCTACTGAAGGGTCGTTTCCGCTGCCTCAGCAGGTCTGGCGGGGCACTCCTGTACCGCCATGAGAAGGTTGCAAAGATGGTCATGGCATGTGTCATGCTACACAACATGTGCATACGTAGAAATGTGCCCATGCCCCCTGACGCAGAACTGCAAGCACCAGAATATGGTCATGATGTGGGTGGGGATGTGGCAGAACCTCAAGGAGTCCGCGAGGCACAGGAGGGCCGTGAAATTCGTCAGATTATCATAGATTCATGCTTCTAGCACTCACGCCTGGTGGCTGATACATGGACACGGGACTTGTGGCACTGTGTGTGTCTGGAACATGCACAATATGGACTTTACGCCTATGATGGCCTCGTACACAAAGATCAATGTCCACACATCTCATTGGATGATTGTGAAATGTTTATAGCATATGTGAAATTGTGTTACAAACCCCATCGACCCGCCACCCAAGTAAGCCCAACACACCCCCTCCACCCTCCTACCTCCCCCCCGAACACCAGTGTCCAAAGATGCTCATTGTCAGTGGGCAGACGCTATTGCAAGCCCCCTCTCCGGGTATCAGGGGCACCCCTGCCTGTGGAGCGCAGGTTCCTCCCAGATCTACGTTGGGGGCTGCCCTGGACGGAACTTGCAACGGATGATGTCTCTGCCTGCTCACGTCCATGCATGTCCCTAAGGGTTTGTGAGAGCTCAGTGAGCACACGGCGCACAGCGGCAAGTTCAGCACATACGTCTTTGGACGTCGCATGCAGTTCCCTCCTCAGGCTCTCGGTGCTTCTCTCCATTTGTACTCTCAGGCTCTCGGTGCTTCTCTTCATTTCTGCCCTTAGTGTCTCTGTACATGTTTCTATGGCTGCCTTGGTACCCCCACATTCATCAGCATGGTCCTTGAGGAGCGTGGCCAGTTGCTGCTGTTGCACGATCACCTGGTCGAGGGACTGTTGCCTCTGCTGGGCCATGGCCATTTGCGGTGGTGTCACAGAGGGGCTGATCACCTCATGTTGCCTTGACACAGGGCTTGTGGGGGATGGCCAGTCGTCGTCTTGTGAGTGCCCCTGCGTGGTATCCTCATGTTGTACGGGATGAAACAAACAGGGGGATTGAGACAGGTCATGGATGGATCGTACATCGACATCACCGTTTTCTGTGTCGGAGCATGCTGCCATTAATGCAGTGTCACCTATGGTGCTGCTGCCACCAGAAGCAGTGCCTTCTGTGGCATCCATTGGGGGGGCCTGTGGTGGTGGTGGTGTTGTGGCCATGCTGGCTGCTGGGGTGCCTGTTGAAGTCCCCTCCTGTGTGCTGCCACTTGATTTGTGCTGCTGCCGTGTCTTGATCCGTGCAGCTGAGGTGGAGGGTCTTTGGCCGTTGGTCTTGGCCCTCTTTGCAGGTGTGCTGGTAGGGGTGTCCTGGAGCTCGTCGTTTGAATCGGACCCTGTGGTGGAGTAAAGGAGGGCGAGCGTTATTAATGGGTCTGTGGAAATTGGAATGGCAATGTATCACATGCATTGGGGTGGTACCTGAGGGTGATTTGGGTCAGGGCCTTGGAGGTGGTTTCATTTTTGTGTGGATTGAGGGTGCAGTTGTATTGCAGCCTGCAGTTAGGGGGTGCCTGCTGCACGTGTAGAGGGTGTTTTTAGGAATTTTAATTATTTATTTATTTAATTTGACTTTTAATGTCCGCTATCAGGCCAATGTAAGTGGACGTTCTCCTGGACATGTGTTTCTGTTGCACTATGTGGACACATGGTACTTCACATGATTGGACATTGTGGTTTTAGCATAGTTTTATTTGGCCCACCTACCTGATTCTTCGGATGTCTGCACTCCTTTCTCCATCCCTCCGACTCCCTCTATGGTCTCCATTCCAATGGTGGAGGCACAGATTTCTTCCCAGGGGGTCAACTTGATGGGTGATTCCGATCCTCCCCCGGTAGCTGTGGCAATGTTACGGTTGGCGGATAGTATGCTCCGTACGCGTATCCGCAAGTCGTCCCATCGCTTTCTGCATTGCTGTGGGTTGCGGGGTGCGGTCCCCACCGCACTTACCCGCTGTGCCACCAGGGCCCATATGGTCTTCTTGTTCGCAAGTGCCGTCCTGGTCATTTGCGTCGAGAAGACGACGGCAGCATTCTCCTGGAGGGTCTCTGTGAGCACCGTGAGTTCCTCACGTGAGAAGTGGACCTGCCGCTTGCGGTCGCACGCTTTTTTCGCTACTTTTCCCATTGTTTTGGTTTCACTAGGGTGGATGACGGGTTGGGATGTCTCTCAGGGTAGTATTTTTAATGGTTGTGTGAATATTCTGATTTTATAGGTGTACGGCGTGCTGTTTCCCGTTCCGGCACCATGTTTTTGCTTCCGTTTCCGTATATTTACGGTCACCGTATTTTCCGATTGCCGCTCATTACGGTGACCGCTATGTCCGGTGGCGGAATTGCACCTAGGTCGCCGTACGACGGCGGTGAGGGGCGTTTTGGGGACATTTCCGCCATCGCGGACTTTGCACTTCCGCCAAGGCGTAGTGCTCGTGCCCGATGGGTCAGAATTAGCCGCACTTTACTCTGTCGTGCCATGGCGGAAACGCTATTTACGCTATGGCGGTCAGGTCAGTTGCTTTCCGCCAGGGTCGTAATGAGGGCCAAAGTCTCCGGCCCAGATAAACTTCGCCTCTCTGTAATGGGCGAATTTAGGCGCTAATGTCTTGAAGAATTCCGTCGCATCATGATTCGGAGCGTAGATGTTGATTAGGCATACCTCTTTGTTCTCCAGCATGCCATGCACTAGCACAAGTCTCCCCTCTTGATCTGTTTCCTGTTTTATAAACTGGAATGGCACACCTGGAGCAATCCATATCAGTACTCCCCGTGCATAGTTCGAGTACGCAGCACTGTATACCTGCCCTCCCCATTTCTGGTCGATTTTGGCCTGTTTCACTGGTGTCAGATGTGTCTCCTGGAGCATTGCTATTTTGACGTTCATCTTGTTCAGCCAGACGTAGACTCGTAGACTCTTAATGTATGCGTTGAGTCCTCTCATGTTCCGGCTTGCTAGTGTTAGCTCATCTAGGCCCATGTGCACTTTTTTTTTTCCGGCTTCGTCTTCCCATAGCCTTTTACTCGTCCCTTACTTTACTCTTTCCAGTGCCACTTGAAGTCGTCCGTACAGGGCTCCTTTTCTCTGTGCTCCGGCGGGCGTGTCTCCAGGATTGTTGCTGTATGCTGTTCCAGTCACTTCGTGCTGGGATTTCCCCATTATATTTTATGTCGTTCCGTCCACTGCCAATACTTTTTACTAACCATTCACACAAGTCAATAACCCAAACAACAACTGAAAAACTAATGCCCAGCTACCCTCTCCCTGCTCAGGCCTTGCTGCTTCTCTTGCTGTGCTCCTCTGGGTGAAGCAGTCTCCCCGCAGCGTGATGCCTTGAAACTGGCATCCAAACTAGCAATACCATCTTTCCTGGGTCTGGGTTCTTTCCGGCTGACGCGGCTTGGTAGGGCTGGTCACTCCTTTATAATTTTCTTCCCTGACTCGATTGTTTATTAGATGCTTAGCATCATTGTTCCTGGCTATCTGCTTATCCTCCCATCGGGGCTGATCCCTGCCGTTATTGGTGTTTCTCTGCTTTAGCTGGGGGATTCCTTGTGAGTCCATCCATGTATCGGCCTCTTCAGTGGATTCGAAGAAACATGCCTTCCCCTGATGTATCACCTTTAGTTTAGCCGGGAAGAGGAGCATGTAGCACACCCCCACTGTTCTGAGACGTTCTTTTGTAGGGCCAAAATGTGCTCTCTGTTTTTGGACCGTGGCTGTATAGTCCAGGTATATGGTGATCCTTGAGGAGTTCCTGGTGATCACTCCGCCTCTGCTTGAGAATCCCAGTATCCTTTCTCTGTCTTTAAAATTCATGATCTTGGCAATCATTGCCCTCAGGGGGCACCTGGCTAAGGTCTCCTGATTTGAGCTCTATGCACTCTCTCCACCACAAAACCCTGTGACAGTGTCCCGGCTCCAATCTCCTGGAGAAGCATGTTTTTGACATATTCTGTGGGGTTGTTTCCTTCCTCGCCCTTTGGAACACCAATTATGTGGACGTTGTTCCTCCTTGCCCTACCCTCTGAATCTTCAACTCTTCGTTCTGGGATCCTGATTGTCTGCAGCACTTCCGTCATTTGTGTCCATGTGATGACTACATCTGCAGTGTTTTGTTGTACTTGCTGCTCCGCTGTTGTTACTCTATCCACCAGGTTCCTTGCGTCCTGGCGAAGGAGGCCCACATCCAACATGACCATATCTAGTTTATGTTCTAAAGATGCTTTCAGGGCACCTATAGCTGGGTCCATCTTGTTTTTCGAGGGAGGCGATTGCTTCCAGGATCAGTCTGTCGTTTGCATTTTCTGGTTGTTGTGGGGTGTTCGTCTCCGCCATTGCTGTGTCTGGTGGATTCAGCTGTTTGCTCCCTGATGTCTTGGCAAAAGTGTCCATACTGACTTCTTTGGTTTTCCCGTCTGTTTCCTTATTAGACATTATTTTTGTGCAGGCGTGAGGTACCATTCTGCTCTTGTGCCTTTCACGTGTGGCCTGCCATCTGGGTCTGCGTGGGGCCAGGCCCTGCTTGAGTATGGGTTAATGATGCCTGGTCTATCTATGCCCGGCTTGTTATGGCCCTCCGATATCCATCTTAGTGCTCTCCCCAGGCTTATATTCCGGTGTATGTTGGTCCAGCCACAGCTACCTCGTTGTGCGGTTCTCTGTTGTCCGGTGGGTGATTGGGGATTTGTGGTTCATGCTGTATGCCTTCCCTTTGGGCTTGTCTGTCAGAGGGTCTCGACTTAGTTTGTGCCCCCATCCACTATTGCTGTGGTGGTTCTCACTCCTCAAGTGTCCTGGATGTGCACCTGTATGTTTGTTTGTGCCCAACTTCTCCAGTCAACAGTGCACCCTGGTGTTTCTCTCCTCTGGGTTCTGCTGGGCTGTGGTTGTGTCTTCGGAGCTGAACCCGCTCTGCCTCGGCTGCCTCCTATTCTGTCCCACGTTCCGTGCCCCTCTGGATCCACTCTACTTGCTGTTTTCAGATGCGTGTTTGTGCTTCAAGGCAGGGGAGGGAGCGGAGGGGGGCCCCGGCTCCTCCCCACCAGCTCTTAGTCTGCGGGACGGGTCAGGGACGCCCTGCCCTGGACGTCCCTTCGTGTATGCAGGCTCTGTGGAGCAGCTGCATCCCTCGATGTAGGGGAGGGAGCGTAGGGTGCCTCGGCTCCTCCTCACCAGCTCACGGCCCACAATGCAGATCGGGGACACCCTGCCCTGGACGTCCCATCGCATGTGCGGGCTCAGCGCCAGACCGATCCACTGGGAAGACACTGGCTCTCTGGGTTCCCTCTGCATTGCGGCTCCCACGGCAGCCCTCCGGGTCCCGCTCTCGCCATCACACTCCTTCTCCTGTGTCTGCTCACCCGCTGCAGGTGTCCTCTTTCCCCTCCTCTGTGACTGGATTCGCGGCTCTGTCCAGCAGCTCCCCTCCTGTGCCTCACTTTTCGGGTCACCTCACGGCGGAGATCTCCTCAGCCTTTTGCCCTCAATCCACAGTCCGATTTTCTTCCAGAATCGGACCGAGTGGCCAGTAGGTGTTCCGACGCGTTTAGATAAAGTTTGGGGTGGTTTGAGTCAGTTTAAAGGATCTTAAGCAGGATCATGTAGGAGCTTCCCAGTAACACGTCCTAATGCATGGCCGCTTAGCCACGCCCCCATATTACAGAGCCACGGTAGTGGCTGTGTAGTTATGGTTAAGTTGCTAATACCATAGGAAGAGCACTTTTTGGGCGGCTTATAACTTCGCTCCCCCTGGACGAATCCACACCAAACTTTGCAAAAAATGTATATGGCCCACTCTGAATTGTTTTCCAAAGTTTGGTGAGGTTTGGTCCAGGGTGGCAAAGTTATAGGGGGGGTCTCAAAATGTCTCTTTTCTCATACACTGAATGGGGAAAAAACTTTGCGCACGCCTACAGCCCAAACCGCTGGATGGATTTTCACCAAATTTGCGGCACACTTCCCTGTTCGCTCCGCGGGCAGTACACCTATTGGCTAATCGGCTCACGTCATGTCCGCGGACATGCGACGTGTCCCCTGATTGGATGGTGAAGAGCGTGAAGTGTATCAGATTTTTGTAAACGCTTGCCATCTTGAATCTGTGTTTGGTGTCCGCGGACATCGCGGTATAAACATATTGAATAACACAACATTGCACTTGTCACATTTATCAAATAATCTCTGGGGAGATGAGGATGGGATGGGATTTGGCTGCAAGAAGCATAAAACTGGTGTTTTTTTTTTTTTTTGTTGCGAAAGTTCGGATGTTTGTGAACAGTCCTGTGGAGGACCAGAAGAAGTGGTTGATTGACTTACAATCTATGTTTACAAGTCCACCATGTACGTTTCTACCTCACCATCTGTGTTGTCACTGAAATAATGCAATCAACTTGAAAATGAGTGAAGGTTGCAGGCTAAAAGCACTGTGCAGAGAAGTGATACAGTACCCACTGCTAAGGGGTAAGGAAACTTTGCAATAACGCTTGATGTTTATAAATTTATGTTGTTGTGCTTCACCCAGAGCGCAGCAAAGAAAGGGCTATTCATGTCTGTGTTAAAATATAATTAAAGTAATAATGGAGTCAGACTGGCACCCCCTACAGTCGGCACCTCAGGCAGCCACCTGCACTGCCTGATGCAAAGACTGCCCTGCACATGCATGAGAATTACATATCTCATGGATGCGGTGTGGCAAGTTGTTGCAAAGTAAGAATGTATTTTGATTCTGAGTGAAGGTCACCAGCTTTGAATTTTTGTTTGCGAGCTCAGGAAGCCCATGCATTGGACACACAGTATAAGGTTCAATTGTTTTTTGACCTTGAGAAAAAGGGACCATTCCGAAAGGAATTGAATGAAGGAGGGTTGTTATAATGTAAGATATGATAAGGTTATGTATTCAAAAAGTGGACTAAGGAACATATAAATTCAGTTTATGAAAAATTGTTGGTGCAAACTGAGTCTGCCTCACAGTCTGAGTTATGCCAAGAAAATGGAAATGGTGAATGTAATGTAAGTTTAATTTTGGATTATTTTATACTCGACCGAGCATCAACTTATCATTATCTGAGCATTATTTGTGGGTTACATTGTACTCGTTTGTTCTGTGTGACATATTACAATGAAACGCAAGTATAACCTTTGTGTGTAATGTTCTTTTTACCGTCCAGAAGGGCAGCCAGCATTGATATGCATGTAGACAACTACTGAGTTCTCCCAGGTTCAACGCTAATATTTAATTAAAATGCCATGTATGAGCACATAGAATTGTAGTGTCAGCTTTTGTATCCCATTGAGAGTTGATCATACTACATAGCAATGTTCTTGCAAGCATATTTTAATAAAGATCGGCTAGTGAGATATATTTCTATGATGTTTCCGAAACAGGTACATTTTGCCATTTTGCGATTGTCATAGATTCCAGATGCCAACTGACAGATTTTTTAATTGGCAGCTTCAGCTACTTGTGAACAACTGGATGTGGTTAACAGTTTTTTGGGACGATAGGCAAGGGCAGATATGCCCTTACGCTGTACTAGCGATTAGGAGCATCATAAAATCCTTTACGGTGGTCTAGCCTCAAGTTGATGCACAAGCCCTGGAATTCACTGTGCGATCCAAGTGCTTCTTATATCCAAAACAAACAACTTGTATACGCAAAAAGAACAATGCGTGACTCACGATAAACATTTTGGATTCTGGGCGAACAAAGAAATTTCAAATTTGATTGAATATGGCAATAGTCGGATGTTGTCGGAGCATTAATTGTGAAATAAAAGTATTTTACAAATTTTACAGTCTTGTTGTTTCTTTTTAAAGTATGGTTTAGTATTCCGAATTGTGCCATGCTGTGTTGTGAGAAGTTGTGTGTTGATTTTTTCGGGTTCTGCGTTACGTCACGTACGTGATGACTGGGCGTGTTTGGGTACGCTGCTCAGGAACGTCACAGAGGAAGGCGGACAATATCAGTAGGTTTGGTGATGTGAGGCTCAGGGCTTAGTGCCGTCAGGGCAGTTCATCTTAGGCCAGTGGTCTTCACATTTTTTTGGCCGGGCCTGCGCTGAGCAAAATTTGTACAGGTCGGGACCCCTTAGAAATGCCAAATGGACAGTATATATTGCACTACGTCACCTGCTCCCAACACAGTTGCTGGGCTCCCTCATCCCACTCCTACCCAGTCCCTGGTCTCTCCGCACACCATCACACACCCTGGGCTCTCCCCACTCTGCTCCCACCGGTATCCCATGGATCTCGCCCATTGTGCTCTCACCATAGTACATGGGTTCCCCCCATCCCATTTACAACACAGTCTGAGGGCCAGAGACGGCTGGTGATTTTTTTAAGTGGAGGGGCATAACTATTTCCCCCAAAAATGCCATAGCGACCGAGCATAGTGAGGGAGCCAGAACCAATAGAGGACGGGCTAGGGGGGCTTCCCCTGTGAATGTTTTTTAAATAATGGGTTCAAATGTTGCATTGTAGAGCATACTTTTAACAAAAAAATGGGTAAATTGACAAACCGTTTGCAATTGGTGCTGGGGGTCTAGGGGTCAGGCATGACATTTTTTTACTGGACATCTATAATAGGTGTCCAGTAAAAAGATACCATCCCTGTCCCCTGGCCCCCACTGGGCCTAACACAATCAACATGATTACGTGTGTATGCAAGGCACTGCACATTTATACAGCAATCACTCTATCATTGACACGAGCATCCATCACCATACATTCACTCATAACATAAGAATACACGCATCCATACAAATGTTTAAATAAAAACAATGAACATAAACGTACCTTCTGCATTGTCCTGCGTGTGGATGCTGACCCGCCCTGCTCCAGGCTGCTCTGCCCATATGTGCAAGGAGGTGCAGGAGCTCCTCCTCGGACATACAGACATGCAGTGCCCGAGCCAGCATTTTCAATGAGCTATGCAATGCTGGCGAAGCAAAATGCCGCAGCACTTGTATGGCTCAGTGTGTATGTGCGGCTGGGGAACTAAACGGAACTGTCAAAGGGAAACAGTTTTCCCTTTGACAGTTCAGCCAGCCCAGGAGCACTCCATCAGCTGGAAAAAGCAGCCGAGGGAGTGCTCACTGTTTCACTGGGCTGGCTCCTTAGCTCCTCCATAATGGATGAGCCGCCAGGCTCGGACTGGGCTATAGGGCAATGCCTGTACCAAAAATGTAAAATGCTAGTGTGGGCCAGTGAAAATGGGCCACCATTGTGGCCAATGTGGATCAGTTTGATGAGATACTTAACTATGCAGTTAGTAATTTCGACCATTGTTGCTGAATATATCACAAATTACTTACATTTTAACACAAAGCACCCTCTTGGGTATTATTGAAACAGTGGGCCTTATTACAACCCTGGAGTAGCTGTGCTGGTAAAACCAGCATGGCTGCCTCCGGAGTTGCATCCGGGTCTGGCACCCATGAATGGGCAATTACCGGGTCATGCCGAGTTAGGCGGACCTGATAATTGCCCTTTCGCGGGTGCCGGTACCTGTAGATCCCCATTCCCATTGAGCACCATAGGGCTCAATGGGAATGAGGAGCTTGGATGCACCGGCACCGTTATTAACGGTGCCGGTGCATCTGACGAGCTGTGCTCGCGGGTGCCGCACGACCTGCCAGGTCAGACCTGGAAGGCTGTCAGGCACCCGCAAACACATCTTTTACTATGGCTATACGGTAGCAACGGTGCCGGTAGCTTACCATGCCGCCATAGTTGTAATGAAGCCCAGTCTGTGACTAAATGTATGAATATACATTTAAAACTGCGATACACTTGTTCATTGTTGCCTGAGACAGTTTCATGCTTCAGCCCGATCATGTGAGCCACTCTGGCCATTTCTTCCAAACTAAAATAAAAAACTTGTTTTTATTTTTTTGTATTTTCTGCTGAGCTCTCAGGGCCCCCCAGTGATGCACTCGTGGACCCCTGGGGGGACGCGCTCCACAGTTTGAAAACCACTGCCTTAGGTCGATGCAGCAACGGGTAAGATTAGCACAAGATGGCCGCGCCCTCTTGCCCGATATCGCACGTGTACAAAAGAGGAAAACTAAGGTATGGTGCATTGGAAATGTTTGTGCGATTGATCAACGTATGTATAAAAATACATGCCTGAACCCTCGGAACAATAATATTTTCTGAGCATTGCTCTTGTCAAACTTATCAAATAATCTCTAAAGAGGTGAGGGGTGATGAGGATGGGATGGTATATTTCTGACTTCATTGCGAATGAGTTTACAAAGTTTGGTGGGATTCTGTCATAAGGGGGGAAAATTAGAGGGGGGGTCCCAACATAATGTAATGGCTAATAAATGAGGTGACATTTGATGAATCTACACTTATTTTGGCAAAAGGATAATCGATCTAGATATAAATGTTTTTGCAAAGTTTAGTGCGATTTTGTCAAGATGGGGCAAAATTAGAGGGGGGGTGCCAAAGTAATGTAAAGGCTTATAAATGTGGTGCCATTTGACAATTCTACACAAAGGTTTGCAAAAACGTTATAGATATAGATATTAATGTTTTCGTACAGTCTGAATGGATTTTGTCAAGTGTGGGCTAGGTTATATGATGATTGTGTGTGCATTCATTTGACACTTTTGAAAAAATAAAACATGGGTGGATTTGTAGCAAACTTGTGTAAGGAGCATTGGCAAGGAACTACAAGCATGGTTTTGCCAATGTGACAGTATTTTATTGATTTCCAAGTGTCATAATGTAGCTATAAAAAATAGCGGTATACCTTTAGTGAATGAGGGGTAGCATGTGGCAATGGGCCGTGGTCAGATTGTCTGGTTCATGGAATAAGGTCATGATCCAGACAATCTGGCTACTGGCTATGACCACAAGGGAGAAAACATAGGATTAAAGTGGCATGTCCATCTGTGACTGGCTTTGTGGTAAAGTTATTCGACATTAGGATAGATCTGAAAGGGAAGAAAAATGTGCTTATGGTAATATGGTCATAGGGTTCTCTTTTTGCCTTCTGCAGGCTGCCATAGAAAGCGAAGAGGGCCCTGTACGGAACCTTTGCCTCCCTTTTCCATGGTGGCCATCTTGGAAAAGGATTTTTCTTCCTATACTTGGACGTCACAGGCGTCCCGGTGTAGGAAGCAAAATCCTCTTTTTTAGCACCCCTGGTTCCGCTTTGGGAACCTAGGTTGCTAATGGCTTTCATCCCCTATTTCAGTGTCGGTCCACAGACATACGTACAGTCCGCGGATATCAAAATCACTAGCTGGGGGTTCAGCATGTTCTATGTTACATGTATATAAAGTAAGGGAATCCTAGTAAACATACATCAAATTCACAGTAAATATATGTATATTCAGTAAAAACGTTATGGTTAAGTTGTGCTACTATAAACCTATGAAATTCGGTAAAAAAACTTTATTAAAGGGACGTTGTGGTTAAGTTGGGCTACTAAAAACCTATGAAATTCAGTAAAAAAACTTTGTTAAAGGGACATTATGGTTCAAAGTAAAACCGAAAAACCCCTGAAATTTCCTAGTTATGGTAAGGTAAGCAACCACAACTCGCGCCACCACTGTGCACTGCTAAGACTAACACCCAGGACATTAACGATGACACCACAAATGTCATTGATGACATCACTGATGACATCAGATGCCTGGCTCACACTTTTTTCCTTTACTGATATATCTAGGCCAGTAACAGTCAGGAACTAAAAATTCAAAAAAGACTATATTTGTAGACTTATACTTGAAATATGTTCTTACAGTAATTCACTTAGGGTCCACTCACAACATATGAAACATATAAAGAGGGGAAAACACAGACTTGGAAGACAAAAATGCTATCTATGTATTAAGATGATTAGTAAGTTTATCAACACTGACTTATAGTTCTGTTGTTTTTTTATTACTGTACTTTCCCTGGGTATGCTCATATTTTTACACATTGCATTTGCACTACTTTCCTTGGGGCCTAGTCACAATATGTGATAGTTATACATAGGGAAGTAGTAGCTTTGAAGCAGAGCAATTATTTCTGTGCATGAAGATAATCAGTTAGGTTACTTCACTTTCCGTGTATATGCTCATATTTGTATGTGTTGTTGTCTGTTTGTGTTTTGTGTGCAGTAATGCAATAATGTAGTACGTGGGTTTTATTAGGTACTTATTAAATGTTTTACAGTATGCAAAACTCTAATAAGAAAGCATTTATAATTTTAGTATTTAACATGGCAAGATAATTAATATTGCATCTCCATCATGACTGCTGCACACTATGCCTATGTTACTACATGTGTACCTTGGTATATTGGAAAAAACTTGATAATATTATGCTATTTGGCTTAATGCATTGCTTAATGCACTACGTACCTCCTGATATGTATTCCAATGATCCTTGACACTTTTTTTTATTAACATTACAATAAGAATCCCTTGTACAGACTTTTCATGAAAGGTAAATGCACATGTGATGTCAACAGTGATGTCATCAATTACATTTGTGATATCATCTTTGATGGGTGTTAGTCTTAGCAGTGCTCTCGGGTGGCGCGAGTTACGGTTGCTTACCTTACCATAACTAGCAAATTTCAGGGGTAATTCTTTTACTTTGAACCATAACGTCCCTTTAACAAAGATTTTTTACTGAATATATATATATATAAGTATATCAGTGAAAAAACTTTGTTAAAGGTACGTTATGGTTAAGTTGTACTACTAAAAACCTATGAAATTCAGTGAAAAAACTTTGTTAAAGGGACGTTATGGTTAAGTTGTACTACTAAAAACCTATGAAATTCAGTGAAAAAATGTGTTAAAGGGACGTTATGGTTCCAAGTAAAACCGAAAAACCCTTGAAGTCCGCCAGTTATGGTAAGCTAAGCAACCATAACTCGCGCCGTCACCGTACACTGCTAAGACTAACACCCAGGACATCAAAGATGACATCACAAATGTCATTGATGACATCAGTTAGTCATTGCAATACAATTTGTTCATTAAGAATACATCATATGTATTCAACTGGTGCGACGTATCTTATGTAAATAAGATAGTTTTAATGGTTTTGAGGAAGGCGCTGAGGATTTCAATTGAAAAAATCAATGTCTAAATTAAAAACAGTGCCAAACAAAATGACTAATTTATTTATTTTACAATTGCAGTGAAGACCATTCTCCTGAAAAGAAGCAACCGAATTTGAAGTACAAAAAACAACTAAGAAGTAACCTGTTCATTTTAGAAAAAAAGTAAATTGAATATCACCATAATATTTGTATTATTGCTCAAACACACTGTAAGGTTAATTCATGCTATATCTGTGCCTAAAATAGAGATTCTGCACCATTCTGTCCAAAAATCCCCATGTCTTAAACAGCGATTTACAGCCAGAATGGCCCACAAATTCCTATTTTTCGACACACAAATTACCCAACTCAACTGCTAGAATTTAGATGTTATAGAACAAACAACTGTTTTAATTGTATAACATTAGATTCATGGAATTAATGTGCGCTGAAATTTTCGGCGCAAGCGTGCAAACTTTGACTCGCAGTGCCAGTGCGAAAATCGCAGCGAAACCCGCGCACAGCGATTCATGGAAGTCCGTGCGCATGTAAATTCCAGGATGTGCGCCAAATTTCTGCGTGGTGCACGCTGGCGCACACGTCTCCAAACAGCGTGCGCTACACGCACAGCGAAATCGCACATAGCGTGGCGCACACAACAAAAGTAGGAGGAACAGGGGGCGTGACACGCGGAATGGGGAATAACGCGTGAAAATGTTGGCGTCACAGGGAAAGTACAGGAGGCAAATGCGTGGAACGCCCACAGGCACGTTCAAAACACGTATTCATTGAATCGAACGGGGCTAACGCGTGCGCCAAAAAAGACGCGCTAATCCGGAAACACGTACGCCAGCAGAAAGCAGGCGTACGTGGACCCGCGCAGCATAAAATTGCACGCAAACAACAAACAAGCTCAGACATCTGGATGAATACACCGTTCCTAGCAGCAGTGGTCGTGGGAGGAGGAGGAGGATAGTCAGGCCCAGAATTTTTACACCCAGAGCCAGCCTTTTTGGGTGCCTGATGATCAGGTGTATGGGAGGTACAGGTTTCCACCTCACATAATACTCAACCTGGTCAGTGAGTGTGATGATGACCTCACATCACCCACCCTGTGCTCCCAAGCACTCAGACCCCTGCAGAAGGTCCTCAATGTACTGCACTTCATGGCCACTGGATCATTTCAGCAGACAACTGCTATACTGGGGGGGTGTCACAGGCCATGCACTCACGCTGCCTACACCAGGTGTTGGCCATCATGACTGCACGCCCATAAGTCCGCAGGCATATATACCTGCCCAGAACACCTGCAGAAAGGCAGGCTGCCATCCAGGATTTTTATGGAGTGGCACAATTCCCCAAAGTGCTAGGTGCCATTGATTGCACCCATGTGGCTCTACGTCCCCCCCGGGCATCTGAGCACATCTACAGAAGCCTGGCATTCCATCAATGTCCAGGTAGTATGTGATGCCAAGGGAATCATCACCTCAGTATATGCCAACTATCCAGGGTCTACCCACGACAGTTTTATTTACAGAATGTCAACCCTAAACCGGGATCTAGAAGCTGGGTGGCACGGCCATACATGGCTGCTCGGTGAGTATAAATGCCTCTGCACATGCATGCATGTCAGATACTGAGTAATGTCACAACCCCACTAATGATACCCATCATCACCTCCCCAGGGGACAGTGCCTACCATCTGAGCACCCACATGATGACGCCAATTCGGAACACCACCACGTCACCCGAGGTAAGATACAACACAGCCCATATTGCAACCCGGGGCATAGTGGAGCGCAGATTCGGAGTGCTCAAGTCAGGCTTTCGCTCCCTTGACCGTTCTGGTGGGCAGCTACTATACGCTCCCCCAGTAGTGTGCAGGATCATAGTGGCAACATGTGTCCTGCACAACGTTGCAACACGTCGGGGCCTGCCGGTGGACATGGTGGTGCCCCCACATCCCCAACCACATGCACGCCCGCTGCGCATGTGAGGGGAAAGGGCACGTGGTGATGCAGCCCGTACGCAGCTGGTGGCTAATTACTTCTCCTAAAATTACACCCCTGCGGAGTGCACACAGCCCTGGCACATACCAGCTGACAATCAATGGTGATGACATAAGGGACAGTAGACTGTCACCACCATACCAGCCTGAGATTGGTCACCTGGAAGTGCTATATTGTGTGCAATCCATACCTACCTAAACACAACCCATGATGTGTGATAAAAAGACACATTCATGCTGCATGAATGACTACCTCCTTGCAAAATACAACATGAAAATAGTGCCATGTCACCCAACCCCTCCCCATCTCAGCTACCCAACACACCATGGCATGTCATGCAATGTGAAAGCAACCAAATGAAAGCACAACACATGACACAAGTGTCACAAAGTGCACTGTCCGAAATGGAAACAGGCCACAGACAAAATGGTCCCAATAATCAATAAGAAACAGCACACATGAACAAATACTTACCAGCAAACAACCTGAATACGCCAGCACATCGACCCCTTTCAGTACAGTGTTACTGCCACGCAAATGTCTCAGTGTACTGCATACAACATGAACTCCATCTGAAAAGTAGATGGCCTTGTGAATACATGAGGAAGGAACCTGCAAATTAGGAGGAAGACATGGATGCACAAGCACATATCAATACACCATGCAGTATACAAAACAACAACAATATCCACTAGGAATGTCTACACAGTATTGACTACAGACTGCCCACACAGCTCATGTGAGCCCAACGTCACTGTGTGATTCACTGTCACTTGGGCACACCCTTTGCAAGCCCATGGAAATGGGAAGCAGGAGGGGTGTGTGTCTCACGAACCCAAGCATCTAACCCAAGCTCAGTACAAGCCTGCATGTGCCCAGCCGGAATAAAGTGGATGCCCACGGGAGCCACACAAGGCAACACACTGTAGAAAAAAAAGGCCATGTGGGGGCCTGGGGGGCGGGGGGTTTGGGGAGGCCACCCAGGAGGTTCGAGGACAGGGTGCACACCAAAACCCACCTGCGTGGATGTTGCGGAACAAAAAAATACCTCCTTGGGCTCATGGCCTGCACGGCTATGCCATTGTGGGAGAACTGCTGTCGTTCTCCTCAGCCTCTGCTGCTGCATCAGGAGGTGGTGGCACTATGGGAGGCAGCCCACGCAAAGCCCGGGTATCGTCCTCCATGGCAGCAAGCATGCAGGTCTGGAAGGTCTGATTCTAGAGGATTAATGTGCGGAGATCCCCATGCAGCACCTCACGGTTTGCCTGCATTTCTGCACGCATGGCCTCGCGTGATGCCGGGATCTCCTCACGTGTTGCCTGCATCTCAGCTGAGAGCGAACGTGTGAGCCGCTCCAGCTGCTGATCTGCCCTAAGATTAGTGGAAGCCTCAAGGTCAACCAGAGTCAGCCTCAGGGCTTCCCTGTGGGCCTGGGACTCTATTGATATTGATTGCCGCAGAGTCTCCAGTGCCGCCCGTCGTTCCCTGTTGGATGCCAACATGTCTTCCCTGTGTGAATGGCAAATGGAGTCTGTTGCCTGCTGTTGTTGCTGCATCTGCCTTTCAGGGGGCAGAATGGAAGTGGCCACCCTCTCCATTGCCTGAGCCATCATTTCTACTGATGCTGCCTGTTGGGTTGCAATACCGTACATGGAGTTTTCCCATACTGTATTGCCTGGTGGTGCACGGCCACCGCGTTGATGGGCAACACACCTTTTTGGGGCAAGGCAATCTGCACCTTGCTGTGCTGGCACTACCTGAGGCTGCAGGACTGGATTCCCCCTCTGATCTGCTGGCCCAGGAACAGGATCAGATGCTGTGGAGTGTGACACTGCATCCGTAACCGCCAAAGGTGCACCTACCAACACTGACATCCCCATAGATGGTTCTACCCCTGGTGCAGGTGGGTTGGACAGAACAGAATCCCTGCCAGAAACACTTACCTGTGACGGCACATAAGTCTCATCATCCAATTCAGCACCCGAATAGAGGTCTGGGGAAGTTCACCCAGAGACACCCCTGGAGAGTATGGTCTGCGCTAACATTGGGTTCTCACCCACCACCACACCACATCCCACACTGGTGCCCGGTTGTGCCAGAGATTCCTCCTGGGTCTGCACCATCTCCTCAACCTCAACAGCATCAAGTGCATCATCACCTGCAAAACCATAAAAGAAAACAAATGGAAACAGGCATGAGCACCATGGCACACACATAGGCCATGACAAGCCACAGATCCAGTACATGATCAACACATGTCCCACATGACTATAACCCTGCCATGCATTCACTGTCAAAGAGTTGGAAGTGGAGTCAAAAAGGCAGACACTGGGGAGAGCAATATGGAAAAGCAACACATTTGTAGCATGTTGGGTAGCACAGGCATCACACATCAGGCTGTGAGTGGCATGACCATTACACATACATGACACATGGCAGCACACAGATGTCATGTAGCATAGGCACAGTAAAGTACAAAACTACAGCATATGTCAGTGATTGAGTACTGTCACACATCCATGTGACATCAACATGATGAGAAGATTAATGCTGAATAGTCTTTCAAAATATGTGTGTGCCACACACAGAAACACATCCAGTGTCCAAAAATACTGTCATTCTGGGCTGATCAATGGTTGGTCACTTTGACATCACAGGAAACATCTGTCATGTTCCACATGCAAACAACCCCTTATAATAATTTTTATGCAGGGCAATACTCCATCAGCCTGAATGGTGTAATCATTAACATAACTAGGTAACAATAGTGCCCCAGTGTGGCCTGTAAACAATGACCAAAGCATGTCAGATATGTCGCAATAGGGCATAAAATTGTCTTGCAAAAAGGGGAGAGTGCAAACAATCAGCATGAATGAAGACTTACTAAATCAGACCAATGTAGTTGCACGACAACAGTTCAAGGTACAGTGCACAAATGTGGGCTTAATAGGCAACTGTGGCCAGAAGGGATACAGTCATACCCAAATCCAAGGCACGTGAATGTGTGGGAGGAAGCACATGGGTGACCCACACCACTCAGGTGCACAACCCCTCACCTGGCATTCAATCTGAACTCATCACCCAAACAACATACACATGGATCACACACACATGCATGGGCACTCACCGGACATAACATCATAATCAGGTAGTTCTCCCACGCCTTGGATCTGTTCCTCTGTGACAAAGGCCCCAGCAACAGACTCATGTTCAGTGAGTTTGCTGTCCTCTTGTGGAGACCCACCACCAGTCACCAGAGTAGCGGCATGATTTGAGGCCAGCTTGTTCTTTGCTCTGCGTTTCAGGTCATTTCACTGCTTGTAACAATAATCAGCAGGGCGCCTCACAAGTCCAAGGGCACTTATGCGGTCGGCAATGATCTGCCAGTGCTTTACGTTGACCAGTTGTGGTCTTGGACCCTGCAGTCACCAGCATTTCGTGGCTATGTGCCGACACATAGGACACAAGTGCATCAAGTTCCGCGTCATTGAAGCAAGGCTTCCTTGACTTGCCGGAGTGTGTAGCCATGTCTGGGGTCTCAGCCTGTCATGCCAGAGCACCCTTCTTCCTCTTCTTTAAAGGTAGAGCGGAGACAGAGTGGCTTACGCCGCTCTGGTCAGTAGGGGCAGAAGCACTGGTGGACTGGGTAGTAGGAGTGTGGGAATGCAAAATGACCAGAGGTCTTGGTGCAGGCATTGGTTGTAGGGTAACGGTGGCAGGGGAATGTCAGTTTGATGGACCTGGACCGACACTGTCCTAGCTTGGAGAGTCAGAGCTGGGGCGGATGGAGCTGCAGCTGCCCCTGCAGCCTCCCCACCCTGCATACTTGGGGCAGCAAATGACATAGCTGCCCCAGATCCACGTGGCTTGGTGACAACAACTTGCACCGCCACACGTGGCCTAGACTTGCTGACCTGGAAGTCAGCCTGGGAGTCATCCTGTGCCAGGTCAGGTGCCACAATGGGCTGGTCCAACAGGGGCTGAGCTGGGATGGTGTCAGCCACGTTTCCCTCAATCATGGGGGGGGGCATGGGTGTCCCTGATTGTTCATCCACACATGGGGGCATAGGGGCACCCTGCAAATCCCGGCCACGTCCCCTACCGCGCCCACCATGCCCACCTTTTGAAGGTTTGCTACCTTTGCCTCTCTTACCGCTTGGTCGTCTCCTAACCATGGCACTGATGTCGTTGTGCGTATGGGAGTTGCAGTAAACTATGGTCCTGGGCAATTGGGGGTCAAAGGGGTAGGGCACTAGTTGGAATTCGTACCCTAGTGCTCTAACAAGGCTGTCTGTGACCCCTGGGGGAAGATGACGGGTCACGCAACGCACAGGCAGCCCAAAATCAAACATTAACGTGCACGCAACCCCTCGTAGACCACATGCGTGAAAAAATGAACCCGCACTACACTGTGGCACCCAGAAACACAAAAATAAGCGTACTCGTAATACACGCAGCCTACAATGACCTCTGAAGGGGAACGCGACACATGGGGCAAGCACAGTTGCTAAGTACATGCGGAACTCACGGTCTGCCTGGAAAAAAACCGTGAAAAATACACGCGTGTGCGTATTGGCAACACCCCCGCCAAAAGAAGAATTGTACGCTGTCTGAGGAGACAGGACAAAAGGAGAAGTGAACTCTGTTGAGCAAACAGGCCCAACCAAAAATCAGAAAAGAGCTGACAGAGGTAACAGGGAGTATGAACTAGAAACGCTGTGAAGTAATCGCGTGTGAACCGACAAGAAGTACAGATTTCACCCACTCGCTCTCCACGAAAAGCACGTACAAGGAAATGGCGTCCTACACGTAGCTTTTAAACCGGCCCACACGTACACATCAGATACGTGTGTATGTGGGGCCTTTCCTCCAATTACACATGATGACACTCGGACATGCAGTTTTTCCACGTGTGCACTGTCATCACGTGCTATGAGGGAAACGCCAGCGTGCGTAATGTAACTTACGCGCTTACGCACTAAGGGCGTTTGGTCCAATGAAATTGCGTACATGTGCTGACGCGCTTACGCGCTAAGGCCCTTTCCTCGAATTACACGCTGACGTGCAATTTTTTCACATGCCAAATCACTCCGTATCAAGCTGGCCATGCGAAAACACATGGAAGACCTCGCTCCTGCCCAGAATGCCGAATTACTGCTCCCCAGAGCCCCGAGCACGCTCCCACCTGCCACCTGCTGCTGCCTGACTGCCTGCTGCTCATGTGCCCTGCCATTTGCTGCCTGCACGTCAGCCAGGGGTGTAGTTGCTGTGACCACCCCTGCTGGAACCGAAGACACCCGACTGGGATTCCATCGCTCCACAGCCCAGCCCCAGGACCCAGTTGCCCAGCCACTCCTGCCTCGGGGGTTGCCATGTCCAGCACAACACCATCTGGCAGCACTGGCAACCCCCAGCCAGAGAGGAAGAGGGCAACCAGCTTCACTGCCACCGAAGTTGGTGTCCTGGTGGAGAAAGTCCTGGGGTAGTATGATGCCCTCTTTGGAAGTTTGCACGCCGACAATGAAGGACGGACCAGGATCTGGATGGACATTGTGACTGCCATCAACATGGAGGGGGTTGCAGTCTGCGACTTACATCATGTCAAGAAGCGCTGAGAGGACTTCAGGTCCAGGACCCTCAACAAGGCCCGGCGCCTCGCTAAGGCAGCGGATGCCAAGGGGCGCCGGGGCCAGCTGTCGAACCATCAAATGAGGGCCCTGGAACGATTATGCCCACCGCTCTACGTCCAGATCCTTGAGAGGCAGACCCGTCTGGAGTCGAGCGGTAGGTTTACATGCATGGTGATAGTACGCTGTGCGTGTCGTGGTGTGCCAGTAGTGTGCAGGTTGCACATGTGTTTATGTAGGGCCATGTAGGGATGTGTATGAACATGGGCGTGCCACATGTGAGTCCTCTCAGTTGTGAGACACATTGATGGTGTATGTGTTGGTAAGCATGCTGGGCAAATGCAGGTGTGGGAGCACACATGTTTGAATTTCTGTGTATGTATATCGGCATGGTTGTGGCATGGATGGTGGTTCATAATGCATGTATCTGCACTGTGTCCATGTGCATGTATGTGTATCTGACAAGTGGCCAACTGTGAGTTAACATGGATGCACGTGACACTGATATGTAGAAGGATGAATGGCAGATGTGACATGTATGGCGATCTCATCACTGCAACAGTTGGAGGAGATGTAGACATGCATGTAAGTGTGGTGGCGTGTGTGCATGTCTAGTGCACTCCTTGTGTTTCATGTGATGTCAGGCTCACCTTTGGCTGTTCATGCTGTTGTATGGATGGTGCTGCCTGGTGCAATATTGCTGTTGAAATGTTCATGTGTGTGAGTTAAAATGACATGTGTGTCGTGGAGTGTGATGCCGAGTCTGACGTTAAACAATGCCACTCATGTGCAACTGTCATGTGTGTATCAGTCCATTGTACAGTGCCCTGATGCCTGTGTTTTATCTCTCCCTGTCTGCAGCGTCAACTGAAGAAGAGGGCGGAGAGGGTGCTGTGGAGCACATCGGCAGGGATCGCCCCGCCAGCCGGAGACACAAGGCCCGGCTCCCCTCCCAGGTTGTCATCTTGTCGGGGAGTGAGGAGTCCGGTGCCGCGTCCTAGGCCACAGCTGCTGAGGGAAGGTGCAAGAGGCGGAGGTCGGAGTTGGACTCCTCGGCAGCAGAAGGGGCAGCTGAGACCCCACAGGGTCCGACGGAGGAAGATGGCACGGAGTCATCCAAGGTTGGTGGGGGGTTTGGTGGAGGAGGAGGCTGTGCAAGGGACAGACATGGGGTCTGGAGGTGGGGATTCCACTGGTGCTACTGGTGCAGTGCAGGGGCAGGGACAGGAGGCAGCACAGGCCACCGCAGAGGTGCCTGTGTGTAATCCTGTCCCCGATCCTGTGACTGCATCATCCTGCACCAGCAGGGATGCCTACGTCCAGAGCCATTTTCAGGGTGGGGATCCGCTTACAACAACTGGCCTTCCTTTCCCTGCGGACGTGGCTATCCGGGAGCTGGTTGAGCCTGTCAAGGGTGGGGTGGCGTTGTGTCAATGGGCCATGTGAGGTGACCTGCAGTCTTTTCATGAGGAGACTGCACGTCATCTCGAATGGCTCATTGACCGCTTTGACTTACTGGGACAGCTCACCAGGGCCGGATTCCTCCGTTTGCTAGACCTTGTTCTGACCCCCTCCTCAAATGAATCCCCCTATGCACCAGTCGTACTCCATGCCATCTTCCCACCCATGTATCACCTTGGTACCCTGTGGAGCTGCCTCAGACCCTGCAGCCAGGCTGGTGGAGGACACATCCCAGCCATAGTCGGGACTCGGACGTCCAGCAGGGGTGGCCACATTAACAACTGCACCCCAGCCGGAGGAGGATGTGCAGGCAGCAAGAGCCAGGGCACAGGCAGAGGCACAGCAGCAGCAGCAACAAGGTGGGAGCCATGATGGCTCGGGACCTTCGTCATCGAAGGGGCAGGCATTGGCCAGAGGGCAGGAGGACCCAGGACTGGAAGTGTATTCCGTGTGGCAGCAGTTAGGCCATGCTACAGATGCAGAGCGGCAGCGGGCAGAAGAGGCACGGCTCACGATGGTCAGGGCGGAGAACTCCATGCGGAGGGCCCTGAGGCGGGCCGAGTGCCTCGAGGCAATTCGCAGGGAGTTAGAGGAGAACATGTTGTCGTCCCTGCGAACCCTCGGGGCCATGGAAGAGGACCGCCTTCAGGACATTGAGCAGGAGTTCGATGATGCCCTGGCCCGGGACATCCAAAAGTGAGCCGTCGGACTAGCCCGCTGCCATTGTAAATAGTTTTTAGAGTTAGGTTTCCTTTTCGTTTTCCTTTTATTTGTGGTCAATGGACAATGCCACACACATTTGTATATAGTTATATTTTTAGGTAGTTTCTTAGGTAGGTTTCATTTGTTTTGTTGGGCTCATGGACCCTTTACATCGTTGGACAATGGATTGATTTATTTTTGGGATTTTTGCACATGGATTAATGGATTTTTATTTTGGACAATGGATTGTATATAGTTACATCATGGATTCATTTGGATTTTTTTCTTCATTATGGACATGGAGTAATGTTTTTTTTTTGTTCAGGACAATGTATTATTAATAGTTGGACTATGGATTGATTTATCATTTTTATTTTTCATTATGAACATGAAACAATGGATATCTTTTTTTTAACCTTTTTTTGGATTTGCGTTGGTGGAGGGAGAGTTTGGACTGTTTTTCTTTCAAATTATTTTGCATTGCTTATCATTTTCATTCACTCATCTTTTTCACATGCTTTTCATTTCATGTTTGATATTTCGGTATGCTTTCATTTCATTTATTTATTTATGTACATAATACATTTTCATGCCATGATTGTGCATCTTTATTTTGTGTAGGGGGGGACATGAGTCGGACATGAGTGGGGGCCTGCTGGCAGGTGCCCCTCACTGCTGGGGGGTGGGGGTTCAGAGGGACATGAGTGGGGCCTGCTGGCAGGTACCCCTCACTGCTGGGGGGTGGGGGTGCAGGGGGACATGAGTGGGGGCCTGATGGCAGGTGCCCTGCACTGCTGGGGGGTGGGGGTGCAGGGGGACATGAGTGGGACATGAGTGGAGGCCTGCTGGCAGGTGCCTGTCACTGCTGGGGGGTGGGGGTGCAGGGGGACATGAGTGGGACATGAGTGGGGGCCTGCTGGCAGGTGCCCCTCACTGCTGGGAGGTGGGGGTGCAGGGGGACATGAGTGGGGGCCTGCTGGCAGGTGCCTGTCACTGCTGGGGGTGGGGGGTGCTGGGGGACATGAGTTGGTGATCACTAGTGGAAGGTGACATGTGTGCTGGCTGGGGGGTGTTAGGGAGAATTCTCTGTTTAGGCTGAATTTCCTAACCTAGTGAGTCCCCCAGCAGCTTTGCTGGATTTCTGGAGTTTGTTGTTTTCCATCCTGCCAAGAGTGAGACTCTTTTCTCCCACTCTTGGACATGTATGTGTGTAATTCCTTGGAAATGTCAATGTGTTCGATGGGCTATGGGGTCTTTTACTCCATAGGGTCTCATATGTTTTTCTATGTGTGTTACACCGCACCCTACGTGTCGTAACACGGGGGCACCCTAGCGGGTCCCCCACCATAGACTCCATACCCGGGGACTGACTACTGTCTCCCCGGGCATGTAAAGTCACCATTGGCTTTACTAGACCTAAATTTACTAACAGAACTAGTACCAACCATCTTATTGTGGACGTACTAGTAGGGGTAATTCGATTACTCCTGGATCTGTTACTCGAGGGGGCACTGTCCCGTCCCCCCTCGTCGAGTTTTGGCTGGTGACAGTGGAAACTACTTGTTATGTTCGATCCTGAACATAACCCTATGGGATTCGTCCCATTGTTGGAGATTGGTACTTTTTCTCATTAATCTCTGACGTACCACCAATCTACTTATCTTAAATAAGTTTATTGAGTGGTATTTTCTGCCAGAACTCGGTTTTAAAATGGCGTCTGTGTTCGTCTCTGTGACTCCTAAACCAAAGGTTGAACACTTTGTTCCACTTTTGGCGGGCCTCTGTACAGAGACCCTCCAAAGTGGTGCCATTCTGTCTGGGTTACCTCAGGGATGTGGGAGGGGGTTTAGGCACCGTGGACCGAGTTGCCTTGCCAACCAGGTCGCACTCTGGAGTGATTGGCCCAAGTGGTGAGCGTTCCCGCGCACCACTTAGCATGTGTTGATTGACAGCTAGGCTGAATGAATGGGGGTTTTCTGAATAAAAGCAGGGCTTTTGGGACTGGAACTTGAGAAGTCGCCACAGGACCTAAGAATCCGACGAGGGTAATGCTGAGCCGACCTGCACGACAACACCTTCGGTGGAGCCCTGCGGAACCGACTCACCACTTCCCGACGACAGAGGAGATCTCCCTGCCAGAGAGTCTCTTCCCCTGACTGGTGAGAACAACCAGTCCCCTTTGCTTTTTATTCGCCTCAGGAGGCAGTTGTCGAATTGCCCGTGCAGAGCACCTCGGCAACCGGATAGCCACTACCCCTGTACCACGACCAAAAGGTGGTGCCTTGTGACGGAGCACTCCGCGGCTGGTGTCTTCCCTGGTGGTTACCGGACTTTACTTTCCTTCGACGACGAGATCATCTCTACTCTTGGCCAAGCCCCGACGTGCATCCACCACCAGGAACAACTGCCCCCGCCGGAGCTGCCCTCCACAACAAGGTACTGTGTCCGCCTGGCTTACCTTTCGTTCGGTTCGAGTGAGGTGTCTTAATCCTCTCCGTTCCGCTGGGTCGCCTCAAAGCTTTGCTCATTCTTTGTTCTGAACTGGTTCAATCTGCCGATAACAATTTGCTATAAAGACTTGAATGCATCTCCACTAGAGACTTTTCGGGACATTGCGCCTTGCCTCTCTCCGAGTGGGCCTGGCCTCTGAACTTTATGATCTATTGTAATTCTTGCCTTCCTGCCTTGCATTTTATCCGCGTAGGATTGAACTGTGTTGACTTCATAGCCTGCCTATCTTTTTCTCTCCCCTCCTAACTAATATTCGAGTGTCATCTAGGTTGAGGTATACACCTCTGTCTGAAAATAAGTGGTACCGGTAGAACCTAGAGTTGTCGATATTTTGCTAGGGGGATTGATCGTTTTCTACTTCGTAGAGTAATTGTGTTTAATTTGGTTGCCGTGATTTGCTTTAGTGTTTTCCATAGATGTTGTGTTATAAATAAATACCTTGATATCTTTACACTAAGCCTCGTTGCGTGTTTGCTTGTCTTGCTGTGAAGAATTGCCCTATGTTGTATACTCCACATACTGCTCAACTTTTCTTGAGAAAAGTCTGACTGCTCAGCCACAGCTACCAAGTGAATCTGTGTGGTACAGACTGCTACCAAGTGGGTTCACCGCCAACGCCTGGAGTCCTAAATCTTTTGCAGTGGTCCCAGAGGGAACTGCACAGGTTTCTGCCTAACAGGGGGCATGCCCAGGGGTGCAGGGTAGTCCCCTGTGTTGTGGGTTGCCTGCAGGGGCCGTGGATGGGGTGGAGGGCACACCTGGGAGGACCCACACTGCCAGCGAAATCGCGTGTGAAACTTCCTGCGAATCCCAGTAATACACAGACCCCACTCGCATAGGCCCTATCACGTGTGAAACTTCCTGCGAACCCCAGTAATACATGTACCCCACTCGCACAGGGCCAATCGCATTTGAAACTTCCATCGCACCCCAGTAATACACGTTCCCCACTTGCCGTGTGGTGTGTGGCGGCCATGTATACTGGTACAGGGTTAGCGCAGCCCTTTGCGCTGGATTGGGGATTTTGATGGCTTTTCCTTGCGCAAGGGGCGTTCTTGGGGGCGTTAGTGGCGCTGCTGCAGGGTCGCTGCGCCACTGTGCGCCACGGCTGGTTTTGGTAGCTAAAATCCATGAATACGCTGTGCGCGGAAATGGATTTTAGCGCACGCGGCTGGCACAGAGATTCGCAAGTGCCTACTGTGAGCCAGCCACATGCGCCACTTGTGCACTAAATTCTATGAATTACCCCCTAAATAGTTTAGAAAAAATCAATCTCAAACACAGCAGGATTAGAAAAGATATTAAAATTATCCGTAAATTGCAGAGTAATGCTTAAACGTAACCTTGACGTGGACCAAGGACTAGTTAATGGAGCACTGGGTACAGTTGTTGGCTTTCAAACATACCCACGTGACAACAAAATTCAATTTGTCAATATTCTCTTTGACAAACTTTCAGAAGTAAAAAGGATAGGAAGCTCAACAGCTCGATTCCTTCTCTTCAAAGACATGTATATACGCAGAGAACAATGTTCTCTAACTCCTGCATACGCAGTCACCATTCATAAATCACAAGGTCTTACCCTGGACAAAGCAATGAAAGACATTGGTAACACAGTCCTTAAAGAAGGCATGAGCTACGTAGCACTATCATGCTTACGTACACTTGACAGTCTATTTCTAATTAACTTTGATGCAAGTAAAGTAAACGCTGATATTCCTTGCATTTTAGAATACAATAGACTTTGCTCACTATACACTCCCCATCTAAACACATATTCTGTACCACAAAAAGTAAAACGTTGTAAAAGAAAACAAAATCAAACAGAAATGCAAGAGGATGTCACTGCAAATCCTCCAAAGAGAGTAAAAGAAACTAAAACTTCATCAAGTACCACAAGCAAAGAAGAAGCAAGCCGGTCAAGTGGCACAGCGAGTAGAGACATCAGTGCAGAGCCTGCAAACGCAGGGTCGAATCCCGGCAGCGCCAAACTCAGCGTTTCATCCTTCCGAGGTCGATAAATGAGCACCACACACCGTGGGTAATAATAAGCAGCGCTCAGATACCTGAGGGTTCGTAGCGCTATATAAATGCCAAATTATTATTATTATTATTATTTATTAATTAGGGAAAGTAAACCAGGTACTTCATCAAAGAAGGAAGACAAACTAAAAAAAAAACAATCAGATACAGAACTACCTGATCCATTTAAACTCGCAAATATAGTTGGAGTAAGTTGCTACGCAAATGTAGCAATTAATATTCTATTTCAATTGCCACCAATTGTTGACAACATTTACTTACACAGTACAGACCAATTGTGTTTGGAAATGTTAGTACTTCACAGAAATGCAACAAACAATCCTGATAACACGTATAGTGTTTATGGAATAAGACAACAATTGGACTACTGTGCTGGAATGGTTAAATTCACTATAAACTCACAGGAAGATCCACAAGAATTTCTAATGTACTTACTACAAGTACTGGAAAATAAAAACATACCTATAAATGAAATCTTCCAGATTTCATACATGTGGAAAAATACATGCACTCTCTGCAACAATGTGACACAAGAAAAAATCCCCAATGAACGCTTCATATATATATATATCAATACCTAATTGTGAATCCATTCCATTTCAGCAATTTGTAGATTATGTACTACCTGCAATTCGGATAATCGCTCCACGTTAGTAATACAAACACATAGTAAATATGTAATACTAATGCTTCTATGTTACAATGCAGATGGTACCAAAAACAACTGCAAGCTCACTGGATTCACACATGGTCAAATATCACTTGGTAAGAAAACCTTCACAACAATAGGTATAATCTACCACGCAGGAGCGACAACCAATTCAGGGCACTACACTGCATATATAAAAAAGAAATGTGGATGGTTTGAATGTAATGATAGTACCATTACTCTAAAGAAGAGATTACCAGCAAATCTTAAAAATGCTTATTTAATGTTCTTAAAACCAAAATTTGATAACTAAACTGTACTTAAACTTTAAGTAAACTTATAGTAAAAAAATATAAACTGTTAGAATATTCCAAAAGCTATCTAACTGCCCAAAGATTCTACAACAACTAATCAGATAAATGAATACCACTAAATTAGAGCAAAAAATAGACAGTTAGAATACGCCAATTGGTATCTAACTGTCCCAAAATCCAAACAGATACATCAATATCACTAAAATATATCAAAAACTAGACATTTAGAATACACCTACTGGTATCTAACGGCTCCAAAATTTTACAATATCAAAAAAAATATAATAATATGTTACTGCTCCAAAAAACTGCAACAAGCCAATGTATAAATAATTAGCCAGAAACTACAAGTGAACACTGAAAACAAACAAACAAATAAACTGTAGCATAACAGAAAAAGATTTTTTTTTAATCCAACATGGCCATGCACCCAACACTCTATGCCCTGGCCACAACCACCACAGCATATCACACCCATAGAGTCAAACATTTCAACTATGGCCTATGGAAACTTTTAATGTCCGTGGACATTATGAGTGTTCTTAGAACACTTTCAACTTGCCAGCGAACAATACGAACAGCGTCCTCAGAACACCCCCATTTTTTATTTGCGAACATTTCAGGGCACCGTGAGTGTTCTTAGAACACATTCAACTTGCCGGCAAACAATACTGACAGCGTCTTCAGGAGACCCCCTACGAACATTTCAGGACACTGCGAGTGTTCTTAGAACACATTCAACTTGCAAGAGAACAATACGGACAGCATCCTCAGAACACCCCCATTTTTTATTTGTGAACATTTCAGGACACCGCAAGTGTTCTTAGAACACATTCAACTTGCCAGCGAACAATACGGACCGCGTCTTCAGGTCACCCCCTACGAACATTTCAGGAAACCGCAAGTGTTCTTAGAACACATTCAGCTTCACAACGAACAATAGGGACAGCATCCTCAGGACTCCCCCATTTTGTTTATTTGCGAACATTTCAGGACACCGCAAGTGTTCTTAGAACACATTCAACTTGCCAACGAACAATACGGACAGCGTCATCAGGACACCCCCATTTTGTTTATTTGCAAACATTTCAGGACACCACAAGTGTTCTTAGAACACATTCAACTTCCCCTCGAACAATACGGACAGCGTCCTCAGAACTCTCCCATTTTGTTTATTTACAAACATTTCAGGACACCACGAGTGTTCTTAGAACACATTCAACTTGCCAGAGAACAATACGGACAGCGTCTTCAGGATACCCCCTACGAACATTTCAGGACACCGCAAGTGTTCTTAGAAAACTTTAAACTTGACAACGAACAATACGGACAGCGTCCTCAGAACACCCCTATTTTGTTTATTTACGAACATTTCAGGACACCACAAGTGTTGTTAGAACACATTCAACTTGCAAGAGAACAATACGGACAGCGTCCTCAGAACACCCCCATTTTTTTTATTTGCGAACATTTCAGGACACCGCAAGTGTTCTTAGAACACATTCAACTTGCCAGCGAACAATCTGGACAGCGTCTTCAGGACACCCCCTACGAACATTTCAGGACACCGCGAGTGTTCTTAGAACACTTTCAACTTCACAACGAACAATACGGACAGCGTCCTCAGGACACCCCCATTTTGTTTATTTGCCAACATTTCAGGACACTGCAAGTGTTCTTAGAACACATTCAACTTCCCATAGAACAATACGGACAGCGTCCCAAGGGCACCACCATTTTGTTTATTTACAAACATTTCAGGACACCACGAGTGTTCTTAGAACACATTCAACTTGGCAGAGAACAATATGGACAGCGTCTTCAGGACACCCCGTAGGAACATTTGAGGACACCGCGAGTGTTCTTAGAACACTTTAAACTTGACAACGAACAAAACTGACAGCGTCCCCAGAACACCCCCATTTTGTTTTTTTACGAACATTTCTGGACACCACAAGTGTTCTTAGAACACATTCAACTTGCAAGAGAACAATACGGACAGTGTCCTCAGAACATCCCCATTTTTTTATTTGCGAACATTTCAGGACACCGCAAGTGTTCTTAGAACACATTCAACTTGCCATCGTACAATATGGACAGCGTCCTCAGGACACGCCCATTTTGTTTATTTACTAACATTTCAGAACACCGCGAGTGTTCTTTGAACACATTCAACTTCCCATCGAACAATACGGACAGCGTCCTCAGGACACCCCCTACGAACATTTCAGGAGACCGCGAGTGTTCTTAGAACACTTTAAACTTGACAACGAACAAAACTGACAGTGTCCTCAGAACACCCCCATTTTGTTTATTTACGAACATTTCAGGACACTGCAAGGGTTCTTAGAACACGTTCAATTGGCCAGTGAACAATACGGACAGCGTCTTCAGGACACCCCCTAATAACATTTCAGGACACCGCAAGTGTTCTTAGAACACTTTCAACTTCACAACGAACAATACGGACAGCGTGCTCAGGACACCCCCATTTTGTTTATTTGCGAACATTTCAGAACACCGTGAGTGTTCTTAGAACACATTCAACTTGCCATCGCACAATACGGACAGCGTCCTCAGGACACCCCCATTTTGTTTATTTATGAAAATTTCAGGACACCGCAAGTGTTCTTAGAACACATTCAACTTGCCAGAGAACAATATGGACAGCGTCTTCAGGACACCCCCTAAGAACATTTCAGAACACCGCGAGTGTTCTTAGAACACATTCAACTTGCAAGAGAACAATACGGACCATGTCCTGAGAGCACCCCCATTTTGATTTTTTACGAACATTTCAGGACACCACAAGTGTTCTTAGAACACATTCAACTTACCAGAGAACAATACGGACAGCGTCCTCAGGACACCCCCATTTTGTTTATTTACGAACATTTCAGGATACTGCAAGTGTTCTTAGAACAGTTTCAGCTTGCTTGCGAACAAAACGGACACATATTGCGTCCTCTGAACACCCGCCAATTTAGTTTATTTAGAACATTTCAGAACAGTCGTGTTGTCCGCAGACAAATCGAACACAACAAGAGCGTCCACCACATAAAAAAACACAACATTTAACCTATCTCATACTCTCCCACCCTCCCCAAACACTCTTACACACCAACACACTCACTAAATACAAATTTTAAACCAAGTTTCACTGCGCTGTCCAAGATGGTGGGCGCTACCGAAAATCTGACGCGCTTCACGCTCCATCCCATCCAATCAGCAAATACGTTGCATGTCCGCGGACATCACGCAAGCTGATTGGCCAATCAGGACACTGTCCGCGTAGCGAACAGGGAAGTGTGTCCGCGGACCAAACACAGATATCACAAATTTTTTATGACCTACTTTTTGGTCATTCTAAAAAAAACTACTGGACAGATTTTCACCAAATCTGCAAAAGCACGCTTTTGGGACCAAGTCGCTACTCCTGGTCCAAATTTGGTAAAATCCGTCCAGCGGTTTGGGCTGTAGGCACGAGCAAGGTTTTTTCCCTCTTCAGTCTATGGGAAAAAAAAGAGTTTTGGGACCCCCCTATAACTTTACCCCACCTGGACGAATCCTCAACAAACTTTGCTAAGGAATTCAGAATTCAGAGTGGGCCATATACTTATTCTGCAAAGTTTGGTGAGGTTTCGTCCAGGGGGAGCAAAGTTATAAGCCGCCAAAAAAGTGCTCTTTCTATGGAAACAGTTTCTGTATCCAAAGGAGGTTCTGGGCCACATGTACTGCTGCCACCCAAAGGTAGAGGCAAGCTTGTACTGGTCTTCCCTACTCACGGGTACTGTTCAGTAACCATTGATCAGGTCAATGGCGGGGTACACCTTTGACCCTTGGATCTGGGCTAGTCCCTGATTGATGTAGGGAAGGGGCCATCCTGACATGAGGACACATTTGTTCAACTCACTCAGGTCTGCATATAGTCTCGATTGGCCGCTTGGTTTGAGAATCCCCAGTATCCCACGGGATTCTAAATTCTTAAGAATCTCAGTGATGACTCCATGGATGCGAGAACTAACCGGTATTGTTTCACAAATACGGGAGTCATCTCAGGGTCCATGGGATGGTGGTTGAACGAATGGATGTGCATCCACAGTCATATGAGTCCACCAAAAAGATATCTTGGAATTCCAGGAAGAACTGTTTTAGCTTTTGTCTTTGCTTCTTGGTCTCACAGGCATCAGTAATATTGATCCTTTTCTCGACCATCTGCTTGAAACCTTGAGAGACCTCGGGCTTGCCAATTTCAGCAGTATCCCCCAGTTAGGTGGAGAGATCTCTTTTGATGGTGTTAACCTGGACAGGGGATTCGAAGTAGTGGTCCTTGACACTGAACACTACCTCCTCCCTCCTAATGTCACAGGTCACCTCTTCCACATCATAGGGGCAGGAAGAGTACACCAGTAAATTCCCCCCAAGCTAGTAAACATCTTTTCTAGAGGAATACCATTGCTGATGTCGAAACAGTCATTTGGGATTGGTCCCATGATTTCATGACCTAAATCAATAGAAAAATGCTGGGCATCAACCGCCATTCCAATAAAAGTGTCTGCACCCAAAGTGATACTTCAAGGGTCGCTGTTATCCACCAACATTCAAATGGTGTTGTGGTCTAGGTTTACTAGAGGTGTCAGATTTAAATATAAACCATGTCGTTGTAGATGGGAATTTAGATTTATATATGTATCCAGATGTTTGAGGTTCTGTCCTCGCTTAATTTTGAGGGGAATAGTAAATTGTTGCACCGGTCCTGCGATGGTACCATCTTCTCGCACTTGAACTTCAACCACATAAGGCAGCAATTGAGCTGACCGGAATGCATTTTCAATGTTGTCAAAGCCCATGGGGTTACTCCCCAGTCGGGATCAGGCTTTATTATTAATTAGGTCCAAATTGATTGCGAATGAGTTGAGAATGTCACTTCTCAGATAAAAGGAGGTAGGGACATCTCTGATGGGCCAGAAATGATGGTCTATACTTTTGTTGCCAATGGACATTTTTTAGCATACACTGCTAGGCAGTAGATGTTTGGGTTTCCAGAACTACTTCCCATTTGTCAATCAATTTAAATGTGGGAATGGTCTGATCTTTTGGCAGTTTCCTGAATAATTCTTCACTGATGAAGCTCCTTCCATTATTCAGGCACACTCTATTGAGCACTGGTTCCTCCCCCTTATTTACCTGAATGAGGAAAAACAACTTCTTGCCCTTTTTCTGAATGTCCATCAGACTTTGAGCAGATTCTTCCTTGTCTAGTTTCATGCGACTCAAGGTTTCTTATGATTTTGGACTGGTATTCCCTTCCAGTGTGGATTCCCATTTAAAACTGGCAGGAAGGAAGATTTTGAAAAACAGAGAAGGGTTTCCATCACCAGTTTGTTCGCCTACAGAGGTAACAGTGATGTCTGGTACTTGGTTATTTTTTAAATGAAACTCTACATTCTCAGAACGTTGATCAATTACGTGACAGGTACCATTCAGGCTTATATAATTGGTACTCATTTTGAATTTGCTAGGGCGGGTAATCTGAGTCCAGAGGACCTTGTTTACACATTTGTTCAGAGGACCCTCTTCAGGACATCGTTTTCCAGTAAACAAGTTGTGCCCTCTGGAGTCATAATGATCTCTGGATGTTTCAGCCATTGCCATCCAGTTTTTATGTCCAGTTCTGCAGTGCATTCGATGGAAATATCATTACTGTGAACATTTTGGAATTTTCCAGGAAGTGGCGTGAGTGGAATCTGGAGGCCCTCCCTCCGTCCTGAGTTTAGTTCATCAAATGCCCCTTTTGAATGGTGGGTGGCCTGCGATCCAGTATCCACCAGAGCCGATAATTCATACTGCCCCTGAACCTTGACCCGTGCTAACAATTGGCCTTCTTTCTCATCCAACTTGCAAAGAAAGTGTATATTATTGGACAGCCCAGTGGTCATTTTCTTAATATTGAACACTGTGTTCTTGGGTTATTTTGTGTGTCAGGGATCGGAAATCTGTAAAAAAAAACATGTTGTAACTCACAGTGGGAGTTGTTGGGGAATCCTCCTTTTCCCCCGCTCCTTGGCTGTCCCCGTTATCAGGCAACAGTTCTCAGAACCTGTTCAGAGAAAGGACACCTACTCTGTTTCACTACTGTGTGGCTCACATGTTTGGGGTTGAATAATATATTGTTCTGGGTTGGTCCCCATACTTACCCTGTCATACTCAGGGTCTTTTGGGGCCCATTTTTCTTTGGGAAGTCTCCCCCAATTCTTCAAAGAGAAGGTCTGCTTGCCTGAATCTTCCATGTATTCTTCTCTTTCAAAGGAGATAATCCGGAGTTCCTCCACAAAGTGGGTTCTTCTTTGGCCTCTCCTACTTACCCTTTGCTCTTTTGGTTCTAAGGTGTTGGGGTAGAAGAGACTCTTTCAGGCTGAGAGATTTTTAGGGGTTCTGTTTGTGTGAGTAAGGAAGCTTCCTCAAGGGCTTGGCATCTCCCCTGCATCAGAGCCCCCTCCTCCCAAACCTGTCATTTGTCAGAGTTAATCCCCCATCATTTTCCCCCTGGGGCATCAGGACTGGGTGTTGAGGAATTCTGAGAAGCAGGGTTAGGCTGACAGTTGGACTGAACATCTCAGCATATGCCCCAGATCATTGCTTAGCTGCTGCACTTGTCGCTCCAGTTGCGAGACTTTGTCTGGGTGATCGGGAGGTCTCCAGTCATACCTCTGCTGCTCCTGAAAGTGGTAACTGTCCCTTCTTCTGGAGTAGTTTGGGTACTAGAAATCCCCCCCCATAATTGTCCATCCTGAATCTCCCTTCTCCCGGGTTCATGGGTCTACAGTCTTGGAACCGGGGAGAGAGAGAGGGATTGTTTTGGAAGTTCTGGTTTGGGGTATATCTGGGAGAAAAGCTCAGATTGGGAGGTGGAGTGATACTTCTCTCCTGAGGGAAGTTTGGAGGGAAGTTTCCCTGGGCAGTATTTACCTGATTAGTTCCCCCCTTTGGGCTGGGGGAGTGTACACATACCCCAGGTTTGGTTTAGCACCCTTGTACCTAACACTTATATAGGTGGCAGTGTCAGTGGGGTCATTGTTCTGGGCCACTACCTGACTACCATTTGATTGGGCCGGATTGGGGGGACCCTCATGCTTTCTATTTTGATTGTTGGCTGGAGGGTTACTTTTATGTTCTCATTGCTAGATACAATGGAGGGGTAGTTTTTACCTCTGCCACCTTTGCATCACAGGGGTGTTTGATTGTTTGGGGGTTTTGAAACTATTTTTACTCTCAACAGTCTTTTGGACCTCATAAATCCTGGTGGCCTGTTCAATCACCCATTCCGGAGTCCTATGCTCGTGAAAGTCATGCACCAACTGAGTCATTATGTATTTAGGCAGAACATGGAAATATGTAGGTATGAACTCCCTACTATTTGTGTTCACTTGCCGGGAAGTCTGAGCAAATGTGTTCTTTAGCTCCTGCAAAAACACCCTAGGAACCTGATCTGCCCCACACTCAGTAACACAAGGCCCGGGGGCCCCCCTGCAAGCCATGCTGAGCGGGCCCCCCCAACTCGACAACAAATCACGAGTAGCGCCACACTTTGGGCCGTCCTAGATTACCACGCTTGCGCAATACGCACAAGCGTGTTGCTGAAGGGGTATGCCACACACTGCACTAGGAGAAAGATATAAATGTGTGTTTTAATGCAATATACAGCACACTTTCTGAGAAAAATTGGCTAAAAAAGCCAAAGTGTTTGCTATTGTTGTGTAGGGTAACAGCAATCCAATACATGCAAGTCACCAACAGTGCACATGAAGATTAATGCGTTGCTATTAAAAATGCCATGCCACAATGAAAACATATCCAACTGGCTGCACAATGTAGACCAGTGTAGACACATAATAACATTACAATAAAGCATGTCAGGCCAAATTAAGACATGCCTAGACTGGTTGTACCAAAATGGCAGTCAAAGCAATAAGACTCATCAAGAAGAGAGCACACATTCAAGCCTGCGTCTCTGTGGTCTCTAACAACACAGCCAAACTCTTTAAAATCTGCAAGGAACTGACCAATCCTATTGCGGTTTCTACCTCTCCTGTTCCCTCAACAGGCCCTCTGTACAGCTTTGGCCTCTCGCTTCTCTGCTAAAACTCAGGACATCCAGTCCACTATCTCCTCTTCCTCTCCCTCGTCCTCCCTCGGCCCCCTCTGGGCATTTCTCGCTCTCCTCCCCCTTTCTCATCTTTCTCTCTAACACCTGACGAGGTTTCTAGACAAGTCCCATCTATGGAAGTGTCGGCGAAACAGGTGCTCGCCTGCTCCTCCAGAACCATTAAGGACCACATTGACACCCTTGATCCAGCCTTGGCCGATTTCTGTAATCATTCTTTTGCTAATGGAACTTTCCCCTCTCCCAAACTCTTGGAAAAGCTGGCCAACTGCCAGCTTACTCTCCACACTGAATATGCTGGTTGTCTCCACGACCATCAGTCTGGCTTAAGAGCTCCCAGAGGCACGGAAACTGCTCTCCTGAACACCTGTGAAGATCTGATCTCTAACCTTGATTCCAGCATTCCTTCTGTCCTCATCATCCTGGAACTTTCCTCTTTTTTTCGTCACAGTCAACCACGCCATCCTGATCAACTGACTCTGTGAGAACCTGGGCATCATGGATCAGGCCCTGGAGTGGCTGACCTCCTTCCTCTTGGACCGCCCCTACCAGATCCAACTTGGTCCCTTTCACTCCGCCACCTCTCTCTACATGTAGCGTTCTCCAGGGCTCTATCCTCTCACCCTGGTTTTCAACCTTTACTTGGCCCCTTTGACCCACCTGATCTCTACCTTCTCCTCTAATTTACAGTGTTATGCGGATAACACTCAGCTTTCCTTCAGGCTCCCCTCAGCCTACTCTCCTCTCTCGCTCATTCCTGGTGTCATCTTCAACTCAACTCTCTCTTTCACTCCGTGCATCTCGGACGTCGCCAAGAAGTCCCACTACCAGCTGCACCTCCTCAAAGGGAATCTTCCATTTTTCACTTTCCCCCAGAAGCTCACTGTCTCCAGAGCTCTGGTTCTCTCTAGGGTGGACTACAGCAACAGCCACCTTCTCAAACTGCCTTCCTCTACTCTCCGTCCTCTGCAACTAATCCAGAACAGGACAGCAAGACTTATCCTTGGCCTCAAGCCCAGGGACTGTATCTCTCCAACCATGAAATCTCTCAACTGGCTCTCAGTGGCTGCAAGGATCAAGTTCAAGACCCTTTTCATTGTCCACAAGGCTTTCTGGGGCTGGGATCCGCACTACAACCAATGCTATCTTACAAAATACCTTCCTTCTCGAGCCGTAAGTGTTAGATGCTTCTCCAGGCAGAGAGTGGGGGGTGGGTAGATCCTTCTCCCCTGCAGGTGCCTCCCTCTGAAATAGCCTCCCTGACCCTCCCAAACTTGAGCCAGACCACCTGAAGCTCTGCAAGCAGCTCAAAATGTTCCTCTTCTCCTCTGCTTTCTCTCTCTCCCTCCCCTGCTGATCTACCTGTCTGCTGTACCATCTGGTTGCTTGGCTACCCTCTGTCTCACTGAGTCCAGGCTCTTTCTTGATAAGTCACCCTTGCACTGCCTCCAGGCCTACCACGCAGTTAGGGGCTGTAACTGTAACCCTACAGTCCCTTGTTCTCCTTGCACTACCCAGAGCCGCGCTACCCTGGCGGCACTAACTCAGAGCATTGCTGCCCTATTTTCCCCTCCCCTCTCCCTTGCACTTCCCTCCTCCCTTTCCCCTTGCACTTCTCGTTCTCGCACTTGCACAACCTGAATGACACAAGGCTTAGTAAAATCATTTGTCTTGTCCTCCCTCAGTTTTCCTTCCCTTATCTTGTCGTGCCTAAAAACACTTGTGTACAGGTGCGTTATGTATGACTTATCATATCATAACATATCATTTTATTATAGATGCCCAGAAAAATATACAGTGCCGCAGTAAGAGACGGCTAGACTGGCAGAACCCAAATGCCAGTCTAGCCAGGTAATTACACTTAGCAGGCTGCTTTATCAGAAATGCTCAGTTAAAAAAATTCATACCAAACTGAGGAATGACTAGACTGGCTGCACCAAAATGCCTCTCTAGCCACCAATACCACATATCATGCCTGCTTAACATGGACATGGGCGAGCATTATGATTTATTGCACAACCCCACCCCCACACTTCCCTTCTCCCTCCCGTCCTCTACCCCAACCTCCAAAATCAGCTCATGGCCGTGAATTAACTCCATGTCCCTTTTCCTTGTCCCAGTGCTTACATATGAGGCTCCTTGCCTCACTTGTAAGTACTGGGATGAGGAAGTGTGGGACTAGGAGTAATAAAGATTACAGGTAGCTAAGTCAGGCATTACCTTCATGTACTTCTACCTTATCCCAGAACTTGTGTATGAGGCATAGTGCCTCATGCACAAGTACTGCCACATACACAAGTACTGGGATGAGGAAGAATAGGGTTAGGTGTAAAGAAGGTTACCAATATTTAATCAAGGCATTAAACACAAGTAGTGGTGCAACGCCATTGAGCTGACTGGGCTTCAGCACTCCCCCCCCCGCCCCACTGAAACTGTGGGCTATGTTGACTTGACCTGGCTGACATACAAAGCAGTTGCCGACAGAAAAAGACACAGATGTTAAACGGCACCTGGGTTTTGCCGTTAACAAGGGCCCGCCCCAGCAATTACTAATGCACAGCATTTCACTGTTAGTACCTGCATTCAAATGCCACATTTTTTAAGCAATTGAAATTGTGATGTGGGTTTAGTATTTGCATGCCAGGGGAGTTATTGGAAGGGTAGAGAGGAAACAGGAGACCAGTCATTCTCACAGCAGCCCCTAAGTGGGTGCTTTCAGACCTAAAGGAGAGAGTTAACGGCTTGTAACTATGAAGCTGCACTAGAATAGTCTCATTAAAATGTGTAAAGAAGTTAGATGCCCCCACACAAATAGGTTTTCTCCTCCCCACCACACGTGAAGTTGGCGCCTCTCCCAACATTTTAAGGGTTAGCCCCCCTGAAATGTAGGTTTTGTTGCGCCCCTGAACACAAGCACACACACCATTCACCATATATACACACGCACACCCAGCCATCTATATATTTAAGAGTGCACTCTTTCACCATTATTTCACCATACAGGCACACCCAGGCAGCCACCCGTACATTTAAGTGTGCAACCTTTCACCACACAGGCACACACACCCACGCACCTACCCATACATTTAAGTGTGCATCCTTTCACTGTACACGTACACCCAGCCACCCATACATTTGTGTGCACCCGTTCACCATACCCTCACACAGTCACCTATACATTTAAGTGTGGACACTTTCACCATACAGGCACACCCAGGCAGCCACCCATACATTTAAGTGTACATTCTTTCACCGTACACACACACACACACAGGCATAACCAGCCACCCATACATTTGTGTGCACTCTTTCACCATACACTCACATACGCACACGTCATTGGTTGAGGGGAGCCATAATACTTCAAAAATAAATTGGGCCTCATTAGGACCCTGGGGGTGATGGTATGAACGGTGGCGGTAAGGCACTTGCACCATTCATACCATCCCGCCGCATTACGAGTTCTGCTCGCTGGTTTAGACAGCCCGCCAGGTCTTACCTGGTGGGCTGTGCGGCACCAGCAAGCATAACTCGTAATTGCGCCAGCACCGTTAACAACTGTGCCGGCGCAGCCATGCTCCCCACCGCCATCTTCCCTATTGGGCAGAATGGGGATCGGGAGCCCGGCAATACCGCCACCGGCGAATGGCCAATTACCAGCCCATTCATCTTGTAATGTCTGTTACAGAAATCATTTCTTTAGAAATGCAGAGTGAATTAAAAAAGAAAATGTAAAAAAAAAAAGATATTGATTTTTTTTTTTTTACTCCAAGTGGGGCCCCCTTCCAGAACATGTGGTCGCAGGCCCCCTCCCACCACCGTGGTGGGTGCGGGGGTCCCTGTTACGCCAGTGCTCGCGTGTCCTTCTGAGGGCAATCTGTCATGGATGCGAGAAGGAGATTTGTCAAATACTTCTTCTGTTTTCTCAAGGACTCATCTGCACAGAGCCAAATCATTGCTCGGACACCTCTGTCAGCATGCTCAGCTTTACCAGAAACCCCCCTAGCCATCATCAGGAATCCAATTTTTTTATCTGGTCAGTAGCCTCCACTAACCCTAGCCCACCTGCAGAACATCACATTTCCACGACATGACTTAACATAACATCGCCATCATACTAGTAATTGCGTCCATGAAAGTACTCCTGCTCAAAGTGGGATGCTCACATCCCTTCCTTTGATCACATGTTCTTCTTGTCAAAACAACAAAGACTGTGCACAGATCCCAATGATCCTTATAATTCACCCTCATGTTTTAATTCTCCCACACGTCGTGAGTTAAATCTATATCTTCTATCTCCTTAACATTTCACTCACTTAACCTTTCCCGTTTTCCTTGGACCAAGTTCCTTTTCACCCTACGGACCATGGTCTGGCTGCCACCCTGGGTGGGATCGGAATCTGCTTCTTTATTGACAAGGTTCAACACTTTGAGACAAGTGCGGTGGTGGTGTGCCAAGTATAAAAGTCTTAACAACAGAAGTGTCACTGATTTTAAAAGTTGACCAAATGGAACATTATGAATATAATAAAGCTATTAGAGCAATTATGATTAGTTTTAGTACTTTCTGAAAATATAATAACTTGCAGTGCAAAGTCAATGCAAAGTCATTCTTGCAGTACAAAAAGGACTTTGCACTGACTTTGTACTGCAAAAGTGCAGGGTTTGTGTCGGCAGTGCAAAGTCACTTTTCAGCAATGCAAAGTCACTTCAAACCGTGCAATAAATTCCATGAATCGGGCCTTTAGCGCTTTCACTGGACTCTGGATCTACAAGCCAAATGAAAGAATCCATGTGAACATTTCCCTGTAATAAACCTGGTCTAGAAGCTTCTCAAGTACTGATCAACATTCTGAATATGGGGAAAATGGTAAAGCTACAAGTGTTTCCAAATACCACTAGTTTAAACACTCTGCCAGGTTATGACTTTCCGTAACCCATATGTTTTAAATTGCCAGTTTTTAAATGCAGGTAAATACTTCCGAAAAATAGGCGGATGAGGGATGATCCCTGGCAGAAATACTACACTGGTGAATTGAGCTGTCCTGTGAGGCTCAATAATGGGGAATATCAAATACTCATAATTTTGCAGAGTTACCTTAAATGGTGGAGGTGGTAATGGTGTTCGGATATAGTGGTATCAGCACTTCTAACACTCTCATTATTTGAGGCCCATTATGTCAACCAGTTTGTCTTCATTACCCCTGATCTCAGTCAGTCATTTTTCCTGCACACTTATGTTTCCGAGGTAGGACTGAGGACTGTTGTATCACAAATCCGAGATGGATGAGAGGGGCCTGTACTTTACATTTGCCATTCCCTATAGCGGGGTGCACAACTGGGTTTGATGGAGCACCAAATGTCCTTTGCAAGATTTCTATGGTGAGCTGGACTATCCAAGGGGACTCTGCTGGATGTTTATGCCAGGCACTTGCTTAAAGAAAGTGAGGAAACAAGTGTGCATTCTGATACCTACATATTGGCTTCACTGTTCTATTGCTTAATTGTATGAGAAACACGTGTGATGCTTCACAGGAACATAACAAAAATGTCACTTAATGTAGGATACAGGAGTATAGGTGAGGCTTTTTTTAACAATATAAGGATGCCGAAACATAACCAAGCTTTAAATTTTGTGATCGAAAGTAGCAACCTGCAAATTCAAAATATGCTTTTCCCTGCTTTCAGAAAGATTTCAGATAGAGCTGCGGGAGCAAGCGAGTGGGCTGTGGGCCAAATTACTTACAGACTGTGGAGAGATTTGGTCCAGATTAAGTGACAGTCTTCCCCCCCAGGTGCTCACATATATGTGTCCTAGCTCTGACTCTCTCCAAGAGCGCTCAATGCAAAGTGATCAGTAGGTTACCTTGGTCCTGTTTGCAGGGTGATTGGGAATAGTGGATGAGGGATGACAAGGAAATCCACACAACACGACCATATCCTGTATTGTGTTGTGAGTCATGTTTCATAATAGAGCTTTGCCAAAGATCACAAAACAGCACTGATTCTAATTCATACAGTTAGGTTGTTTAGAACCAGCACTGGTATGGGAGTCAGGGAAGCCAACCCAGTAGACCTGGCAAGATCTGTCACACTAAAGGTCAACTGAACAGCTTGCTTGGTAACGAGGCAGAGCAGGCATGCTGAGTATTAGGAAATCAGTGGTTCAGTGTCAAGTACAATTGACATCGAGAGAACTTGGCAAGCAGCACAATGGTTCACATCAGTCTGTGGGGTACTTTTATCAGCCCAGCAGAAGTACCCTGCACCATCAAACTGCATTTTCAGCAGTTACAAGAATCATGGCTGCGCTGGGTCTGCTGATGGAACATAGAACACCCTGAGAATGGCTGCATTTATTTTCTTCATGTGCACAAAAATCTGGCTCAGTGCTGCTATGTTGCCAGCTCAAGACGTCCAACTGAAAGAGAAAATTATCTGTGTTTAAAACAACTTTGCACTGGTGCTATTTCCATCGTTCAACATTACACAGTTTGGTTCAAGTAAAACACATCCATGCCCATCTAGCATCAGGATGAATACCATCAAAGGAGGGCCATTCCTCCCTGAAAGGCATTGTGTGTCAAGTAAAATCTGTGAAAGAGCAGAGAAATGTGTTTCAGGCCGTGTGGCAAGTGTTGCATTTTGCACCAAATACACACAGGCAAAACTCTCTCTCCCCCTTTGCTTATGCCAGTTTCAAAGAAACCTTTTCATGAACAGATTCCTGTTTATTAGAAATTGACCAGAGCTTTGGAAATGTTCAGAATGAAGATGCAAGGAGAATTGCATTTGTAAATGACCAGGGAAAGTAAAATGAACCCTGGTTGCACTGCTCTGCAAAGCAGTGAGTTGATATTGTACAAGCTAAATGGAAATAATACTGTAACATGCCCAGAAACAAAATATATATGTTGGGAAGAAAAGCTGCCAAAATATAGATAAATTGTACTGTGTGTATCTTATTTTTCCCCACAAATAGAACTTCAACATCCTCACTAGGCCCAAGAATTGCTGTCAACCCAAGTTTACAAAGCAGGCAATTATAATGTATCAGCCCCATGGGAAAGGAAGTTCCTTTACCACATGAAATGCCTTGAGGTGTTGGAGGTGGCGACTTCATCAGAATGAGCAGCATTGCTGCGGCATGGGACACTGGACAGCCCTAGCACTGAAGTGTGAATTCCTTTGACACCTCTACTCTGCTTCAACTGCCTAGGATCAAAGGAGAGTCATAGCAACAACTGGACAAAACTGACCACAGCAAGATATTTAGCTGGGGGTTTAAAAAGACTGTCCACTTTTGGGAACCGAGCCAGCCCATGTTATTGAAAAGACTTTTCATATAAAGACATTTATTTCAGTAATCTAAAGAAGCAGTCATGTAAAACTTTGACAGGTTGAATGTAATTTTGGGGCCATGAAAATACGACGGTGTGGATCTTCTTAGCATGTGGGGGACGCGAACAGCATTAAAGTGACTTTTCTGGGGAAAACATACATGGTACAGTTATTAAACTTAAATGCAAATATGCCCAACATTGATAAGCTTCTGTGTATCCATTTGCAGATTTTTAGGGGAAATAGTTTCCAGACAAATTACGAAAACAGCATTGTACAAACTTGGGGTTTGGAATAGTATATTCCATGTGAAATATGGACTTTTTGCCTATCTAATTTTTATAAGGGTGATGTCCATAAATATAAGGGTTTTGTTTCATAACTGGTTTTGGCAAAAGTAACTGTGATATAACAAAGCACCTCATAAAAACATAAATTGAGTCACTTCCTTCTGTCCAATCTGCTTACAAGGAGGCAGCAACATTTACAGCCTGACCTAACCCTTCTTAGAGGTAGGTCTAGATTAGTTCTGCCCAAATACTAAAAATCCTCTGATGTCATCCAGCCTATATAAGGAGGAGGCATTCAAGAATCAGGACATTCAAAAAAATCCAACCTGCAACATCCAGAGATCCAGAAATTCCACATTCAGCCTGCAAGAATACAGATTCCAGTGCCAGGCCAGGGGTCCATGCAGTACCTCCTATCCAGGCAGAACCACCATCCAGACCTAAACCCTACAAAAATCCCAATAATTCAGGGAGAAAGGGGGACAGGCTGCTGACCTCCTTCTGAGATTATCCAGTGACCAGACCTGCTTTGCCCAGCTGATGCACCCCGCTGTCCATGGAGACCAGACCCTGGTTGCCTCACTGTGTCCCTAGAGGAGAGCCACAGCTGTGCAGTGACCAGCCCCCTGTTCCGCTGTCCAGAGACCTGGCTGGATGGCCTAACTACCCCATTCAAGTATTCTTTGTGAGTATCACCCTTCCCCAGTAACCAACAAGCTGCATCCATTGCTTTGTTACCTTGTATTATGTCCAATACCATAGAAATGCTATAAATAACCTAGTAAATTCTTAAATTGTCAGAATCCTCTGTGTATCCAGTGCTTAGGAAAATCCATGTTAATCTCCATGTGTTAGCCCAATTCTTTCCAAATAATTTCAGTCCATTGTCTAAGTCCTTATTCCTATTTGGAATAAATTAATTAATTCCCATATAAAGAGGCACCAGCGTGAATGGGTTAACATTGCAAATCAACCTTCTCGCGGGCAGTGTCCTTCCTTAATAATCTTGCTACTAAAAAAATAGTCTCAGTAGAACCTGTCATTTTCCTCTTAAACGGATTTTGCCTGTGAAACTGTTTTTATTGTGAAATCCAAGGTACTTTTCCTACAAAGAATCCCATTCTGTCCCCACCCAGAGTCATTCTTTCACTGTAGTATCACATCTGTTATTTTCCTTTGTACCTTAGCATTAAAACCGATTTTCGATTTAGATTGTTTAGCTCATTTCTGAAATTGTCTGCTTATTTTAAACCCGTGAAATGAAGCGACTGTAATTTTGCCATGTGTGATTCTTACTGCATTGTCTTTCCTTCCAAAGTCGATTTTCTAAACTGTATGCCCGTTGTTAGTACATTGCCTTGTAGCTTGTAAGTTTTCTTGCCCCGTCAGTACAGCTACAGACATTATTGTCTTATTCATTCAACTGCACATGTAAAATAACTATTCAGTAATTCCGAGTGCCATTTTGCTCATTTTTTCAAGGGAGCTTAATCCGATTTTGGCTTCCCATTCAGGGGTGGTAGGTCAGATTTTCATTATGATGTTTGCCTAGTATACCTGACTCCTTGCTACTCCTCTCCATCCACACACAACTTGGGTAAAAGGGGTTTCAGGGAGTGTTGCAGGGAGAATGCCTAACTGTGGTGCCATTTAAAAGCACTACTCAAAATGTAATCTTGCTGTCATTCAATTGTGCATTGTGTATCTTATGTTAGAAGGTTAAACTAAGTGAATCCTATCATTTTATTGTGTAATTATCACCACACTTGTGATTGATGCCCTATATTGAATGTGATGATTTTATTCAAAATTAAAAATAAATACATATTTAATTAATACACACCAGACTTGTTCATGGTCCATTTCAACAAAGGGCGTACGTTAAGGGGGGTGCGAGACTGTTTGGCTGCCTTCTCAAAAATTGAATCTGATTGTATTAAACTTAAAAGAGTTTTAATTGTGCGCTGCATTCTTGGTCAGTAGAAAGAGTCCTGGTCTAGAGTGTCCTGCATCTTTAAAATCCTTAACAAGTCCAAGACAGGTCCTTCCCCATGATGAAGAATTAAAGCATCAAGGCAAATAGTCCTTTGCCATGCAGGAATGATGCCCAAACGCTCCATTCCCAGGATGATAAGGGGTCCATGAAATGAGGCAGTCCAGCTGCGGGGGATGCAGGTATAAGAAATCCCCCAAGTCTTCTAAGGTCTGGCAAAGCAAGTACATCAAGAAGTACTTCAGACTAGTTGTTCCCATCAGTTCAAGGGAGGAAGGCACACTGTTCAGGCTTACCCAGTTGATCAGAAGGCAGGGTTTCACAGACCAGGCATTGGCAATACTGGGCGCAGGTGTGGTCCTCCCATGTTCCTTCAACTTCATATACTTGGATCTTATGTTTGACTCTGCGAAATGGCATCAGATATGTTCCTCTTATCCTAAATTTAAGCTAAGGGGGAATACCAGACCTTCCGTCGTAAGGATCCTCAATCACTTCCCTCACATCTGCCAATGCGACAAGCCATTCCCTTGGCTAAATTGTGAAGGGGGCTGAACAGCTTTAGTACTACCGTACTCAAAGGAAACAGTCCTGGTATTCTTGCAAGAATTCCATGAAGATCCAGGCCCCAAAAAGGCTATTGCTGAGCATATAGGGCAGACAGGAAACTAACAAAAGAAATGCATCTAAGAAGAGGCCTTAAAACACGAGGCCCAGCCATTGTGAGTATATTGTAGTCAAAAGGGTATTATCAGGGTGAAAACTAAGGTAGGCAGCAATTCATGTGGAAAAAGATTAAACATTGTTTCACAGCCACCAGCCTCTTTTCAACACATGAAGTTACTTTAGAGAAAAGAAAAAGGGGCACACTTAATGTGGCGTTTGCTGATATTCAAAACAGAAGGTGACAAAGCAAAAAGGATCCATCTTCCTATACTCTCAGTGGAGCAAGTGAGCTAGCCTAAAAATACCTCAATAATCACCTAGAGTCTACATCCATTGCAGACATGATGGGATTCACATTGAAGTCAATGTGGGTGAGTTTCACAAACAAATGTCTTTACTTACACTAACACAAAACAGAGCTGAGAGCTTTCCATTATTTCCTATTAAAACAACATATTGCCAGCTTCAAAAAATCCCTGAAAACTTGGTTGTTTAACCAATACTGACTGAAAAGACCCTCTCACCTCACCTACACAGACAGATTCATCTTACTAATTAAATGACTAGCCTTGAACCATGCAGAACCCTAGTGGGAATCACATTGTTTGTCAAATGTGCAACCACACTGTTCCTAGAGTAATTTGCCCTACTGTTATTCCAATTGTTATATTGTAACACTGTATGATATACTTGATAAGCTGTCTGTGACCTTTGCTGTGATACCTAAGGGTCTGAGCGTGTAACACATGAAATAAATGAATAAATAAATATCAGGGTATTTTTGCCCAAGCTCACAGATCACACTTTAATGAATCCCTTGATCACACAATGCTGATTGCCTTCCTTTTTATGTAATGAGCTCAGACTTTTACCCAAGATTAAAAAAATAACCATAAAGAGTTCCTATAAACCACATTGATGATTATTGTCCCTCCATCTTAAAAGTACTTATTGTTTAGTTTGCTTAAATTAGGAATAACTCACCCTGTCTGACACCACCATCTTATTTTAATAGCTTTCGAATGCTGTTGGTACCCTTGTTCAACGGAGAATTGCCATAGCATTTCGGTGCTGGACTGCTCAAGTGGTTGGGACTAATATGCACATGTATATTCCTCCTATGTGAAAGGTACAGTGATCTAAAACATGTGGCTGCGGACTCTGAGTGGTCACATTGCCCCAAAACAGGTTACCATGCAGTGTTCTTTCTTGCAGAGGGGTGCCCTGACCTCTTTTTGTAGCTTTTGATAATAATCGAATAACCAATTTTAAGCAGTCTTTCTTAATCAATCATTAAGGTAAATAGGAAAAATAAAATAAGCACTTCACTTTGTACCACATATTAGTGAGGAAGAGAATTAGGACATATGAGCACCAGTGGCCCTAATTTTAAATGTCACCCCGTCTATATTCCCAGTCCCTATACCTTCCCAAATTTCACCTTGATAAATGTTGCACAATTTTAGGGAATGGGTAGGGGTGTCTTTTTAATTAACTTTAAGATGCAATTTCTGATTTTGGTGTAACCAGCCATTCACTCAGTCAGGCAGGCATCATTCATCAGCAAAAACCCTCAAATTCAGGAGGCTAGCTTGGAAGTCAATTCTCCTGCGCAAACTGTACATCCACTTATGGGCTGTTCTGGCTTCCCTCTTTCAATGAACCAGTCTTCCCCTTCTGGGTGGAATTACTCCTTATCTCTCTAATCTCCAGTTTGTCCCCCTTCTCTCTCTTCCTCGATCAATATTCCAAAATCCAGACTCATCTCCTTCTGTCCTATATATGCTATTCTTATAGTAATTTACTGCACCCCTACTGTTAGCACATAGATATGGTTTCTCAGAACCTTGACAAAGAAGTAGGAAGCTGCTGTTTTTTCTAAAGAGACTCATCATTGCTACCTTAATATAATTTATATTTTTAGTTTATGCATGCCGAGGCACAGTTAGATATCCTGAAGTATTGAATTCTGATAATTTCTTCTAATTGAACACATTTTTAGAGAATGTAAGAACTTCCAAAATGTGAACATGAAGTACATATGGATTCTCTGATAGGGCTTTGGTCTATCTACAACATATCAAAATGTCAGATAAATTGGAGCTTTCTTGACGCTGCAAGGCTTAATTTTGTTTTTACAAATATAATTGAGATTCACCTCTCCTCAAAAAACCTAATCTCAACCCACTGCCTGCCCAAGAACTACCAGCCCATCTACAATACCCGCTTCTTGGCCAAATTCATGGACAGCACTGCATACAAGCAGCTTGGCTTTTTCATTGAAGCCAACAACCTCCTTGATCCTGTGCAATTTGGCTTCAGACCGCTCAGAGGAATAGAATTCTCCCCAGTGTCGGTCTGGGACAACCTAAGAAGAACAGTGGATGCAGAAGGCTGTACTGTACTCATCCTTCTTGACTTCTCTGCTGCTTTTGATACCATTGAGCACTCAATACTCATTACGAATCAAAGACACTGCTCTCTCTTGGATCTCTTCTTTCATCTGTAATCGCTCACAAATCATGCTGCTTCACCCGTTCACCTCCACCTCACAACCACTAACAAAGGGTGTCCCCTATCTCTCCTGCTCTTCAACATCTATTTAAACCATTTCCCTGCATTCATCTGCTCCCACAATAGTACCTGCTACAACTACGCAGATGACACCCAGATCATCCTTAAAATCCCAGAAACACCATGTTCCAACCATCCAGACCTGTCATCATGCCTCTGTGATATTGACTACTCGATGATGACTAACCATCTCATCCTTAATCCTGGGAAAACTGAAATCCTAGTCTGCGTAAAATAGCACTCCTCCCCCAACCTATTCCCTGGCCGCAATCCCTAGGGCCCTCACCGGCAACCTCCACCTCACTGAAAAACCTTGAATGCACACTGGACACAGATGTATCCCTCTCCCAACACATCAACTCTGTATCCAGAACCTGTTAGTTCCATCTTTGCATCCTCAGGCACATCTTCCCTTGCCTCACCTATGCTCACCGCTTCTCCACCATCATCCTCTCCCACTTAGACAATGAAAACTGCCTTTACCTAGGTGCACCAGCATTTCAGCTAAGGAAACTGCAAAGAATCAAAAACACGGTGGCGTGCCTGCCATTAACCTACCTCCCAGAGAACACATAAGCCCTACACTAAGAGTCCTTTATTGGCTCCCTATTGGTTGATGCACTATCTTTAGAGCCATGTGCATCACCCACCGTGCCATCCAAAACATCGGCCCAAAATTCCTTCAAGACAAAGGGCCTCATTCCGAGGTGGGCACAAAGGGATACCGGGCACCATTAAGGACATCGGTGCCGGTAATCTCTTTGCACCCTATTTCGAGGTCCATTAGCGGGTCCCGCAATGGACGCTTGGTTTTACCAGGCGCCCTTAGCGGGAGCCGCTAAGGGACCAGAGAGCTAATAACGGTACTGCAAATTACAGTACCGTTATTAGCTACTTCCCCATTCCCATTGAGCCCTATGAGGGCTCAAATCGGAATGGGAAATAGATTTTTCAATGGGGACTTACCGGTACCTCCAGGGTCGGAATGGATCAGTAAGTCCCCATTGAACCAGGTCGGACCCTGACCCGGTATGGGAGGTAGTCATGGCGCAAATAGCAACATGAATACCTCCCTACTCAGAATGAGGCCCAAAGTCACTTACTATCACCCCTCAATGACTCTCAGACCTCACACAGCATCTTTCCTAGTTGTCCCACATTACAAATCCTCCAGACTGAGCAGATGCACTTTTTGTGTCCAAGTGCCTATCATCTGGAACACCCTTCCACTGCACATTCCCAATATTGACAATCGCCTGGCATTCAGAAAGGCTCTCAAAACCTGGCATTTGTGTCCCTCCTCTTGAAACCCTCTCGCACTACTGTCGATAGGCACGTAGAAATGCTGACCCAAACACAACACTCCAATCCACCAATACCCCGGATGACAGCAGCATTCTCAGTGGTACACTGTAACAAACTACCATCCTCCCTTCACACACCCCCGGCCCCTCACCCACTGCACAGACTTTCATTACAGGGATACTATGAATAGCGAGACCAGCCAATCGCATTGGACCAAGAAAAAGAACATTGCAGTCGAACTCCATCCAGATATACAGTATGTATACCTTACACCACGTCTGAGTACACAGGCCACAGGCACGGCCACAAATCCATGCACACTAGAAAATGACTTAAGCTATGCTATTCCAGTCTAGCAGCTCAGATAGCACTGAAACCCCCGACGTACCTCATCACCTCTACCATTAGTATAAAGCGACAACCTATTAAAAGAATTCAGTCTAGCTGGACACACATTGAGTCTTCAGCACTAGCACTCTATCCTAAACCACCATCGGCACCCAGCCATGTGCCTGACCTCCGGGCTGCTTACTGGAGCCTAGCCAGCCCACCTAACTCCTAACCCTGCAAAATTACCACATGCATCTTTTTATTTAACCTCTTAGAACCTCCTACACACCAACTATGGTCACTGATTGTGTTCCAACAAGAAAGCGCATTGAGGTCATACAAATGGGGAAAGGGTGTTATATAAATGCCATTGTTTTCTGTCCAGTTCATACTAGATTCGAGACCCGACAATGCAATATGATTCAGCTCTTTCACTCCAGCTTTTTGAATTTCCAACAATATTTTTTAATTAATTGTGAACATGGCAAAATACAGGAACACATTATCAGGGTAATTCATAGAAATTTGCACAAAAGTGGAGCACGCGGCTGGCGCACAGTGTGCCCGTGCGAATGTCTGCCTCAGCCCTGTGCGCTAATATCGATTTCCGCGCACAGCGTATTCATGGATTTTCGCATCCAAAACCAGCCGTGGCGCAGTGTGGCGCAGCGACCCTGCAGCAGCGCCAGTTGCGCCCCCAAGAACGCCCTCGCGCAAGGAAAAGCCTTCAAAATCCCCAAATAATCGCAAAGGGCTGCGCTACCCCTGGACCAGTTCACAGGGCTGGCAAACAGCAAACGCCAAGCGGTGAACGTGTATTTAAGTGGTTCGCGGGAAGTTCCACACGTGATTGTCCTGTGTACGTGTGCATCAGGGGTGCGTGGGAAGTAACACACGCAAAAGCAGCAGGGTACGTGTATTTCAGGGGTGCGCGGGAAGTATCACACGCAAAAGCAGCAGGGTACGTGTATTTCAGGGGTGCGAGGGAAGTATCACACGCAAAAGCAGCAGGGTACGTGTATCTCAGGGGTGCGCGGGAATTATCACACGCGATTCCATCAGGGTACGTGTATTCCAGGGGTGCGCGGGAAGTATCACATGCAAAAACAGCAGGGTACGTGTATTTCAGGGTGCGCGGGAAGTATCACACGCAAAAGCAGCAGGGTACGTGTATCTCAGGGGTGCGCGGGAAGTATCACACGCGATTCCATCAGGGTACGTGTATTCCAAGGGTGCGCGGGAAGTATCACATGCAAAATCAGAAGGGTACGTGTATTCCAGGGTGCACGGGAAGTATCACACGCAAAAGCAGCAGGGTACGTGTATTTCAGGGGTGCGCGGGAAGTATCACACGCAAAATCAGCAGGGTACGTGTATTTCAGGGGGTGCGCGGGAAGTATCACACGCGATTCCCATCAGGGTACGTGTATTACAGGGGTGCGCGGGGAGCATCACACGTGAATTGCACGTGTGGGTCCTCCCAGGTGTTTCCTCTACACCCTCCACGGCCCTGTAGGTGGCCCACACCACAGGGGCCTACCCTGCACATGTCCTGCAGGCACCCCATCCACCATGGCCATGCCCCCCAGCCAACCCACATGTCACTTTGCACTACTGCCCACCAACGCATGTCCCCCTGCACCCCCGCCACCAGGGGCAGCCTCCACCAGGCCCCACCCATGTCTCCCATCACCCCCAGACACCAGGGGCAGCCGCCACCAGGCCCCCACTCATGTCTCCCATCACCCCCAGCCACCAGGGGCAGCCTCCACCAGGCCCCCACTCATGTCCAACTCATGTCTCCCTGCACCCCCACCCCCCAGCCACCAGGGGCAGCCTCCACCAGGCCCCCACTCATGTCTCCCATCACCCCCACCCCCCCAGCAGTGCAGGGGCAGCCTCCACCAGGCCCCCACTCATGTCTCCCACCACCCCCACCCCCCAGCCACCAGGGGCAGCCTCCACCAGGCCCCCACCCATGTCTACCACCACCCCCACCCCCCAGCAGTGCAGGGGCAGCCTCCACCAGGCCCCCACTCATGTCCCTATCACCCCCACCCCCCAGCCACCAGGGGCAGCCACCACCAGGCCCCCACTCATGTCTCCCATCACCCCCACCCCCCAGCAGTGCAGGGGCAGCTTCCACCAGGCCCCCACTCATGTCTCCCATCACCCCCACCCCCCAGCAGTGCAGGGGCAGCCTCCACCAGGCCCCCACTCATGTCTTCCTGCACCCCCACCCCCAGCCACCAGGGGCAGCCTCCACCAGGCCCCTACTCATGTCTCCCACCACCCCCACCCCCCAGCCACCAGGGGCAGCCTCCACCAGGCCCCCACTCATGTCCCCTATCACCCCCACCCCCCTGCCACCAAGGGCAGCCCCCACCAGGCACCCACTCATGTCCCCTATCACCCCACCCCCCAGCAGTGAAGGGCAGCCTCCACCAGGCCCCCACTCATGTCTCCCACCACCCCCACCCCCAGCAGTGCAGGGGCAGCCTCCACCAGGCCCCCACTCATGTCTCCCACCACCCCCACCCCCCAGCAGTGCAGGGGCAGCCTCCAAGAGGCCCGCTCTCATGTCTCCCTGCACCCCCACCCCCCAGCCACAAGGGGCAGCCTCCACCAGGCCCCCACCCATGTCTACCACCACCCCCACCCCCCAGCAGTGCAGGGGCAGCCTCCACCAGGCCCCACCCATGTCCCTATCACCCCCACCCCCTAGCCACCAGGGGCAGCCTCCACCAGGCCCCCATTCATGTCCCCTATCACCCCACCCCCCAGCAGTGCAGGGGCAGCCTCCACCAGGCCCCCACTAATGTCTCCCACCACCCCCACCCCCAGCAGTGCAGGGGCAGCCTCCAGCAGGCCCCCACTCATGTCTCCCTGCACCCCCACCCCCAGCCACCAGGGGCAGCCTCCACCAGGCCTCCACCCATGTTTACCACCACCCCCACCCCCCAGCCGTGCAGGGGACAGCCTCCACCAGGCCCCCACTCATGTCCCCTATCACCCCCACCCCCCAGCCACCAGGGGCAGCCTCCACCAGGCCCCCACTCATGTCCCCTATCACCCCCACCCCCCAGCAGTGCAGGGGCAGCCTCCACCAGGCCCCCACTCATGTCTCCCACCACCCCCACCCCCCAGAAGTGCAGGGGCAGCCTCCACCAGGCCCCCACTCATGTCCCCTACCACCCCCACCCCCCAGCCACCAGGGGCCGCCTCCACCAGGCCCCCACTCATGTCCCCTATCACCCACACACCCCAGCAGTGCAGGGGCAGCCTCCACCAGGCCCCACTCATGTCTCCCACCACCCCCACCCGCCAG